>NC_067155.1:6895786-7232029 GCF_903995435.1 Acomys russatus | reverse complement strand
GTGCACAGGGGCCTGGTGTTGCAGACCTGTGATACTAGGGAGAATGAGGCAGGGGGATGCCACATTTAACGCATGCCTGAAGTGTGGAGCAAGACTACACACAAGCCCACACCTTACTTGGCCGTGACTTACTCTTATCAAGGAAACAAAGAAGATAAGTTTCCAACTGAAATTTTAGAAAGTCCGTGACTATACTACCCTGAAATATTTAGAGGATCTATGGCCATACCATGTTCAAGGTGCCTGACCTTATCTGTGGAAGGGCAGTTGTTTGAGGAAAAGCCAGTGGTACCATTTCCCCCTCTGTATTCTTTTTTAAAAATATAATAATAATAATAATAATAATAATAATAATAATAATAATAATAATAATAATGATTATTATTATGTATACATTGCTCTGCCCATATATACACCTGCAGGCCAGAAGAGGGCATCAGATCCCATTATAGATGGTTTTGAGCCACCATGTGGTTGCTGGGAATTGAACTCAGGACCTCTGGAAGAACAGCCAGTGCTCTTAACCTCTGAGCCATCTCTCCAGCCTTGCCCCCCACCCCACCCTATCTCCAAACACATGTTGCTTCCTATCATCTTTCTGGGAAGATGATTACTTGGGTGATGTCATCTCTCCCATGGTAGAATTTGGCATGGTAGACAAAGTCTCTGCTGTTTGGGAAGGGAGTCTAACAGCAGGTTAGGTAGGAAATGGGGAACGAAGTATCCTTGGATACTAGGAAAAGAGTATAAATTTGTCCCCTGAGCTTCCTGGCAGTCAGTCAGAAAGGAAATCAGATCAGCGACATGGGTTATGGTGGCCATGGGATTTAAGATGTTTCCATAAAATCTCTGGGCGTGTTGACACATGCCTTTAATCCCAGCACTCTGGAGGCAGAGGCAGTTAGATCTCTGTGAGTTGGAGGCCAGTCTGGTCTACAGAGTGAGTTCTGGGACAATCAGGACTGTTATACAGAAAAACCCTGTCTTGAAAAACAAACAAACAAACAAAACACCCAAACAAACAAGAAAAAGAAAAAAGAGAAAGAAAAAAAAGTTCTACTAAGAAGAGACTTGATACCCTATAAGCATATACAGGGGGAGGAGGTCCCCCTCAGTCACAGTCATAGAGGAGGGGAGTAAGGGGAAAATGGGAGGGAGGGAGGCATGGGAGGATACAAGGGATGGGATAACAATTGAGATGTAATATAAATAAATTAATAAAATACATTTTAAAAAGTTCTACAAAATAATATCACTTGTTTCTCCAATGTGGCTGTGTTGCTCTTATCAAGACAGTATTATCTATCTATAATTAAATAAATAAGCCTCATGATCAATACAATCTTTATTCTTATTGACAAAGGAAGAGAATTTGCTTGGAGTCACATAGCCCATAAGTTTGACTTTAAGTCCTGGTACTTGAACCTGTTATGGTATATTTCCCATCCCTATGTTTGTGCACCAATCCTGTGTATGCCTGACACCCGCTGAGGTTAGAAGAGAGCTTTGGACCCCCTAGGGCTAGAATTGGTTGAGCATTGTGAGTCACTCTGTGATGCTGGGAGCCAAAACCTAGGTCCTCTGCAAGAGCAACAGGTGCCCTTAATCGCAGAGCTAACTCTCTCTACTTCCCAAACCTTTACGACTTAGGTTAACTTTTCGGGGTCACTGGTCTTTTCATCTCAACAAGAATACAGACCAATAAAAAGAAAACCATTACAGGGCTGGAGAGATGGCTCAGTGGTTAAGAGCACTGACTGCTCTTCCAGAAGTCATGAGTTCAATTCCCAGCAACTACACGGTGGCTCACAACCATCTATAATGTGATCAGATGCCCTCCTCTGGCCTGCAGATGTACATGCAGGCAGAGCACTGTATATATAATAATAAATAAATAAATCTTAAAAAGAAAAGAAAAGAAAGCCATTACAAATAGCCACCGATGTTAAGAAATAAATCCCGGGTCTGGAGGGATGGCTCAGTGGTGAGGAGCACTTGATGCTCTTGCAGAGGATCAGGGTGTGATTCCCGGCATCCACACATTGGGGTCATGACATCCATAATTGGATCTGGGATCTGATGACTTCTTCTGTCCTTCACAGTCACTGGACACACAGGTCATGCATATCCATGCAGGTGAAACACACTCACGTCTAGGCCAGGTGTGGTGACACGTGCCTTTAGTTCTAGCACTCAGGAGGCAGAGGCAGGTGGGTCTCTGTTAGTTCGAGGCCAACCTGGTCTATATGGCAAGTTCCAGGACAGCCAAAGCTACATAACAGGGAGACCCTGTCTTGAGAGAGAGAGAGAGAGAGAGAGAAATCTAGGAAAAAATGAAAAATAAGTCCAGTGGCCGGTTGTGGTAGGATTTGTTGAAGGAGGTGGAGGCAGGAAAATCATGAGTTTGAGGCCAGCCTGGGCTACATATTAAAAAGAAAAACGTCCAATGAATGTTGAAGTAATTTAGGGAGGTGAGGCACAAGCACCCACACATGCATGTGCACACGAGCATACAGTACAAAACACACACAAAGGAGTGAGGCATTGTCTCATCATCAGCCTCGAATGACATATTATAATTTGATGATAGTATAACATATACTTCTTTTTAAAAAAAGATTTACATGTTTATTTATTATGTATACAGTGCTCTGCCTGCATATACACCTGCAAGCCAGAAGAGGGCATCAGATCTCATTATGGATGGTTGTGAGCCACCATGTGGTTGCTGGGAATTGAACTCAGGACCTCTGGAAGAGCAGTCAGTGCTCTTGACCTCTGAGCCATCTCTCCAGTCCCCCCATATACTTCTTTCAAAGGATATATTTCTTTTTATGTGTATGCCCTCAGCATGGATACCTGTGCAACACCTTTATATGTGTCCTCAGAGGCCAGAAGAAGACATCAGGTTTCCTGGAACTAGAGTTACATACCGAGGGTTATAAGCCGGCTGCCATGTGCGTGTTGGGATCCGAACCCAGGCCCACTGGAAGAGCAGCCAGTGTTCTTGACTGCTGAGCCATCTCTATATAATCAAGCTTGAACTGTTAACCATACTTTCCTCCCCCCTACACCCCCCACCCCCAGTAATTGTTTATAGTCTGTGCACTATCACATCTGGTTTTATGTGGCGCTGGGCATGGAACACAGTGCTTCAAGCATGCTCATCAAGAGCTCTACCAAAACTAATGCCAGCCCTGAAGCTATTATTTTTGTAGCTTCAACCACCTCGTTTGATTTTTCCTTCCTTCTAGTAAATTCTGTTAATTGCTTTGGGTCTGAGAGACCAATGTTAGGTATCTCCCAGGAACGAGAGGGGTTTTTTTTTTTTTTTAATTTATATTAAAATTTTTTTATACTTTATTTGTGTGACTGTGTGTGCACATGTGCCATGTGTTTGTGGGTGCTCAAAGAGGTGAGAAGAGGACGTCACATCCCCTGGAGCTGGAAATACAGGCAGTTCTGATCCTCCTGAGGTGGATGCTGAGAGCTGAACTCTGCAGCCTTCTAAAAGAGCATCAAGTGCCCTTAACTAGCTCCTGGAAGGAGGGCTGTTACTGTTGTTGTTGCTTTTCTTTTGCTTTTATACAGAGTCCTTCTGTGTGGCCTTCGCTGGCCTGGAATAAGATATACAGACCAGGCTGGCCTTGAAGCACTGATCCTCCTGCCTCCGCCTTCAGAATGCTGGGATTACAGGTCTGAGCCACGGTGCCCACTAAGGCTTTATTATTGAGTAATGAACTGTGAGTAGCAGCCTGATCTCTTATTTTTGAAAATCTACTGAGCAAGGGCCCTGTTTTCCACCTGGTGAGGCCTGTATTCATGCAGAGCCCAGGTGTGAGAGAAGCAAAATCAAAAAACAAAACAAAACAAGAGGTCTGAAGGCTTGAGTCTGGGCTCCCCGCTATACTTTGGATTCACAGAGATTTCATTCGAAGCCAGGAGGGGTGGCTCACAACCCTTAAACCCAGAACTCAGGAGACAGAGACAGGAGGATTGCTGTGTGTTTGGAGTAGCTCTCGAATACAGAGGGACCCTGCCTCAGAAAGAGGAGGAAGAGGAGGAGGAGGAGCAGGAGGAGGACGGGGAGAAGAGGATGAAGAGGAGGAATAAACAAAGAAAAATAACAGGAAAAAGATGTCGCTCAGTTCTGATTTAATTTGAAGCATCAACCTAGGTCCTCCCCCTTCCTAGAAATTTGGGCAAATCTAGGTACCCTTCTCTGGCCGCACGCCGTCGTTATGACAACCGAGTCCGGCGTCCTGTTCCGGACCGCGCCGCAGCCATCCGCCGGCGTTTCTATTGGTCAAAAGTTCGCAATGGGAGGTAGTCTTTCACGTTCATTGGTCAGTTGATAGCAATGATGCAAGACCAGCTGCTCCAATTGGCCGACAACACAGAGAGGGCAGAGCCTCTGGGAGACAGTTTGTGCAGGCTTTCAGGACACCAGAGCCCAGGATCCTGTGGGAGAACGGCCACCTCCGGATATTTGGAAGGGTAAAGGTGAGGGGACCGACTTGGAGGCGAAGGGGCAATAAACGAGGGGCAGTGAGAAAGGGATGGGGTGGACAAGCGTGGAATTCCCAGGATCCCTGTCCCACAGGGCGATGACCACACCTGCGGGTTATGGCGCCGGCTTTGGCACTGTGTCCTGGTGGGGTCTGTCCCCAGCGCTGGACCTACAGGCTGAAAGTGAGTCTCTACCCTAGGACCACACACGGTCTTAGACAGATGTGCCTTTTCAACTCCCACGTGCGCACAACCCACAGCACTTGTGTCCGTGTCCGTGTGTGTGTGTGTGTGTGTGTGTGTGTGTGTGTGTGTGTGTGTGTCGGGGTGGATACTAATGGGGCGTGTATGCCAACGTTCCCTAAATTAAATGGCTCGGGGAGAGGAGCACCCCCATAATCTTCTTTGATAATACTGAATGCCTGTAAGGCTCTCTTTGGAACCCAGGCTTGGGGGACCAGGTCTGCTGGATTCGTAGTTTCTAAAGGTAGCTGCAGGAATGAAGGAAACGAGGCCACCATCCCTACCTGCTGTCATCTTGCCAGGGTCCTCCTGTGGACCCGGAGTCACAGGCCGCTACAGAGGACAAGATCCCCGAGCTGGATGCCCTGCTATTAGGCTCTGTAGATGGCAGACACATGCTGCGGACACTGGCCAGGGCAGCGCTCTGGCCTCCCAGGAGATTCAATGTGAGCTGGCATCCCCGGGTCTTGGATGGGGCGGGATGAACTGAGTGAGAGGCTAGATTCTACCCCCCCCACACCCCCCCCCGGCCTTTGAGAGAAGAGAGAGTTGGAATGAAAGTTTCCAAGTCCTAGAGGAGAGAATGACTGGAGGCTAAGCTGTGGGGGGAGAGGGGTCTGAGGAGGTGGAAACTGGGGATCTCAGACCCATGTGTTAGGGGGAAGTAAGGCCCTGGGGTTTGGGGCTCCCTGGCTTCATTCGGTAAGGACGAGGGATCAGGGACCAGGTCTCCAGTCGTGGTGTGAAGCATGATATGGAATCCAGACGTAGGATGAAGAAACGGGACTGGCAAGCTGGTACCTAGTGTTAGAAGGTGCACAGGAGGCTGAGGCAGGAGAAGGACGTCAAGTTCAAGGCCATCCTGGGCTACAGAGAGTTAAAGGCTAGAGTTCAAGGGCTCCCTAGGGAAACCTTACTGCATACAGCTGGGCATGTAACTCAGTGGTGGAGCGCCGTGGTAGCTTGTGCAAGGTCTCTGGTTGGGTTCCTTCTCTGTAGCGGGGGTTTAGGGGAGGCCGGTGTTCTGGGCTCCTAGATCTGCCTGCAGAATTGTCTTGTCTGTCCGGCCTCCAGTTTTACGCGCTGGAGAATAATCTGGAAGCTGTGGCGAGACACATGCTGATCTTCAGTCTAGCCCTAGAAGAACCGGAGAAGATGGGGCTCCAAGGTCAGTTGCTTAAGAATCTAGCATTCAGCCAGGTGGTGGTGGCAGCAGCAGCAGCGCAAGCCTTTAATCCCAGCACTTGGGAGGCAGAGGCAGGCAGATTGCTGAGTTCGAGGCCAGCCTGGACTATATACAGAGTGAGTTCCAGGTCAGCCAAGAGTATTCAGAGAAACTGTTGTCTGAGCATATAGCTCATTTGGTAAGACGCTTGCCTAGCACATGTGGGGAGTCCCTTCGGTTTCTTTCTTTAAAAAAAAAAAAAAAAAGTTTATTATGTATACAGCATTCTGCCTGCATGTGTGCCTGACCACCAGAAGAGGGCACCATATCTCATTACAGATGGCTGTGATCCTACATGTGGTTGCTGGGAATTGAACTTAGGACCTTTGGAAGAACATCTGAGCCATCTCTGCAGCCCTCTTTCTTTCTTTTCTTTTTTCTTTTTCTTCTTTTGGTTTTCCAGACAGGCTTTCTCTGTGTATCGCTTTCTGTATCCCTCAATGTCCTATAATTCCCTCTGTAGACCGGACTGGCCTTGAACTCATGTATCTGCCTTCCTCTGCCTCCCAAGTGCCAGGATTAAAGGCATGCACCACCGTTATCCAGTGGGTTTCCTTCTTATATCAAAATGAAAATGACCAAAAAAAAAAAATGGTATTACAATATTAAATTATTTCATCTTTATTGCGGAGTTTTGGCTGATTTGGTTTGGTTTTAACTTTGCTTTCAGATAAAGTTTTATTGTGTTCCAGGGGCTGTGTCACACTCTTCTGACTTCTGAAAGGTCTTGCACGTGGTGCACAGATGTACACTCGGCCACATACACTTAGAATGAATCAAAAGTTTAGTTTTCTTCAAAAAAAAAAAAAATGTAAAAAGAGGCTTGAAGATATAGACCAGCTTACCTTGCGTTCGTGAACTCAGGGTTAGGCTTAGGGTTAGGGTCCGCAGTGCTGGGTGGTGGTTGCGGTTCCCAGATCGGTGCAGTTTGCCATGTCTCCTCTCCACCCCGTACCCCCCGCACTCCCCCCCCCCCCCGCTTCATCCTTCCCACCTCCTTCCAGAGCGGAGTGAGACCTTCCTGGAGCTGTGGGGGAATGCGCTGCTGCGACCCTCAGTAGCTGCCTTCGTGCGCGCCCAGGCCAGCTGCCTGGCCCACCTGGTCCCGGAGCCGGATCGCCTGGAGGAGCAACTACCCTGGCTCAGCCTCCGGCCGCTCAAGGTGCCGCAGCTGCCCACCTCTGCTGGGGGAAGGGAGCGAGCGTGGCTTGAAATTTGGGTGGCTGCAGGAAGAATGGAAACAAGGGGTTCAGAGGAATTAAGGGGCTGGAGAAGACCGGGTGTGGGGGTCCCAGTTCCACCACTGTGGCTCCCATTGTTGGGGTCTAGGGTTAGGGGAGGTTTTGCTGTCTGAGTCTCAAATTTTTTTCCCCATCCCTAAATCATCATTCCTACCAAATGGAATGGGAGGGGTGCCCTCCCTGTATCTCTGGATCTCTCCATGCGTTCCTTGGCTGTGCAGTTCCGCGAGCGGGATGCCCTGGAGGCCGTGTTCCGCTTCTGGTCAGGTGGGGAGAAGGGACCAGAGGTTTTTCCCATGAGTTGCCTTTGGGACTCGAGGCTGCGCCACTACCTGGGTACCCGCTACGACTCCCGGCGTGGTGTTGCTGACTGGGACCTCAGCATGAAGCTGCACGATCGAGGGGTGAGGAAACCTAGGAGCGTGGCCTGCACCTGAGTTCTGAGGGAAAGGAGAGGACTGAAACTTTTGCCCCCTCCCCCAATGGATCCGAGGGAGGAGGAGTGCTGGCGTCTGGACACCTGTGGGTGAGGAAAGAGGGCTGGGTCGGGCTGGAGAGATGGCTGCTCCTCCAAAGGTCCTGAGTTCAATTCCCACAACCGCATGATGGCGCACAACCATCTATAATGTGATCTGGTGCCCTCTTCTGGCCTGCAGGTGTACATGCAGACATAACATTGTATACACAATAAAGACAAAATGTTAAAGAGAGAGAGAGAGAGAGAGAGAGAGAGAGAGAGAGAGAGAGAGAGAGAGAGAGAGAGAGAGAGAGAGAGAGAGAGAGAGAGAGAGAGAGAAAGAGAAAGAGAGAGAGGGCTGGGTCTGGACCTCTGAGTTTGAGGTAGGAGGGATTCCTCTAGGTATAAAATTGGAGTCCTATACCAGATTCGTCGGGGCCTTCTTTCTCTTCCTCATCTCCAGGCCCGAGTCATCCACATCCAGGAATTCCGACGCTGGCGGGACACAGGTGTCGCCTTTGAACTCAGAGACTCGAGTGCTTACCAGGTGCCCAACAGGACCCTGGCGTCGGGTCGCCTCCTGAGCCATGTGAGTGTCTACTCCCAGGTCTGGTGTGCTTATTTTAGGTATCTACGAGTAAAAGTCCCCGATTTGGACCTAACCTTGTTTTTTTTTTCCCCCGTCTAGCGTGGGGAACGCGTGGCAGTGCGAGGATACTGGGGGGACATCGCCACGGGGCCCTTTGTGGCTTTTGGCATTGAGGCGGATGACCAGAGCCTCTTGCGGACCAGCAACGGACAACCGGTCAAGGTGTGAGCCCGGGATGTGGGGTGGTGTTAGAATCAGGCCCAATAAACAAATTCCTGCTCTTTGCCTTCCAAGCCCCTCCCCTTCCGCCAAGCTACGACAAAACTTTTTGAGCTACATCCCTTATTTTGGTACAGTGTCTCCATCCAAATAACAGGCTTTTTGTCCCCCAGCCTCTTGGGTCCTACCTCCTCTTCCTCCCTGGAGGAAATCCAGTCCTCTTATTAGTTCCAAAGCCCAGCCCTAGCAAAGCAACAAAGAAGTCTAGCTCGGATCTAGCTGTCACTTGCGCACAATAAACCCCGTCCCAGCCGCCTTCGCCCATCCTTAACGTTCCTAGCCTTCACGTCCCCTCCTCCTTTCTCCCCGGGCAGACGGCGAGCGAGATCACACAGCATAACGTTGCAGAGCTGTTCAGAGAAGTGGCCGCCAGGAGGGGCCCGAGAGCAGTCCAGGGGAACCTGCAGGAGCCCAAGTCGCCAGATGGTGGGTAGACAACAGCTGCAAACTCCAGATAGGTGCTGTATTTCCCCCCCAAGCTTGGATGGAGCTGGTTCAGAATACCTGGACAGTTGTTTGTTCTCATTTTTTTTCTCCCTTGTTCTCAGTTTCCTAAACCCTGACACCAGCAGTAGAAGAACTCTCAGCCCTCTGTAGAGGTCTGACTGGGATCCGTCTAGATTCCTCCCAAGACGTTTTCTCTACATGGATTCTGGCTGTCCCTTTTTCTATCCCATTCTTTAATTCACTCCTCCCTAGCTGCCTGTTCCCCTATTCAAGAGACCACCCCCACTTTCTTTCCCTCCTGAGCCCACCACTTTGGATTTGCAGCAATCCAGCTCAGGGAAAGGATAAAAAGGAGGCCTCTGTTGACAAGATAGCTCAGCAGGGACAAGTGCTTGCTGTCAGGCAGGACCTTGATACTCAGGTTCAACCCTGAGACACAAGTAAAGGTGGAAGGAGAGAGCTGACTCAATAAAGGTTGTCACCTGACTATCACACGTCATCAGAAGAAAAAAAAATCACCAAAAATATTTTTTTAAAAGAAAAAGACAAGAAATCTGGGGCGTGGCAGTATGTGACTGTCAAGCATCCAGAAGGCTCAGGCAGGAGGAGGAAATGCCTGGTTGTAGGTAATAATTTCAGACACCTTCAGGTACAAGGTGAGAACCTGTCTCAAAGCAAAAACGAAAATAGGTGACAAGGAGTGTTGACTCCAATATTTGTTTGTCTGCCCACTTGTGTATATCACTTTGTCTCTGTCTCTGTCTGTCTCTCGCTCTCTCTCAAGATTTTATTTATTTATTTATTTTCTTTTTTAGAGATAGGGTCTCTCTGTGTTAGCCTTGGCTGTCTAGGACTCGCTTTGTAGATGAAACTGACCTCAAACTCACAGTGATCTGCCTGCTTCTGCCTCCCGAGTGCGGGATTAAAGGAGTGAGCCTCCACACTCACACTTGGCTTATTTACTTATTTTATGTACATGAGTGCTCTACCTGCATGCCAGAAGAGAGCATCAGATCCCAGTGTAGACAGTTGTGAGCCACCACGTGGTTGCTAGGAATTGAACTCAGGACCTCTGGAAGAGCAGACAGTGCTTTTTTTTTTTTTTTTTTTTTTCCGAGACAAGGTTTCTCTGTGTAGCCTTGGCTGTGGCTGTCCTGGACGAACTTTGTAGACCAGGCTGGCCTCGAACTTACAGCGATCCGCCTGCCTCTGCCTCTCGAGTATTGGGATTAAAGGTGTGCGCCACCACCGCCTGGCTGGACAGTGCTCTTCTTAACTGCTGAGCCAACTCTCCAGCCCCTTGGCTATCTCAAGATTTCTATCTATGCGAGCATGAACACACACATGCAGGTACTTTCAGAGGACACAGAGGGCACTATATCCCCAGAAACTGGAGTTAGAGATAGTTGTAAACTGGGTGGGGTGGCACACCCCCATAATCCCAGCATTCTGGGAGGCAGAGGCAGGTGGATCTCTGTGAGTTGGAGGCCAACCTGGTCTACAACATGAGTTCAGGACAGCTAAGGCTATACACAGAAACCCTGTCTCGAAAAACGTGTAAGCTGTCCCACCTGGGTTCTGGGTGCTGGGCACCAAACCCAGGGTCTCTGAAAGAGTGGCTAGCCCTCTGAGCAGCTGAGCCAGCTCTCCAGCCCCAGAGCTGACCTTTCCCTTCCCTTTCTTTTGCAGTGCCTACTCAGGAACACTTCACTATCCACTTTCTGCCTCTCGATTCTTCCCAGACTCTCCACCACAAGACCTGCTACCAGGGCCGGTTCCAGCTCCTCTATGTCTCCTGTGGGTATGTGGTACACAAATGTACTCATAAAACAAACAAACAAACAAAACACTAGGGGGCTGGAGAGTTGGCTCAGTGGTTAAGAGTACTGTCTGCTCTTCCAAAGGTCCTGGGTTCAATTCCCAGCACCCACATGGCAGCTCACAACTGTCTATAACTCCAAGATCTGACACCCTCACACCAATGCACACAAATTAAAATTAAATAAAAATATTTTAAAAAGAAAAAAAAACACTAGGATGGGGCCCCAGTTTCCTCTTTGTGAGGGTCTGGGACTTCAGCCTTGCAGTGTCCACCCTGCTCTGAGCCTTCGTCCCCACCTATGGATCTCAGCTCCTAGCCTTTTCTCTCCTCAGGATGGTCCATCTTCTCAGCCCTGAGCTCGGAGCTTGCGTGGCCCCCGGAGGGAACCTGGTTGTGGAATTAGCTCGGTGAGCCAGAGGAGTGGGGTTGGGAAGGTCCCAGCTGGCCCAAACGCTGGGTCTCCTCACATGCCGTTTCCTGAACCAGGTACTTGGTGGACCTGCGGCCCAAGGACTTGAAGGCATTCTCAGACCGTGTTGAGGAGATAGCACGGGCAGCTGGGTTTGCCCCTCATGCTGGAACCATGCCCTCGGAGACCTTTGCACGTTTCTACAAGTTAGGGGATTCTACTAGGGGAGGTGGAGACTCAGCTGTGAAATCTGTGCCTGAGCCCTCAGAAGTCCTGGCCCCTCCTCCAGAAGCGATGAGCTCACCTCAGGCTGACCAGGCCCCACATCAAGAAGCTATGAGCCCACCTCAGGATGGCATGGACCCTCCTCTAGAAGTGATGAGCCCACCTCAGGCTGACCAGGCCCCTCCTCTAGAAGCGATGAGCCCACCTCAGGCTGACCAGGCCCCTCCTCTAGAGGCGATGAGCCCACCTCAGGCTGACCAGGCCCCTCCTCTAGAAGAGATGAGCCCACCTCAGGCTGATCAGGCCCCTTGTCTAGAAGCAGTGAGCCCACCTCAGGCTGACCAGGCCCCTCCTCTAGAAGAGATGAGCCCACCTCAGGCTGACCAGGCCCCTCCTCTAGAAGCGGTGAGCCCACCTCAGGCTGACCAGGCCCTTCCTCTAGAAGAGATGAGCCCACCTCAGGCTGACCAGGCCCCTCCTCTAGAAGCGGTGAGCCCACCTCAGGCTGACCAGGCCCTTCCTCTAGAAGCTGTGAGCCTACCTCAGGCTGACCAGGCCCCTCCTCTAGAAGCGATGAACCCACCTCAGGCTGACCAGGCCCCTCCTCTAGAAGAGATGAGCCCACCTCAGGCTGACCCGGCCCCAACTCCGGAAGTAATAAGCCCACTCCAGGAAGCTCTGGCAATGTCCATGGTGAATGTACCTCCAAAACTATAGTTTAACCTGAATCCTAGCAACCCAAGAATCCCACCTTTAACCGCTGAAGCAGGCCCCTGGACTGACACCAGCTGATATAACCAACCTTCAGCCTATGGCTGTGGCCTGTTTTACTTTGCGTTCTTTTTCAACCCTAGTGATAATAGCTAGAATTTCAAATATCTTCCATGGAACTCAGTTCTACTCTTTGGCAGGTGGGGGAGTCTTAGATTGTTCTCTGAGCCTTATCGCTGGCTGGAGGTCCAAGCCTGGGTTCCAGGTCCTCTCTTTTGCCTTGGGCCTTTCCTGATATGCTACCCTTGGGAGGGACAAGGACATATCCTCCCTTGAACGTGGTTCAAATAAAGAGCGCAGGGTCACCTCTGTGTGTTCTGTCCTCGGATGGTCTCCAGTGCCAGGAGATGGGGGAAGGGTAGGGAGGCAAGTAGAAGCCCGACTGTGGGGCCTGCGTGCCACAGTTGTAGGCTGAGAACCTGGGGTCCTACACATGAACCTTCAAACTAAACATACTAGGGACTAGGGACACTGAAAGTGACCAAGAAATGAAGACGAGGAGGAGGGAATTTCGAGGTCTTAGGAAGACTACAGTTTAGTGAAGTGCCAGGGCCTGGCTCCCTAGGTGTGAGGGAAGGAGGGGCCTGAAGTTCTGGGTACAAAGAAGGCTGAATTCTTGGGTCTGAGAAAACAGGGAACTGGCTCCCAGATTTTCCTGATTCTGAGGGAGAAGGAAGCTGTGGGCTCATCAGGAGGGCAAGGGGCGTGGGTCCACGGGATCTCAGCACCTCCCTCGGTTGATCCAATTAGAGCTTTGCACACTCCGCTCCTCACACCCTGTTATCTCTCACCCTGGGCAGGGGAGGAGACAGCAAGTATATTTAGTCTTTGTCCTCGCTCCTTATCTCAGTGTCCTCAGTGAGGCTCCAGCAGCCCAGAAGGAAACCCAACCTAGAGACCTCCAAGGTCATAGGGGACACCCTTCCAGGACCCTCCAGGAATCACCTATTCCTTTCAGGGCCTCTGGAGAGCAGCATGGCAGATGAGTAAGTGAATCTTGGTAACCTAGGACTGGGGGCCCCAAGGAAGAGGGAGAGACCTGATCTGTCTTCAGGGTCCTTAGCTGGTAGGACTTAGGTGGTTGGACTTTGGGGTGGAAATGAGGTAAGAATTTGGGGTGGTGGTGGTGCACGCCTTTAATCCCAGCACAGGAGGCAGAGGCAGGTGGATCTCTGTGAGTTCGAGGCCAGCCTGGTCTACAAAGCGAGTCCAGGAGAGTCAAGGCTACACAGAGAGACCCTATCTAAAAAACAAACAAACAAAACAAACAAACAAACAAACCAGTTTGGGAACTCCTGGGATCGGAGAGAGTGGAAACTAGCAGTCCCAACCTCTTGGTCAGGGGACCGCTGCCAACCATTGCCTCTTCACGGTTTCTCTCCCTTCAGGAGCAGCGATGCGGTGAGCGCTGTGAGCTAAGTGGGGTAGGGAACTGTCAGCTCAGAGTGGGCACTGCAGGGAGGGGACTGGGACGCGGTTGGCGGGGAACCTGAAGCTATAGGTGAGGGTACCTAGAAGGACTGGGTGGGAGGATTTGGGTAGTGATGTAGAGTGTTTCACTTCCAGGCTGGGGAGCCCCAGCCGGCGCCTGCCCCTGTCCGACGCCGCTCCTCTGCCAACTACCGAGCCTATGCCACGGAGCCACATGCCAAGGTGGAGCGGTGGGAGGGGGGTGGGAGGTCCTAAAAAGCGGGGCCACCGCTGGGCGAGGCTTCTGGGTTCTGAATCCTCTGGGACGGAGGGAAGGGGCGGCAGCAAGGCCTTGGAAAAAAGGGGTAGCTGCGCTTTGCTGATGGGCGGAGCCCGATGGGTGGGGTGGAATTTCAGAAAGGTGCATGTTAGGCTTGGTGACAGTTGCCCGTGGGAAGAACTCTTCTGCCTACCTCAAGGTTGAGGCATGAGCGTGGGGAGCTGTGGTTAGATAGGCGGTGTGCAACTCTAGTCAGAGCTCAGGTTTGGTGGATGGGATCGAGGGCCATGGCTTCTGGTGGACTCAGGTAGTAGGCATGCACTCTAGTGGGTAGTGATGCCTTACAGCTCCTCCCAATGTCCACTTTGGGACCTCTCACTGACCTTTCTCCATATCACCCTGGCAGAAAAAGTCTAAGATCTCCGCCTCGAGAAAACTTCAATTGAAGGTGATTATCTCGGAGGGGCGGGGCTTTGGTGGGCGGAGCTGTGGGGGCGTGGTTTTATTTAGGAAAGAGTCATTCCCTGCTCCTCCACCCCCTCCCCCGCACGCAATGACACGCGCAAACTTATACGTGCGCACAGAAATGAGACAAAGTTTTTAAATAAAAGACACCAGCTTGGATGTCCTGTTTCTCTGAGAGATGAAGGAAAAATTTTTATTTCTAAACTTTTGGGGACGCTGATGTCTGCTCCAACCATTCCGCAGACTCTGATGCTGCAGATTGCAAAGCAGGAGATAGAGCGTGAGGCAGAGGAGCGACGTGGAGAGAAAGGGCGCGTTCTCAGCACTCGTTGCCAGCCTTTGGAATTGGATGGACTGGGCTTTGGAGAGCTTCAGGTAAGCAGCTCACAAAGTAGGGCTTCCTGCTAAGGCCGGGACCCGAGGTTCCTCATCCCTGGCCCGGCATCCCTCGGGTACGGGTACCAGGACTAGGAGCACCAGCGCCATCTGCTTGTGCCAAACAAAACAGTTTCAATACTTAGTGTATTTCTCCAGTCTTTATCAGCCAAATCTCAGAATTCTCGGTTCCTTGGTACATTTAAGTACCTGGAGTCCACATTCTAATGTTGTTTCCTTCCTTTCTCAGAGCCAGGAATCCACAACTCCTCACACTTGGAGGTCTGACCCTTAGGACTCCTCCCTCAGACTAAGAAACCTAGTGTCTAGCCTCCCTTTTCCTCCCCCCCCCCCTTTTTTTTGTTTTCTTCTTCTTTTTTTTTTTTTTTAAAGATTTATTTATTATGTTTACAGTGCACATCAGATCATATTATAGATGGTTGTGAGCCATCATGTGGTTGCTGGGAATTGAACTCAGGGCCCCTGGAAGAACAGACAGTGCTTTTAACTGCTGAGCCATCTCTTCAGCCCTTTTTTTTTGAGACAGGGTTTCTCTGTGTAACCTTGGCTGTCCTAGATTCGCTTTGTAGACCAGGCTGGCCTCCAACTCGCAGCGATCCTCCTGCCTCTCTCCTGAATGCTGGGTCCAGCCTCCCTTTCAACACACATGCTTGCGTTCCTTCATCAGGACTTATGCCGGCAGCTTCATGCTCGGGTGGACAAAGTGGACGAAGAGAGATACGATGTGGAAGCAAAAGTCACCAAGAATGTCACTGAGGTGGGAAGCACCTCCGCAGTCCACTGAGACCTCAGGCTGTGGCTGTCTGTGCTTGACATAGCTCTGGTCAGAAAGCAGGCAGTGGCGTAGGTACACTGTGGCAAAGGAGCTGTTTCAGTAGAGAGACGACACCTGCAAGGCAGAGCCTGAGTGGCTTAAATAGGTCTGCGGACATGTGCGACTGGAGCACTGAGTCGTAGTAAATGAGTTGAGCCCCGGGCCGGGGAGTCACGATCAGCACAGTGTTGGACTGAGTCGTGTTGGAAGCTTTGATTGATGGGACTGGGGGATATCGGGAAGAACACGCAGTTGCGGGTTAGAGTCTGGAAGAGAGGATGGGGTTTAGATACGGAGAGCAAGACATGCATATAGGGAAATTGTAGGTTAGAAGAGGTGTGCAGGAAGGAAGCAGAGGAAAGAAGGGTTCTCCACGGTCACCCCCCCCGCCCCACCCCCCAGATCGCAGATCTGACCCAGAAGATCTATGACCTGCGTGGCAAGTTCAAGCGGCCCACACTTCGAAGAGTAAGGATCTCAGCCGATGCCATGATGCAGGCGCTGCTGGGCACGCGGGCCAAGGAGTCCTTGGACCTGAGGGCCCACCTCAAGCAGGTTAAGAAGGAGGACATTGAGAAGGTGAGTGTGGGCCAGGCTTAGGAAGATGCTTGGGACGGTCTGAACGGTCATGACCACAAGGGCAGCAGAGAGCAGATGCACTTGGGGTTCTAGTGAGAAGCTAGTGATGGAGGGACCTCAAGAAGTCAGAAGAGGGGGCTGCAGAGATGGCTCAGAGGTTAAGAGCCCTGGGTGTTCTTCCAAAGGTCCTGAGTTCAATTCCCAGCAACCACGTGGTGGCTCACAACCATCTGTAGTGAGATTTGGTGCCCTCTTCTGGCTTGCAGGCACACATGCAGACAGAATCCAGTATAAATAATAAATAAATCTTTTAAAAAAAAAAAAAAAAGCCAGAAGGAAAAACAGTGCATTAGGAAACAGTGCATTAGGGAGAGAGAAGTAGCAAGGGGCAGGAAATGCGAAGAGACTGGATGTGCATGAGGGAGACAGGAAGTGCATGGGGGAGACAGGAAGTGCATGGGGAGACAGGAAGTGCATGGAGGAAGAATGGAGGTGAATGGAGGAGACAGGCACATAGTGAAGACAGGAAAATGCACGGGAGAAGCAAGAAGTATATGGGGAGACAGGAAGTGCATGAGGGAAACAGGAAGTTCATGGGGAAACAGGAAGTACATGGGGGGGAGAAGGGAAGTGAATGGGGAGAATGGGAAATGCTCACAGAAAGTTTGCCAGATTGTCTGAGTTGTCTCCTAGAACATGATTCCTGGATAGGCTTCCTGCATAGAATGGTCTAACAATCTCGAGGGCAGGTGGAGGATATTCAGGGGGCAGGGACCAGAAAGAGTCCTTAACGTCTGACCTTTCACCTCCAGGAAAACCGGGAGGTGGGAGACTGGCGCAAGAACATTGACGCACTAAGTGGAATGGAGGGCCGCAAGAAAAAGTTTGAGGGCTGAGTCCATGGCTCCCACACTTTGCTCTGAGGATGTTCCTGACGAATAAACCTCTCTAAACTGGAAGTGACTGTGTGTCTGTTACCCTGGGGCTTAGGCATGAGAAAGATGGGGGAAGCCGGCAATGGTGGCACATGCCTTTAATCTCAGCACTCAGGAGGCAGAGGCAGGTGGATCGCTGTGAGTTCGAGGCCAGCCTGGTCTACAAAGTGAGTCCAGGACAGCCAAGGCTACAGAGAAACCCTGTCTCGCAAAACCAAAAAGGAGGAGGAGGTGGGGGGAATTGAGGGTTGGTGTGCCTCAAAGCCATGGGGTGTAGTCACAGGCACATTTCTAACATGGGGTAGTCTCTTTTACAGAGGACATAGAACATGCTAGACCCAAAGAAAAGCGTGTTAATGGGCCCCGGGGGTGGCTGTGGGTCAAGAGCTCTGGCTTTCACCCCTAGAGGATCCAGATTCAGTTCCCAGCACACACATAGCAACTCACAACTAGCTCTCTTCTGGCTTCTGCTCAGACAAACTATACATATTTTAAAAATTTAGTTAAAGATAAGAATTTGAAAGTGCCAAAAAACAAAACAAAACAAAACAAACAAAAAAACCAAACCAAAAAACAAACAAACAAACAAAAACCCAACCCAGATATATTCACAGTGAGGCAGACGATGGTGACCCTATAAGAGACAGAAACAGAAAACTAAGCCATGCATGGTGTTGCACACCTTTAATCCCAGTACTCAGGAGGCAGAGTCAGGTGGATCTATGTGAATTTGAGGCCAGCCTGGTCTACATACGGGATTCCAGGACAGCCAGAGATGCATACTTAGTGTTATGAAATATGTATCTATGGGGTGCCATGGTGGGCCCATGCCAAGGTGTGCCCCTGAGAAATTTTGCCATGTAACAGATCTGGTATAAAGGGGGTTTACTGGGGGGAAGGGAGAGGAGTGAGGACCTGAAGAAGGGGTAGAGGCAGCCAAGTGCACATGGAGACAGGGGGACAGACAGGAACAGCGCCATGAGGGCAGAGAAGGGGGCAGGGAGGATGCAGAGAAGGATAGACGGGCACAGACCACAGGGAGTAAGGAAGCTGATGTGGTGGGGGCCCTTTTATCAAGGCACACACACCTGCTGCTAAGCAATTGCTAGGTCCCTGAGGGCAGGCCAGCATAATCACCTGCACATTAACACCAAGCTGGGCGCTGGTGGCGCACGCTTTTAATCCCAGCACTCAGGAGGCAGAAGCAGGTGGATCACTGTGAGTTCGAGGCCAGCCTGGTCTACAGAGTGAGTCCAGGACAGCCAGGGCTACACAGAGAAACTCTGTCTCAAAAAACAATAGACCCTGGGAAAAGAATTTTCAGCAAAGTACAAAAATTTAAAGCATTCCTTTCTTTAATTTTGTAATTCTTTACTGTGGAATAGCTTGGGATGTCCTGTTTTAAGTAGCAGAACTGATGACTAAGCAAGGAAATGTAATTTAAATTATAAAATTCTTGCTTTAATAAAAATTTTTTAAACAGTGAAACAAACAAACAAACAAACAAAACCCCCTCAAGAACAAAAAAACCCAAAACCAACAACCAACCAACCAAAACCCACAACTCGCCCCCCCCCCCAGAAATAGAAAACTAAAGGGAGGGGGCACAGAGTCGCAAAGCAAGACACTCAAAAGGATTGATAAATATAGACACATGGCCCAGACACAGAGAGTCAGAGCCAAAGTGATACAGAAAAACCGAGGTATAGATGAATATGCAGAGATACCCCAGAAACACACAAGGGCAAAACCGTGGAGAAACTGTTAATTCCAGCACTGAAAGGTGGAGCCTGAAAGGGCCAGGACTTAAAGGTCATCTTTAGTTACATAACGATTTCTAGGCCAGCCTGGGCTACACGAGACCTGCTGCATGGTACATTTCTCATGTCAAATCTTTTATCTCCCACCCACCCCCAACAAAAGAAACAAAAACTATCCAGAATTTCACAGCAGTCCAGGGGAGGGAGGGAGGAAAGGAGGGGGAAAGGGAGCGAGAGAGAGAGAGAGAGAGAGAGAGAGAGAGAGAGAGAGAGAGAGAGAGAGAGAGAGAGAGGAGAGATATCAGCTCCAAGATGGGAAGCAAATGCCCAGAATGCGCGTACATACACAAACCCACACAGATGGGGGAGGGGGGCAGGGGCGCTTACTTTTCTGGGCACTGGCTCCCCTAGAGTTCAAGGTCATGGCTTGGCTGGAAAGGGGGTGGGTGGGAGGATACTAAAAAAGATCTGTGTCAGATGGAGTGAGGAGGGGCTGGGAGGGTGGGGGCTCTTTAGCTTGACACCCCATCCTCTCCCTCCTCCCCACACCTGCTTCCCAGCTTTAGCCGCCTGTTGTCACCGTGGTGGAATCCTGGTGGCAGACAAAGGAGTGGGGGTGGGGAGGCCCGGGGGGGGGGGGGAGTTGGACGGAGACACAGAGGGGAAGAGATGGAGGAACAGGGGGAAGAAAAAAAAAAAAAAAAAGAGGTGGAATTTGCAGATGGAAACCAGAGACAGGCTAGAGGAGAAATTTGAGAAAAGCCACCCAGAGGTAGAAGCAGGAAGCGTGGCTTAGAGCCCTCCCTTTTGCCATTAAGCCCGCTTTTCCTGTACTGTTTCCAGTTATAGGGACTCCAAAACACTGGGAACTGTTGGGTTCTCTAAGAGAGCTTGTGGGGGTGGTCTGACCTAGCCTGGGCTCTAGGCTGTTGCTGATGGAATCCAGCAGGGCTCTCTCGAAGCAGATGGCAGGTGTTGGACCCCGAAACTGGAGCCAGAGGGGGCAGAGCAGGCTCTGAGCGTGGGGGATGGTTTCTGACCAGAGGAATCCTCGCCCTCTCCTCCAGCCTGGGGCGGGGCTGAGCATCTACCTATAAACCCAGGGGGTGCGTCATTGTCCTCAGAAGCGTCAGACTCCCTCTACAGCATCCAAGGACCCAGCCTTAGGTAACCGGCCTCTGAGTTCTTCTCGTTGATGTCTTTCGGGGAGTGGGCAGGACAGGAGTGAGAACCAGGTGTGACAGTTGGAGCAGGATCTCCTCTTCCTCTTCCTTCTTGTCCTTCCCTCCTCCTCCTCCTCCTTTGAGACAGAGGCTCACTGTGTAGCCCAGGCTGGCCTTGAGCTCCCAGTAACCCCTCTGCCATGTTGAGATTATAGGCAGCAGCTACCCGGCTAAGCCCGAGGCTCTGGGAGGACTTGAGGGGGTTAAGGGTGAAGGGGTAGGATTTGTGGGTTGCAGAATCTGGGGGCGCTGTCCCTAACATTGTGGAGGAAGCATTTGGAAGGCAGAAGAATATGGATCTCTATGAGTTCAGGTCTAGCCTGGTTTACAAAGAGTTCTGGTTAGCCAGGACTACGTAGGGCAGATACCCTATTAGGGTTTGGGAAAGTCTTGAGACATGAGGAACTGGGAAGGGACTCAGAATCTACAGGCTTAGGGACAACCAGAGAAACAGTGAGGCCTTGTCTTGGAAAACAGAGAAAGAAGCAACCAACTATTAGGAAGGGTGGCACCATTAGTGAGGGTGCTGTGAGAGGGACCTCTGAGTTTGGGTATCAGGTCTTACTTAAGGATCTTATTATATTCTGAGGTCTTATCCCTGGGGGTCAGACAGGTGCAGGCTGGGAGGCAGAAGAATCAGGAGTTCAAGGTTATCCTTGGCTACATACTGAGTTCAAGGCTAGCTTGTGTTATATGAGACTCTGTCTCAACACCATACTCCAAAGCCCCCACAAAATCCTGCCGATCATAGAATGTAAGTACCCGTCCATGTACTAGTGTGGATCGGGTGCTCAGTCTAGAGACGCTAAGATTTCTTGGTCTCACATAACAAGGGCATAGGATTTGGATCTTAGAACCTTCAGACCCTGGGCTTTAACGGTCTCAACCTGGCGACCTGCAGGCCCCAAGAGGCAGAGTTTGGGGGAGGGAGTTAAGGTCTTTTGGGGGTCGGGATGAAGCTGCCCTTGATACACCCACCCCCTTTGCGGAATGTAGGGGGGGGATGGAAAGAGTGGCAGGACAGGACGGGAGGAATCCTAGGTGAACAAGGGGGCTGTGGTAGAAGAGGGGCAGCCATGGGGGAGCCCCACTTCTCCAATTCCTTATTGGGAAATGTCCTCTGTTTCTCTGTGTGTGACATTACCCCAGAATAGCACTAGGGGTGGGGACAGCTATTGTCTTAAAACCTGTCCCTTTTCCAACATCTCCTAATCCCTACTGGGATCAAGTTCTCAGGGACCTGTCACAGGACAAAAGAAGACAGCTGTGACGAGGGGGGTCAGAGTATGCGGGCTTGGTGTAGAGCTAGGCCTGGACTCTTTGGTCTGGTCTCCCTTATCTGGGTGCCAGCTTTCCCTGCTCTGACCCTGGGGTGCTGATCCCATCACACCTCCCTCAGACTCAAGAGTCCAGGCACCCACCGACCCTCTTCCTCGGGAACCTACTGCACTGCGCTCAGCCTCCTTTCTCTGGTCTGTAGGCCACTCCGGGATGTCAGACACTGAAGAACAAGAATACGAGGAGTGAGTGATGCAGTCTGGCAGGGCTCGGGGCTTGCCGTGTGGGGCGATCACCGCATGCCAAGATGTCTAACTGTCTTCTCTTCCCTCCTCTCTCCTTGTCCGTGTCTCTAGGGAGCAGGCTGAAGGTAAGTGTGTGTGTGTGTGTGTGTGTGTGTGTGTGTGTGTGTGTGTGTGTGTGGAGTGGGCCAGCCTAGAGGGTAAGGGAAAGCCCTCTTCAGTCTTGGCTTGGATGAAGCAGGAGGAAGCTGGCTCCATGAGGGGAAATGGGGGCAGTTCAGCACAACTTTGGGGGTAGGGGTAGGAGGTTCTGAAGCTGTTCCCAGGAACTCCCCCATCCCCACCCTGCAGCAGCAGGTGGGAGTGCTCCCTGTAGGATTTGCAGCTGGAGCGCAGAGGGTCATCTTGTTAACCCAGTCTCCTCTCTATGACTGGGGCCTGGACTCCCAAGTCTGAGGGAGGAGGCTGGGGCCTGGACTCCCAGGTCTGAGGGAGGAGGCTGGGGCCTGGACTCCCAGGTCTGAAGGAGGAGGCAGGGGTCTGGACTCCTAGGTCTGAGGGAGGAGGGATGGAGACCGGAACTCTTGATCTGGGTAAAGAGACCTTGGGGCCTCACCTCTCAGGTGTGAGTGGAGAGAGCTGGGACTAATCCCTGAGTCTCTGGTACACAGTCAATGCCCCAGAGCTCCTAACTTCTTCTGTGTGTGTCCCCACCCCTTTCAGATGAAGCCGCTGAGGAAGAGGAAGGTGAGGCTTGACTCCCACAGGTCCTAGTAGGCCTTGGGGTGGAGGTGGGGGAAGGGGCACTGTGTTGGGCTGGAAGATCCTGGGTCCACTCTTTAACTGCATCTCGCTTCTCTCCCTACCCCTCTGTGCTCCCGTGTGGCTGCCCCTCCCCTGCCCCTCCCAATTCTCGCTTCTCCTCCCGCCCCTCCCAGCCCCCGAGGAGCCGGAGCCGGTGGCAGAGCGAGGTAACCATAGCTTCTTCGCTTCCTGGGATTGATTCGGGGTGTCTGGGGATGCCCCCGCCCCCGATATCATCAGGTCTGCAATCCATCATCATACATTGGCTCTTGGATAACCGGCCCGGCCCAGATTGATCCTTTAAGCCCCTAGGGCCCTGCACCCTCTGGTGGCCGTGAAGGGAAGTTGCCTTGTGTGCCTTTAACCTTTTCCCTTCCTTAAAGGAACCCTTTTGTGCAAGCCTTCGTTCCAATCTTGGAAGAACGCTCACTAGAGGAGTTGAGTGTTGGCGGAGAGGTGCCCCGTCTCCTCTCCTTTTAGCCCCTGACCATGTATGTTATATTTCTCCCTATATACATTCGAAGGTTGGGGCCTGAAGTTTTAAATCTTACGTTATTTTTTGTTTTGTTTTTGAGACAGGATCCGACGTAGCCCAGGCTGGCCTTGAACTTGCAGCAACCTCCCTGCCTCAGCCTCCCGAGTGTTGGGATTACAGATATTCATTGTCACGCTCAGCTTGCTTATTTACTTAGGGTTTTTTTTTTTTTTTTTTTTGGTTTTGTTTTCTTTTTGGGATAGTCTCAACCTGTAGTTTAAGTGGGCCTGAAGCTCAGTATATACCCTAGGTTGGCCTTGAACTCAGAGCAATTCTCCTGCCTCAGCCTCCCATATGTAAGATTACAGGCATGAGCTAAGAGGAACTTGAACTTTAGGGTACCAGTAAGAAGTGGGGGTAGGGCAGGGGGCTGGAGACAGAGGTCTGGGGGTTCTTGAAGAGAAGCAATGGGGTCCCTTCCATTGCTGGGTAGGATGGGGAAGGCAGAATACAGGGAAGATATAATTGGAGACATTCCATGAGTTTGGTCTCTTGGGCTTTCAGAAATCTGGGAGAGGGTGTCCCCACACCAATGCAGAATGTATATCTGATGCGAGTGACTCTCTTCCTCCCTTTTGTCCACCTCAACTTCCCTTTCCTCTCCTAATGTCCTCCTTCCCTCCCCCTGCACTGGACTCTCAGGTTCCCTGGGTTTGCTTTTAGGGGTACCAAGCCTTTCTATACCCAGCTCTTGCTAATTATCTCTTTTTTAATTCCCCCACTGCCACCAGAAGAAGAGCGCCCCAAACCCAGGTGAGGTGCTGCAGGGTGGGCGTGGGTCATAAGCCTGTCCTCTCATGCTCCCTCACCTGGAGAGACAGGGCACCTGAAGGGCAGAGAAACAGCTAGCCTTAATTCTTCCAGCGAGAAGTTCAGGAACTACCTTGTGAGACAGGTCAGCTATAACAAGAGTCTAGGCTCTAGAACAGGATGTGAGGGCCTCTGTGTTGGGCCAAGGCCACTCAAAGAAGGATTCCGGAGGGAGGAGATACCTGGATCCTAATGGATAGAGACCTTGCTAGTTGAAGGAGGCATTGGATACATTGTAGGCAAAGAAAGCTACTTCTTGTGTTCAAAGTTAGTGGTTATATACAAAAGCCTGTCCCCATGCGGTCTTTGTGAGAGTACGGTTAAACCAGAGAGGCCAGCGCAGGCTGTGAAAGCTCACTGAGCTAAGAGGAAGCCTGGCGTGATGACATTAGGGGCCAGGTCTGAGAGACCTTAGTAGGAAGGAGCACAACCAGAGAGGTCCCAGGTTAAGGGACTAGAGTGAGGGGGCTAGTTACAGAAATGCCTGGGAAGAGAGGAAGGAAGGGAGGGCAGTTCCCAAGGGCTTCTGGGATTGACAACCTAGGACCATAGAGACATGAAGTGGATGAACCCTGCCAAGGCATGGTGTGTGGTGACATATGAATTATTCAGGAGGCTTCTGCTAACTTGGGTCTTGGGAAAGAGTGTGAGCCAGGCACAGAATCACTGCATCCTCAGCCCAGTAGGGCCTGGTAATTCCAAGTTCAGCATCTTCTTAAATCACAGCTATATAAAGAAACTGTAGGTGTCCCGAGCGAGCATACAGGCATGCTTCTTGTTACAGCCATGAGCCACTGCTGTTAAATATGTTAAACAGCCAACGGCAAAGTATTAACACAGCTGGTGGGGGGGCAGGCACACGACACTAAGTTTCTTAGAGAAGATAAATCTCTAACATTTATGGAACTCAGCATACATGAGCCCTGGGCTGGAGAGATGGCTCAGTGGTTAAGAGCAGTAGCTGCTCCTCCAGAGGTCCTGAGTTCAGTTCCTCTGGACTCCCTGTGGTGGCTCACAAACATCTGTAACTTTATTCCCAGGGATCTAATGCCCTCTTCTGGCCTCTGTGGGCACTTGGCCATACACAAGTTTGTTTTGTTTTGTCTTGTTTTTTTTTTTTTTTTTTTTTTTTTTTTTTTGTCTCTCCCCTCTCCCCCAGAGGCAAGGTTTCTCTGTGTGGCCTTGACTGTCCTGGACTCGCTTTATGGACCAGTCTGGCCTTGAACTCACAGAGATACACCTGCCTCTGCCTCCCAAGTGCTGGGATTAAAGGCGTGCGCCATCATCGCCCGGCCAACCATACACGTGTTAAATAGAAAAAGTTAAAAAGAAAGTAAAGTGGGCTGGAGAGATGGCTCAGAGGTTAAGAGCCCTGGCTGTTCTTCCAAAGGCCCTAAGTTCAATTTCCAGCAACCACATGGTGGCTCACAACCATCTCTAATGAGATCTAATGCCCTCTTCTGGCTTCTGTGGACACTTGGCCATACACATGCTATAGAGAGAGCAGGCAAAGCCTCACACACACACATAAAATAAAAGCAAAGCAGTTAAAAAGAAAGCAAAGTATCTTGGAGCATGTGCAAAAAGAAAGCAGTACTTTTAAACACTAAGACATTCTATTATTTATATTGTGTGTGAGTGTGGGAGCACAAAGGTGTGTGCATGGCGCAAATGTGGGGTTCCAAGGATGACTTACAGGGGTCATTTCTCTCTTTCCACCATGTGGGTCTCCGGAACTGGAACTCAGTCCATCTGGCTTGGTGCTTGGGCCTTTGCTTATTAAGTTATCCCTTCTTTTTTTTTTTTTTTTTTTTTTTTTAAATAGATTTATTTTCTTTTCTTTTTAAAGATTTATTTATTTTATGTGAGTGTTAAATCTGCATGTTCACCTGCAGGCCAGAAGAGGGCATCAGATCACATTATAGATGGTTGTGAGCCACCACATGGTTCCTGGAAATTGAACTCAGGACCTCTGGAAGAGCAGCCAGTGCTCTTAACTGCCAAGCTATCCCTCTAGTTCTCTGCCTGTTTTTTAACGCAAAGATTCAACCTATGGCCTTATGTGTTCTAGACAAGTGCTCCAGCTCCTCACTGGGGGATTCTAGGCAGGTGCTCTACCACTGAGCCACACCCCAGCCCCTCACTGGGGGATTCTAGGCAGGTGCTCTACCACTGAGCCACACTCCAGCCCCTCACTGGAAGATTCTAGGCAGGTGCTCTACCACTGAGCCACACCCCAGCCCCTCACTGGGAGATTCTATGCAGGTGCTCTACCACTGAGCCACATCCCCAGCCCCCTCCCTGGGGTATTCTAGGCAAATGCTCTACCACTGAGCCACACCCCAGCCCCTCACTGGGGGATTCTAGGCAGGGGCTCTACCACTGAGCCACACCCCAGCCCCTCACTGGGGCATTCTAGGCAGGGGCTCTACCACTGAGCCATACCCCAGCCCCTCACTGGGGCATTCTAGGCAGGAGCTCTACCACTGAGCCACACCCCAGCCCCTCACTGGGGGATTCTAGGCAGGTGCTCTACCACTGAGCCACACCCCAGCCCCTCGCTGGGGGATTCTAGGCAGGTGCTCTACCACTGAGCCACATCCCCAGCCCTTCACTGGGGGATTCTAGGCAGGGGCTCTACCACTGAGCCACACCCCAGCCCCTCCCTGGGGGATTCTAGGCAGGTGCTCTACCACTGAGCCACACCCCAGCCCCTCACTGGGGAATTCCAGGCAGGGCCTCTACCACTGAGCCACACCCCAGCCCCCTCCCTGGGGGATTCTAGGCAGGGCCTCTACCACTGAGCCACACCCCAGCCCTCACTGGGGGATTCTAGGCAGGTGCTCTACCACTGAGCCACACCCCAGCCCCTCGCTGGGGGATTCTAGGCAGGTGCTCTACCACTGAGCCACACCCCAGCCCCCTCACTGGAGGATTCTAGGCAGGGGCTCTATCACTGAGCCATACCCCAGCCCCTCACTGGGGGAGTTTAGACAGGTGCTCTACTGCTGAGTCCCATCCCCAGTCCTGTCTTTACTCTTTATTTTGAGGCAGGATCTCATAAGTTTCCAGGAATGGCCTTTAGACCAGGGAGGCCTTGAACTTGCCTCAGTTCCCCAAGTATCTAGGTTGATAGGTTTGTGCCACCAGGCCCTGTGGCCTCCACCTCCCCCACTTTTTTTTTTACAAGCATGTCAAAACAGGCAAGACAAACAGTCTTGCATGTTTTTTTTTTTATCAAACCCAAAGTATTCAAACTGCGTATTTTCTCTGACTGTGTATGCACACAGACACAGGGAGTTAGCTGTCATTTTGAACAGCAAGTGGCAAGGTAGGTGAGGGAGGCCAGCCTGCTGATGAACTCTATCCATTTCTGTCCACACAGCCGTCCTGTGGTGCCTCCTTTGATCCCCCCGAAGATTCCAGAAGGGGAGCGTGTGGACTTTGATGTAAGTGACAGGTGTCCTACCCCAGACTCAGCTGCAGGATCCTTGGCGCCTTCGGACAGGTGCCCCTCTTTGCTCCCTCCTTCAAAAGCCTGGATGTATCCCAATGTCCTGTTGTCAGCAAAGCATTCCTTGCTGACAACTGCTGGAAACCGTCCCAGCTGCTTGTCAATCATCCCTAGGGGGAGGGGCGGGCCATAGGGCCCTGTCTGGTGGTCTCACGGGCTCCCTCTTCAGGACATCCACCGGAAGCGCATGGAGAAAGACTTACTGGAGCTGCAGACGCTCATTGACGTACACTTTGAACAGCGGAAAAAGGAGGAAGAGGAGCTCATTGCGCTAAAAGACCGCATCGTGAGCCAGGAAGCCTGGGGCCTCCAGTCCTCCTACCCCCGCCCGCTTACCTTCCTTCATTCAGTGCTTTGGAATCTCTAGGAGAAACAGTGGGGACGTTGGGTGGCTACACTCCAATGTATATTTCTGCCAGGCATGTACTTTGGAGGGTCAAGGCGGGAAGATTGCCACGAGTTCGAGTCCAGCCTGGGCTATATGAGACTGCCTTAAAGAAGGAAATAAGATGAAAGAAACCATACATATTTTGCTTGTTGCCTACTAGTGGAGGGATGACTTGGAGGAGGGGCCAATCGCCCCGCCCCCCCAACTCTTCTTCCCTTCTACCCTTAGGAGAGGCGTCGTGCAGAGAGAGCTGAGCAACAGCGCTTCAGAACAGAAAAGGAGCGGGAGCGCCAGGCCAAGCTGGCGGTGGGTGTCTGTCCCTTCCCTATAGAAGAATACCTCATTTCTCATGTTTGGTATACTCTGCGGTTCTCAGAAAGTCCCCCCGTAGTGTATAGCGTAAGGATTTTTCTATTGGAAGGACCAACAGTGCTTACAAATAAAAAGGATCAAGAGACTGAAACCATAGCACCAAGACTGAGTGGGTGTGGTGGGCGCAGACCTTATGATCCCAATGGCGGAGAAGCTGAGGCAGGAGAGAAATTTGATTGAGGCTAGTTTGAATTATATATCAACTTACGGAGTGGATTTCTCCGTGGCCGCAAGTCAAAGTTCCCAGGCTAGGGTCTTCCTCCCTACGGTCTCTAGGCTCACACGGAGCGAACCCCTTTGTTCCCACAGGAAGAGAAGATGAGGAAGGAGGAGGAGGAAGCAAAGAAGCGAGCAGAGGACGATGCCAAAAAGAAGAAGGTTCTGTCCAACATGGGGGCTCACTTTGGGGGCTACCTGGTCAAGGTGAGTCTAGCCTATGGAAGCCCAGGGGGGGGGGGTCTGCATTTACGAGACGAAGGGGAGAGAAGCTTCAGAGCGCTGGGCCTGAGGAAGACGACTGAGCCTGGATCCCATTCAGGGCAGCTGTCACTTTAGATAGCACGTGGCACGTAGGTGGGGAGAGGCCGCTTGGTGATCCGGCTCTATCCATCCTCTGTCCATGATGCCTTCTGGTGGTGTCTGGGTGTAAGGGAAGAAGAGAGCGGCCGTGTTCCTATGTCTGAGGGAGGAGGGCGGGCGTCTGGGTCCCTGGGTCTGAGGGAGGAGGGCTAAAGGTGGACTCTTTGCATGTGGTGGAGGGCACTGGCCTTGATTGCAGGACCCTAAGTGGACTTAGCCTCCAGGTTCCATCCCTTGTTTGGGACCCCCCCCCCCCCCCCCCCCAGGCAGAACAGAAGCGCGGGAAACGGCAGACCGGTCGGGAGATGAAACTCAGGATCCTGTCCGAGAGGAAAAAGCCCTTGAATATCGACTACATGGGCGAGGACCAGCTCCGGTAGGTGCTGGCTGCTCTCGCGGGGTTTCCACGGGCGACAGACACTCTGGGTCTGAGCCTTGGTGCCCGTGTTACTTTAGGCATCTGGCACTTCCTCTCTGGGCCACCGTTGCTTTCTCTGAGATGGCCTGTACTGTCTGGCATTCATAGTGCCTCCTCCCTTATTTAGGTACGATTGCAGCACTCAGGAGGTAGAGGAGGAAAGAATCTGCCAGGCGTGGTGGCGCGGGCCTTTAATCCCAGCACTCGGGAGGCAGAGGCAGGCGGATCACTGAGAGCTCGAGGCCAACTTGGTGCATAAAGGAGTCCAGGACAGCCAAGGCTACACAGAGAACCCTGTCTCAAAAACAAAAAACAAAAACAAACAAAAAAAAAAAAAAAAAAAAAAAAAGAAAGAAAGAAAGAAAAGAAAAGAAAAAAGAAGTTCAAAGTCTGCTGTATATTGAGTTGGAGGCCAGGCTTGAGTTACACACATGCACACGCACACGCACATACATGCACCACGCTCGCACACTCACACGCATGCTCACACACATGCACGAACAAAATAAATAAATCCATGGGTAATAAAAAACCAACAGCTTGAGCCGGGCGTGGTGGGCGCACGCCTTTAATCCCAGCACTCGGGAGGCAGAGGCAGGCGGATAGCTGTGAGTTCGAGGCCAGCCTGGTCTACAAAGTGAGTCCAGGATGGCCAAGGCTACACAGAGAAACCCTGTCTCGAGACCCCCCCCCCCCACAAAAACAAAAAACAAAAAACCAACAGCTTTCACTCTAGGGCTTCAGCTGTCACTTTCTTCTCTCCTCTGGAGACCTCCACTTCAAAAAGGAACGTGGCCACACAGCTATAAACCTTTAGCCTTCTATCTTAACAAGAGCGCACACCAACAATACCAAAGTCGAAGGGAGTTGCTGTGTGGCTTGGGGTAGGTAGGTAGCTCAACCTTTCTGGACCCAGAACACAGTCCGGAGCTCGCCGCCTCCCGGCCCTTTTCATCTCGCCAGGGAGAAGGCCCAGGAACTGTCAGAATGGATCCACCAGCTGGAATCAGAGAAATTTGACCTGATGGAGAAATTGAAGCAGCAGAAATACGAGGTGGGACCTGCCTCTCTTGGGGCCCAGGCTGGGTGAAGGCAGTCAGGGGTGTGGCTGGGCATCCATCCTTCTTGCTTCTCCTTCGCAGATCAATGTGCTGTACAACCGCATCAGCCACGCCCAGAAATTGTAAGTACCGCCCCAAGCGTCCACCTAAGACCCTTTCTTTTTTTAAAGGTTTTTTGGTGATTTCTTTCTTTATGTTATTTTTTATTTTTATTTTTATCTTTTTGGTTTTTCGAGACAGGGTTTCTCTGTGTTAGCGACCAGGCTGGTCTCGAACTCACAGCGATCCGCCTGCCTCTGCCTCCCGAGTGCTGGGATTAAAGGCGTGCGCCACCACGCCTAGCTGCCTCTCTTTTTTCTAGCCTTTTCTGTGCTGTTCCAGCTGCCTCCCTGAGCCCTGCTGCGTGTCACCACCTTCACCTCACCCTTCCTTCACCATCCAGGCCCTTACTTATAAATTTGCTTGAGTTCTCTGAACTAACCCAAGAAAGTCAACTCCCACTTGGCCACCAACCATTTGTTGGGCATTATCTGAAAGAGTGGTATACAACAGGGGGGGCATGGCTCAGTGGTAGAGCCACTACCCCAGAACCTCCTGGTGAAAGGCTAGGGTTGTAGTTCAGTGGTAGAGTACTTGCTTAGCATATGCGACGCTCTGACTCTGTTCAGTACTGGAAAAAAAAGAAAGAAAGAAAGAAAGAAAGGAAAAGAAAAAAAAAAAAAAACCAGCTGGCCTCTGCTCCTGTCTTCCTCTGGGTGGGTGGGGGTGGGATAGGTATTTGGTGGACTTCCTGAAGTTTAATCATGCTGTGTCCAGCTTATCTTGGAGGCTCACAGCGTCTTCCTGACACCACCTTCTTCTCCCACAGCCGAAAGGGGGCCGGGAAAGGTCGCGTTGGAGGTCGCTGGAAGTGAGACTGCCCGGACACTGCCCCCACTGTACAGAGCCCAGGAGCTACTGGAGGGTGTGCCATCTGTAACTCAAAATAAAGACTTCCTCAGGCATCTGTTTGAGTTCTTCAGGGCTGTTGCTGTGTGTGGCTGGCTGTGTGGGTTGACTGACAGCTCCATGTTTGCCTGGGAGAGCCCTCTACTGTCATTAAAGAGATTTTCAAGTCATGGCTGGGAGACGCTAGTTTAACTTTCCAGTTCTGCTTAAACTAGATGTGATGGTGAGTGACTGCAATCCCAGCATTTGGGAGGTGGAGACAGGAGGATGAGGATTTCGAGGTCATCCTTGGTTAGACAGTGAGTTCAAGACCATCCTGGGCTACATGAGATTTCCGACTCAAAAATAATGACAACATGGGTGGTGGTGACACGTGTCTTCAAACCCAGCCCTTGGGAGTCAAAGGCACGTGAATTGCTCTTGAGTTTGAAATCAGCCTATCGACAGAGTGAGTCCCAGGACAGGCAGGGATAAGTAGAGAAATGCTGTCTTGAGGGGGAAAAAAAAAAAAAAAAAAAAAAAAACCAAGAACAAACAAAACCAAAAAACAAAATCAACCAACCAACGACCAATCAACTAAAAGAGAAATAAAAAGAATGACAATAAACAAGCACTGGGAGAAGGGGCAAATGAGACAAAAGTAGATAGATCTATAAGATGTGATTCCAGAGCCCAGGGCATAGCTCAGCAGTGTGGCCCGCCAAGCTTTGTCACCTGGGTTGGATTGGATCCCCGGGACCCACATGGTGGAAGGAGACAAGCAATTCCTGTAAAGTTGCCCTTTGACCTCCATGTGTGTTGGCAGACATGAGGATAAACGCCCAGATGAGTATTGTAGTGGATGTAAACATGTTTTTGTCTTGATCCCAAGTATGGGATGGGGAACAGACTTGTCAGAGAACAGGTGATGTTTATCCACTTAGAAGTCGAACCACTTTGTGTGTGTGTGGGGCTGGGGCTTGACTTTTGCCAGCTAAAAAACATCCTAGTACAGACTCTGAGAGGATATATATATACCCCAAACAGGAGGCTGAGGCTTTTGGCGTCTTGGTATTGTTTGGCTGTTCGTTGCTCCACTTCGAGATGCCCCAGAATGCTTAGGGGCTTTGGGCACGGGCTACTGCTCCAGTTTCCAGCAGCAACTTTGGTGGAATTACTGGTCTGCTGAAATCCTGCCCACTACGCCAGGGGAATTGCTCCCAGGAACTGAATTCAACAAGATCTACTTCTCCTGTTCCCCTAAGTCTCCTTTCTCTCCTATCTAGGGCAAGTGGGTTGGAAGGGAGGTATTAGCATTTAAAGAACCTGAAATAAAGAAGGTTTGCAAATGGCGGAAGGCTACAGAGTATATTGATTAACAAAAGAGATGTAGTTCTGGAGCTGGAGAGATGGCTCAATGGTTAAAGTTTCTTGCTGCTCTTCTAGAGGACCCAAGGTCAGTTCCCTGCACCCATGTTAGATGGCTACAAATAGCTTGTAACTCTTCCTACAGGAGGTCCAGTGTCCTTGGATGGTGTGCCTGTGAGCCTACACGAATGTGTAGACACGCACATTAAATATATAATAAATCTTTTAAAAAAGTGATGTGGGGTTAGAGAGCTGGCTCAGCAGTTTAGAGCACTGACTGTTCTTCCAGAGGTCCTGAGTTCAATTCCCAGCAACCATATGGTGGCTCCCAAGCATCTATACTGTGATCTGATGCCCTCTTCTGGCCTGCAGGTGTACATGAGGGTAGAGCACTCAAAAGTGATGTGCTTTTAAAGGTTTGGGATTGAATTCTTTCCTATATGCAGCATCTGGACTGCAGTTGGAGAGTGAATTTCTTTCTGTTCCTTAGTTGGAGGTGTCATTTGAGGGGACCCTACCTTTCAGGAGGCTAATAATCTTAAGATATGCTTCTTGTCGATGGGCATTTGGGGACCCAGTGTAGGTGTAATGATAGTCACACCAACCATAGGTGTCTCTGAAAATGAATTGCCTCTTAAGTTAAAAATGTTATAAGGTAATTAACTCTTTTAAAGACAGTTGTAAACAATACATTGGAGGGCCGGGTGTGTGCGTGTGGGCATGCATATAACAGCAGAATTTGAGAGATGGGGATGATAACCAGACCGAAACTGGCTAATAATCGCCTTATGTCTGTCTGTGCGCTGATGTAGCCTTATTTTGTGGAGACTTTTGGAAAGTGGTGTATTTTTTTTTAAACGTCTATTTAGTGTGTGTCTTAGCATGCTGTGCATACATGCCATGGGCAGAGGCAGAAATCGGAAGACAGTTTTCAGAGTCAGAGATCTCCTTCCTTATGGGTCCCAAGGATCGAAATATCTGATTTCTTGCTTTGGGGAAGCATATTTGTGTGTGTGTGTGTGTGTGTGTGTGTGTGTGTGTGTGTGTGTGTGTGTGTTTCAGGCATCTCAAGTCTCAAAAACCACGGGATTATCCTTTTGGATTTATGGTCATTATTCTCCAGGCCTCGAAGGTTTTGTGGTTTATTTCTCTGCACAAATCAAAGAATTAGAGCGCTTCAATGCCCCTTAGGAAAACGTTTTTTCCCTACACAACTTTGACAGCTTTCTGTTCGACTTTGGTAGGTTCCTACCTCAAAGTGATTTTTATCCTTCTCAAATTGGATTTCTTGGGAAGATAATGCGAAAGTTTTTTTTTTTTTTTTTTTAAGATTTATATATTATGTATACAGTGTACTGCCTGCATGTGTGCCTGCACACCAGAAGAGGGCACCTGATCTCATTATAGATGCTTGTGAGCCACCATGTGGTTGCTGGGAATTGAACTGAGGACCTCTAGAAGAACAGCCAGTGCTCTTAACCTCTGAGCCATCTCTCCAGCCCGAGCAAGGTGTTCTTATCTGTTGGGTCTATTATAAAACCTTCAAACCAAGTGGAGCTACACGTTTTGGACTACAAAATCTCAGCATGCCAGGAGAGCACGATACAATCTGAATTATATATAGTCTTCTCTGAAGCCCCAGGCGGGCTGAAGAAAAGCGTGTGGTCAGTGTGGTCACGTTTGGGAGTCCTCCTCTTGGTGTGTTTGAGGGATCATTACCTTTAGAAACCGTAGGCTTTCTCTTGATCTGGAAACTGACTTCCAGAGTACCTTGGGTTCTGAGGTACATCTGGAAATCTGGAGGGGAAGCCTGGAGGCGTGGCCTTGAGACTATATTTCCCAGCTTGCCCTATTTTATCTGATTTCCTCGAATTTTGCACAGGAACTTCATTGCAGATTGTTAAGAGTGGTTATCCGGATGGCTGGCGGTGACAGTCTTTAATCTTGTTTGAGAACTCAATTTCCTGTGGGCTGGGTCTTTCTGATGCCCTAGGGAGCACATTCGTTCATTGTAAATATTTTTTATTGCCTATTCTCAGGCAAAACCCAAAAGAAACGCCTGTAATCCCAGCAGTTAGGAGACCGAGGCAGTAAGATCAGAAGTGTAAGGACGTGCTGAGTTACAAAGTGAGTTCGAGGTCCAACCTATCTCAAAACAAACCACAAAGAGTATGCAAATGTATTTCTGTAGCTTTCAGGATCCGTTATCCGCCATTATTGCTCGCTCCCATCAAAGCCACCGTTTAGTCATTTTACAAGGTACACATTTCCCAGCATGCTCCAGGATAGCCTGTCCAGTCGCGATACCCTGATTCCTAGCATTGCCTGGGGGCATGCTCTCATTAAGGCAGTTTTCTTTTTGTTTCTTGGTTTCCTCCGCAGACACAGAGTTTCTCTGTGTAATACTGGATGTCCTGAGACTCGCTCTGTAGACCAGGCTGGCCTTGAACTCGGAGATTTGCTTGCTTCTGCCTCCCAAGTGCTGGGATTAAAGGCATGTCTTTTTGGCGGTTTCCATCCAACCCTTCCAGCCCAGATTTCTAAATGCCACAGGATATAGCGAGTCTAGCGAAAACTTCCGCTTATAGAATCCTTTCCCAGCCTTCTAGGCGGCCTGCCTGCTGCCTCATTCTCTAAACTTATCTGCGCTCGTTCTGTGAGTCTCCTCAATAGGGACTTCACTTCCCAGCCTGCCTCGCGGGGTTTCCTTCCTCGACGTCACCCCTCAAGCGGTGGTTATGCAAGCGCCTCAACCGGGACTCCATTTCCCAGAGGTCTTTGCGTCGGCGCGGCGACGTCACGCGCCGGGCGGGCGTGGGGCCCGGCGAACCTTTGGGCGGTGCTTGTGGCGCGGCCGTTCCCGGCGGCCCCCGGGGCGGGCGGGTGGCGGCTGTTCGTCGCCCGGCGCTCGCTCGCTGGTTTGGTGGGCGGGCGGGCGAGCCGCCGGCGCGATGTCCGGTGAGGATGGCCCGGCAGCCGGGCCGGGGGCGGCGGCGGCGGCGGCCCGTGAACGGCGGCAGGAGCAGCTCCGGCAGTGGGGGGCGCGGGCGGGCGCTGAGCCGGGCCCCGGGGAGAGGCGCACCCGTACTGTCCGCTTCGAGCGCGCCGCCGAGTTCCTGGCGGCCTGTGCGGGCGGCGATCTGGACGAGGCTCGCCTGATGCTTCGCGCAGCCGACCCTGGCCCGGGCTCCGGCGCTGCGACCGACCCCGCACTCCCGCCGTCTGCCCGCTCCGTGCTCGACTCCACCAACGCCGATGGCATCAGCGCCCTGCACCAGGTCAGCGCCCCCCGCCCCGCATCTCCGCCACCCAGGCAGGCGTCCTCTATTCTCGGCTCGGAGGGACCTCGCTGAGGACCCCGCCTGCCTTTGGGCCGCCTCTTCTCTGTCATCTGTGCTGTCATCTCTCTCCCGTGCATCTTTTGCAGCGGTGCTTACTTAACTTCCGTGCCTACGCTGGCCAGTTTTCTCCTTTCTTGGCTGCTACTTGCTTAGCTGTGCTGCAGTCTTTCCTGACCCAGGCCTGAGGTTTCATTCTCTCTAGGCCCAGGTCCTTCAGGGTCACTTCTTTTGAGTGTTCACCTTGTGCCACCCTCTTCTTCCCATGACCTGTGTCGTCCGCTGCGACCTCGAGATGGTCTTTTCCCTTTTAGGCAATATACCATTTTGTTCCAATGAATAGGCACTTCCCCCGTTGGGTCATCCCATGCCATGGTTATCTTTTCTCCTACTCTCAACTCCCATGCCATCTTAACTCCGTTCTTTCTTCATCCCCCTTTTGGGGAATCTTGCCATCTCTTAGAGAGAGGTTTCTCCTCAACCCTTTCGTTCTCTGTCCACATTATTTGCCTTTCTGGAAACTACTAACCATTCACTCTTTCAGATACGAGGCTACTCCTCTTGTTTTGTTTTGTTTTGTTTTGTTTTTTGAGACAGGGTTTCTCTGTGTAGCCTTGGCTGTCCTGGAACTTGCCCTGTACACCAAGCTGGCCTAGAACTCTTGTTGTTTTTCCTGAAGCAGGGCCTTAGCTAAGTAGCATGGGCCAGCCTCAAATGCAGGTCCTTATGTCTCTGCCCCCTCATTTCTGTAATCACAGGCATGGCCACTTCACCTATCCTTGGGTCATGTCTTAGACTTTATTTCGGCAGCATCCTTCAAAACATATGGCCTCTCTCCTAGACTTCATCCATATCACCTCCTAAAGGATTCTAGGATTCTATTTCACTAAAACCCTGGGTATCCAAGACACTGTGATTATTTTTTCCAGTGATCTGTGCCAGAGAATGAAGACCACCTTGTGTTGCCTGGATTCTTCTGGATTCAGGATGCTTTTATTTACAGTTGGGATGACCAGTTCTCCCGCCTGGTCTCAGTGCTGGTCCACTGTCAGTCTTTTGGTGGGCAGCTTACTTTCATGTCAACCTCCATCTCCTGGGTGGTAGTCTCTACGCCTTGCTAGGATCCCGGTGGTTTCGTTACGGGTGGAAACAGAGGAGACCCTGCAAGGGAAGCCTGGCTTGCCTGTGGAGATGAAAAATAAAGGGGAGGATGTTTGACAGGTTCAATTTTCACACACCCAGGTAGAGGAAAAACAGAATCTGTCCGTCCTGGGTTGGGATATAGCTTCTGGTAGGGTGTTTGCCTAGCACACAGGAAGCCAGGTGATTGGATAGGGTAAGTAGGAGGATTGGAAGTTCAGCGTCAGCTTACTACATAGCGAGCATGAGGCCATCCTAGGCCACATTAGACCTAGTCACAAAACCAAACCCAAACAAGTCCTATTGTCAATTTGGCTGCCCATCCCTTGTCTCTTATCTCTTGAGGATCTTGTCTCTGTGTCCTTTAGTTTCTTTACCTGTGGGATGGGACCAGTGACCACCTCTGTCGATAGTGAGAGGTGCCATGTGGAAAACTCCTTCTGGGGGCCTGCATGCGCTGCAGGTGTACCCTGGGAATTTGCTCCCAGTGCTGTCTGGGTCATTTTCCTCCACACACAGAAGGGCACACTTTCCCTGAGGCCCCTCTCAGGGTCTCAGCGTTTTTTGACTAGCCCAGGAGAGCAGCTCAGACTTGCACATCACCCAGGTCCCTGGCCCTCCTCAGCTTTCCCTTCTGACTGTACCCTTGTGCGTGTGCTGGAGGCCACTAGAACACCTCCTCTGACAGGAACCTGTAACGTCAGGCCTGGCCTGCCAGGCAGCCTTCCAGATGAGACTCTCCCCCCACCATGGAGAGGCCTTTGTAAACTCACTCTTCAGGGCTTTGCAGGAGGCTTGGAAGATGGGGGGGGGGGGGGGGGGGGGGGGGCAGATTCCAAAAGAGCAATTGGTTTACAGGGCCAGAACGCCGACGGAGCTGGGATTTAGAGTGTAATGTCACCGCCTGATACTGCTCTGGCTTTAGCAGGGAGAGTTCCTGGAGCTAGTTTCAGTCCCAGGGACATTTGGTCTGTATCTGGTGATTTCTGATGGCTCCTGATTTCTACACCTGGGCCTGCGTTTTCAGTTCTGAACCTTCTTCAGGCATCAGCTTCCTGCAGTGGTGTTCCCTGAGCTGCAGCCTCTACCTCAGCAAGGCAGGGACACCCCTTTCTCTTCCCTTATTCAATAGTCTGTCTTGTCCAATAATGGCTATGAGTTGCATCTGGAGTAGGCAGGGCTTGGAGTTAAGAGTCCTAGATTTGAGCAGGGGAGAGATTGGGAGCTCAACACATGGGTCTGAGGGAGGAGGGGCAAGTGTGGACCCTGGGTCTAAGGAAGGAGCATTGGCCAGAGTTGTGTGTCTGAGGGAGGAGGAGGTTGGTCTGGATTCTTGGGTCCCTCATGCCCAGCCTCAGGCATCTTTCACATGGATGCCGGTGCCCGGCCAGGTCCTTGAAAGGGAAAGGCCCATCTGCCTCCTTGCCCCCCCTCCCATCACCATGACAACAGGGTGGAAATAAACTGAGCCCAGAGTGAAGCCCAGAGTTCATCCCGTTCCCAGGGCACGTGTGGCCCCCCTCTTGCAGCCTAAATTTCCATGACTTCATGCTCTTGGCCCTCGTAGCTTCCTTCCCTCTTTCTCCAGATGGTTGAGCTTGAAGAAGGGGGTTAATTTTCATGAGGACCCAGGAGTCCTGGACCCAACCCCCTCCCTAGACTCAGTGGTTCCATTGTCCAGCCAGTGTCCTTGGGGATTGGGACCAACCCTAGGTGCTGTCCTGGCTAGGGTGAGGCCTTCCTCTCCTCGACTGTCAGTTCTAAGAGTGAGGAAGTGGGGTGTAGTGTGGGGTGCGGTGTTTGGGAAAGATGTTCTGAGGAAACCTGTGCAAGGCAGGCCCGCAGTGACCCAGAGCTTGGTCTGCTTGGATTCCTGGGCACGGGGAACGTAACGGGCTCATCCCGCAGTGCTGTGTCTGGGATGTGCTCCGCGTGTATCTCTTTGTGGTGATAATCTTTCCCCCTGTGCTGTGGATGGAACACAGGGACGGGTGAGCGTCCTACCACTACCTACCTGGATATGGACTTTATTAAGCCTCTGTGGCTTGGGTTCTCCCCAGTAGATGATCCCTGGCGTGTGCCTGCCCAAGGTGCCCTGTCCCTTGGGAGAACATGGCTGGGCTCTGGGGCTCCTCCATCTCACAGGATGTGTTCAGCAGTCACATGTGGGGATGGCAGCCGCACTTCTTCCATGTCCACTTTTTCAGTCTGGCTTCTGGAGCCTGTTCCTAGTCCCCATGAACTCTTCATGCACTAGTGACCCAGTGGCTGGTGGCTGGAGGACCCCTGGGACCCATGCTGGAGGCCATCGGCTTTGTTCTCCACACCCCTCGTTGGCCCCGAGTCCCTGGGCCTGCCTTTGTAGAAAAGTCTCCTTGTTGGGGCTCTGGCTGGGTGGAAGGAGAGCTGATGGGCCTGTCTGCATCCTCAGGCCTGCATAGATGAGAACCTGGAAGTTGTGCGCTTCCTGGTGGAGCAGGGTGCTACTGTGAACCAGGCAGACAACGAGGGCTGGACGCCTCTGCATGTGGCCGCCTCCTGTGGGTACCTGGACATTGCCAGGTGAGGTGAGGGTTGAAGGGCAGGGCTTGGGTTTGATGTTGGGTTCAGGCCTGGCAGCTCTGACCTTCCCCTGCCCCTAGGTACCTCCTGAGCCATGGGGCCAACATCGCTGCTGTCAACAGTGACGGGGACCTGCCTTTGGACCTGGCTGAGTCGGATGCCATGGAGGGGCTGCTCAAGGCAGAGATCACCCGCCGAGGTGGGATTGTGGGACTGAGCGCTTTCAAATCTGGGAGCCAGGGCTCAAAGGCCCGGCTCATTCATTACCTTGGACTCAGGCTCTCTTTGTGCCTTAGTTTCCTCTCCTGTAACATGGGAGTGGAGGTACCTGTGTCCAGGGTTGCCAAGGGTCTAGTGGGACACTGCCAGACACAAAATAAGAGCCCAAGCTGCTGTGAGTGTATCTTTCACTTCAGCCCTGAGGCACTGAGGGATGGAGGGACTGTGAGCATGGGCTTGTCTAGGAGTAAGGATGGCTGGACATGTAGTGGATTCTGCCTTGAGCTTCCAGGACCATCGTGTCCTGGTTTCTTTTGGTGAGAACTAGGAGCCCTTTGGATCTCCATGTTTGGCCCTATTCGTTTTCCTGGATGGGATGTGCATGTTCCCAACAGCCTGCCTGCCTGAAAAGCTAGTGTGCAGGCCAGGTGTGGTGGCACCCGCCTAGAATCCCAGCCTTGGAAGCAGGAGGGTCAGGAGGAGTTCAAGGTCCTGCTTCCCCGAATAGTAAGTGCAAGGCCAGTCTGGGCTGCATGAGGCGGCCTGTCAGCACACAGACAGCTCAGTGTCCAGGGCCTGGGAGGACGGGGATTGGACAGCAAGCTCTTCAGCAGCATAAGGCGCCAGTGTACCCAGGATTCAGGTTCACACTGGGGAGAGCCCAGTTGAGGTGAGACGGGACAGAGAACACACGGATCATGGGAAGCGTAGTCTTGGCTCCCTGTCCCTGCATGTTACCACCCAGGATGGAAAGACTTGGGCTCAACACCTTGCCAAGGTGGCTGTGAGTCACTTGGGGATGTGAGAGGGGGCTCAGGTTGGAAGGCTCCCTGGGCTGCAGTGGAGCAGGGAGTAACAGTGCTCAAGCTGACCTCCCCTTCCCTTTCTCTCATTTTATTTTGGTAAATAGAAAAGTTGCCTCAATACTGTGACTAGTGCCTGGGCTTTATCACAGAATTGTTAAATTATGTGTATGGGTGTTTGGTCTGCATGAATGTGTGTATTCCTCATGCCTGCCTGCTGCCTGCACAGGCCAGAAGAGATGATTGTGAACCACCCTGGGTGCTGGGAATTGAATCTAGGTGTTCTGGAAGAGCACCCAATGTGCTTAACCACTGACCCATCTCTTTAGCCATGTTTACATTTTTGAGATCGGGTCTTGTTATGCAGTCCTGGTTGGTCTGGTACTTACTATATAGACCAGGCTGTTGAATTTGGAACAATCCTGCCCCAGCCTCCTGAGTGCTTGGATTATATGTATGTGCCAGCACTCCAGCTGCTGTTCTAAAATCTTTTTTTTTTAAAAACTGGGTTTATTTAATTTATTATTCATGTGAATGCTTGTGTTCTGTGGGGGTCAGAGGACAACTTGTCCTTTGGACCATCTGGATCCTAGGGATGGGACTCAGGTTGTCAGGTTTGGTGGCAAGCACCTTTGCCTGCTGAGCTAACCCGCTGGCCCGCCAGCCCACCAGTGGGTTTTATAATAAAGCAACTTTTTTTGTTTTGTTTTGTTTTGTTTGCTTGTTTTTGTTTTCCAAGACAGGTTCTCTCTGTGTTAGCCCTGGCTGTCCTGGACTCGCTTTGTAGACCAGGCTGGCCTCAAACTCACAGAGAGCTGCCTCTCTTTGCCTCCTGAGTGCAGAGATTAAAGGCGTGCGCCACCACTGCCTGGCCCAATAAAGCAACCTTTGAGGCTATAATTAACACACCGAGCAGTTCACCTATTCAAAGTTCTCAGTTCGTGGTTGTGCTGTGGCCCACAGAGTTATAGAGTCAGCACCACTTTTATTCCAAAAGCATTTTTAAAAGTCACCCTCAAAAGAAGCCCCCTTCTTCCACCCACCCCATCTCTTGGCAGCCTCTAAGGTCTTCCATCTTTAGGGATCTATCTGTTATGGACATTTTGCAGAGATGAAATCGCACAGTCTAAACAGACGCCCTTTACTGTCTCATCCTGCTCTCCTCCCTTCCATACACATGGGCATCAATACTTTCCTTGTTTTTCCCTTTGTGAGCTGCCTTCTCCCGCTGACTCCTCAGCCCTTTGAGACTATGTTGCTGATGTTTTAGGCTCTGCCTAGATAGTGGGGAAGTACCTCCCTCATCAGGCCCTGCTGCCTTACCCTTTCCAACAATGAGGTGGGGGCAGCCTAGCCTTCTACCTTGGGTACCACAAGGTAGCTTGTTGCTATGGCCTTAGCTTCTCCCACTTAGAGGCGTCAGTTAGGGTGAGGCCGTCAGCTTTGCCTTCCCCCTGCCTGTGGTGATACAGCATTCTCAGACTCCATTCTGCCAGGCCTGATGGGTTGTGAGTTCAAGGTCTGTCTGAACTACAAAGTTCAGAATTGGGCAACTTAGTGAGACTCTGTTCAAAAAGTTAAACGAACAAACAAACAAACAAACAAAAAAGCCCAAAACCAACCAACCAAACAAAAAACCCTGGAGAGCTAGTGGCTCAGTCCCTGAGAGCACTTTCTGCTTTGCCAGAGGAGCAGGTTCAATTCATAACACCAGTATCTGGGCTCATTGTAACTCCAGCACCTGGGAGAGTCTCATATCTCTGACCTTTTCTGGTACCGGAATCTGCCCCTGCACAGATACACATGCACACAATTAAAAAGAATAAAAATAAAATCTTTAAAAAAAAAAAAAAGGTGAGGCACCTGGATGCTACTCAGGGATAGAGCACTTGCTGAGCGTGGGCGAGGCCCCAGGTTCAATCCCCAGCACCACAACACAGCAGAACAAGCATCCCAAGATACAGACCCACAGTGCCTGTTATTGTACTAAGTGTTTAGTTAGTTGTCCTAGGCTGTTATGAAACATACCGTGTAGTCCAGTGTGCTCTTGAGGCGGTCTTGCCTCAGCCTCTGAGATTGCAGCTCTGAGCCTCCATGCTGGCTTCTCTGATTTATATTTTGTGGTGTTGGGCAATGAGAGAAAGCTGCCTGCGGGCATATTTACAACAGCTTAAGGCTTGGGTGTGGCTTAGTAGTCCAGCCTGTGGCACTTGGCCTAGTATGTGAATTCCAGTACGAGGGAGGGTAGGAAGTCCATCAATGGATGGATAAGAAAATGTACTCTATATGGATACGACATACTGTTCGTCTTTAAAAGGAAGGACACTGACACATCTACCTACATGGATGGACCTTAAGGACTTAGATGAAGTCAAGCAGTCACACAAAGACAAGTGCGCAGTTTCCATTTGTGTGAGGTACTGAGGATAATCAAAATAGTAGCGCTCCCAAGTGCATAGGGACAGAGCATCAAATGTGCTGTCCAGGTGCTGACAGCCCTGGGAATGGGGCTGGGTGTGCTGGCTTTAATCCTGCCACATCCGTTTAATCCCAGCAGAGGCAGAGGCAGGTATATCTTTGAGTTTGAGATCAGCCTGATCTACACAGTGAGTTCCAAGACAGCCAGGGCCACACAGAGAAACCCTGACTCAATGAAGGAAACAAACAAAAGTGGGTAAGAGGAGCTGGCTAGGTGGTGCAGTAGGTAGAGGTGCTTGCCGCCAAGCTTGACAGCTGAGTTTGATCCCGCGGACCCACATGGTGGAAACAGAGAACTGAGCCCACAAATTGTCGTGTGATAACTGCACATACACATGAATAAATGAATGTAATAAAAATGTGGGAGGATAAAGTTAGTGTTTAGTGTGTGCAGAATTTTAGGTCTTCCTATGTCTGTTTGTGCATGTATGCATGCATGTATGTTTGGAGGCCAGAGGCCAACCTGGAGTGTTCCTCAGCTGCACACCTTGAGTTTTGAGACAGGGTCTCTCAGTAGCTTAGAGCTCGATGACAGGGCTAGTTTGGTCAGTGAACGCAAAGACCCTCCATCTCTGCCTTCCCAGGGCTGGGATTGCAGGAATACCACCATACCTGGCATTTTAACGTCGGTGCTGGGAGTTGAACTCAGGCTTCCATGCTTGTGTGCTGAGCACTTTACCAACTGAGCCATCTTTTCAAGCCCTAGTGATTTGGTCTTTGGAGATGGATTCCTAATACCTCCAGCTGCTTTGGCCTCGTGTCAGGTACCTTTTTCATTGAGGTGCTTAGCTACGCTCCCAGCAGTGCAGGCCGATGCTGCCCAGCCGGAGCACTGGATCCTGACCCTCCTTGGTGAGTCACGGTTCTCTGTGTGATGCTGTGGCACATGAGTTCATGTCAGACCTGGAGTCCATCACTGTGCAGGAGGACTTGTCACCCTGTGACTAGGCTTTGAGCAGAGTCACACGGACGCCATATGGGCGAGGAAAGTCAGGATGTGGTTACTGAAGGAGGAAGAGTGGGCGCTGCTGGGTCCTAGCAGTTATGTTGTGGTCCAGGCTGCAGAGCCAGGCCCTTGGCAAAGCCCCCGTGGAGGACAGGGTAGGAAGGAGACTTAAGAAGTGAAAAAGTGAGAAGTGAAGCCCTCTGCCTTGGAGATCTCCCTTTCTGACATCCAAGAAGGACAGCTGCGGACTGCGGCATATGCAGAGACAGGCACAGGGAACTGTGATAGTTACAGGCGCAGGCTAGAGGAACAGGGAGGCTGTGCCTGCAGGAACGCTCCGGCAGACGCTGGACAAGGTCGATGCTGCAGACCTGAGCTCCTCTCCTGGCGTTTGTGCTCCTAGGTGGTGTGAGTGCGTAGCAATGCTGCACAGTGTTTATTGTTGGTAGGACTGAAAGAGTGGCGCCTCCACCAGACGGCGGATGATACCCCGACTTATGAGCAAGTGGTCCCAGCAGGGAGAGGTCAGCTGACTTCCAGTGAAGGCTGGACAGTACATATTTCAGGCCTTACAGGGCATACAGTCCCTGTTATAATGACTTTACCAGCTGCTATACAGGGAAATGAGCCAGGGATAAGATGAGAAAAACCAGATGTGGCTGAATGCCATTTTCAGGCTGGTGACATGGCTCAGTGGGTAAAGGTGCTCACCACTAAGCCTGAACCCTGATTCCAGCCCCTGGGATCCACTTGGTGGAAGAAGAGCACCGACTCCTGCAAGCTGTCCCCTGACTTCACATGTGTGCACAGACATTGACCCAGTAAATGTAATAAAAATTTTCTTACAGCAAATTCACACACACACACACACACACACACACACACGCGCGCGCACACACACACACACACACACACACATCCATTTTCAGGACTGGGAATGTAGCTAAGTGAGTAGAGAGAAACCTTACAAACTAAAGTCCTGAGTTCGGATCCCTGGCAACCGCATAGACAAGCCCAGCCAGCACCTGTGATCCTAGCAGGCGTGGAAGCAGGTGTAGAGGGATCCCGGGCACTTGCAGGCCAATCAGTCTAGCTGAAGCAGTGAGTGAGCCACTCTCAAGGCATCAAGTGGAGGGCCAGTGGCTCAGTGGTTAAAAGCACTTGCAGGTCCTCCGGAGGACCCAGGTCCAGTTCCTAGCAGCCACATGGCACCTGTGACTCCAGTTCCAGAGGAATCTGACCCCCTTTCTGGCCTTCTTTGGCACCAGGCACACATGTATACAGACATACACACAAATAATACACAGGAACACACAAAATCAGCTAGCCCAAAAGAGCCCATGCAAGAAAAACTTCGAGCAGCACAAGCACGCCTCGGCTGTGTGGAAAGCACAGGGCACCCTTGAGCACGCACAGGAACACTGGCTGTGCTTGAAGAAAAGCAAGGGCACTCCACCCTTCCCCTTCCCTGCAGCAGCAGACAGAACTGTGGGCGACTCCCTGTAAGGAAGCAGGAGTCTGGAGCACCAGGGCGGTCCTGCCCTTCCCTGCCCTGTTCTCTCTGACTGCCCTGCAGGTGGATTTCAGCCATGCTCTTGAACTCCGCCACTGCAAGGGAAGTCCTGGTTGACCAGGAGGCAACAAGCCAGGACCCGGCTGCTGCCAGGTAGCACCAAGCTGCAGCTGATGTCTGTGTGGAGTTGGTTTTGCTTTGGGATGAGGAAGGACACCCCTAACCAACTTTCAGGACTGTTTCTTGGATCTCATAGCTGTATGGTGGTGGAAGTGTACAGCACGTGTGTTGAGGGAGCAGTTGGCTATGAGGGAGTGTAGTGAGACTAAAAACCAGAACACTGTGTGTAGGGCTGAACTCGAGGCTCCTATTTCCAGGCACGCACACTGCCACTGGACGAAACCCTGATGGCTGGTGTTTTGAGATAGGATCTTGCTTTATTAGTCCCAGCTGGCCTTGAGCTAGTGAGTCTTTACTTTACCCCTTGTGTGTTTTTTTTTTTTTTTTGTCTTTTTGGTTTTGAGCCTAGCTTTTAATGGCTGAGTCATCTATCTCTTCAGTCCCTTTTTTGTTTATTTTAAAAGCCAGGTGGAACCTAAAGGTCTTTGCGAGTGGTACCCAGGGGAAATTCAGGGTGAGTCACAAAGGCTGGGCATGCGGCTTAGTTGGTACAGTTTCCTGGTAAACATGACCCTCAGCTTGATCCTCAGCACTGCGTAAGCTAGATGTGGTGGTGCAGGCCTGCAGTCCCAGCACTCCGGACCTGGACGTAGGAAGACCAGATGCTCATCCTCTGCTGTGCAGTGAGTTTGAAGCCCATCTGGGATTATAAGTCAGTCAGTGTCTGTCTGTCTGTCTCTCTTATATCACACACACACACACACACACACACACACACACACACACCCAAAACAACACCCAGTCTTCAAATTGAGTGCATTTAAAACAGGGGAGCTGAGGAGGTGGCTGAGACAATAAAATGTTAGGTGCATGACTCTTATGACCCAGGTCTCCATCTCTAGGACTGCTGTAAAAAGTTGGTGGCACTGGTGCATATTTGTACTCCCAGTTCCTAAAGCGAGGTGGGAAAAATTTGGGCAGCTCACTCTGTAGTCCAGGCTGGCCTCGAACTCAGATACTCACCTGCCTCTGCCTCCCAAGTACGGTGATATTTTGTTTTTAAAATTTTATTTTGTGTGTATGGATATTTTGCCTGCATGAACAGATATGTGCACCACATTCCTCCTGGTGCCATGAATCTCTGGGAACTAGAGTTAAACACACTTGTGAGCTGCCATGTAGGTTCTGGGAATTGAACCTGGGTCTTCTAGAGGAACAGCCAGTACTCTTAACTGATGAGCAATCTCTCCAGCCTGCTACTTTTATTTTTATTTTTATTTTTTTTATTTTTTGTTTGTTTGTTTGTTTTTTCGAGACAGGGTTTCTCTGTGTAGCCTTGGCCATCCTGGACTCACTTTGTAGACCAGGCTGGCCTTGAACTCACAGCGATCCGCCTGTCTCTGCCTCCCAAGTGCTGGGATTAAAGGCGTGCGCCACCACGCCCGGCTTATTTTTTATTTTTTTTAAAGACAGAATCTGACTCTTTAGACCAGGTTGGCTTGAAACTTAACTGTGAGAAGAGGGAGGGGAAACTGCTGTTGGGATGTAAAAAAAGAAAAAAAAAAAAAGGATGTGTGTGTGTGTGTGTGTATACACACATATTGTGGAAGAAATATAAAAAAGAGGGGAAAGAAATCATTAGACATTTAAATCTTGATCCTCATCAAATATGTGCTATAAAGGTTGCATTTAAGTTGGAGCTGTGCATGTGAGAGTAAAGAACACTTACATGTATATACACACATTTTTAAAGAAAAGGCCATGCCAGGTGTGGTAGCGTACGCCTTTAATCCCAGCACTCGGGAAGCAGAAGCATGTGGATCTCTGTGAGTTTGAGGACAACCCGGTCTATAAAGTGAGTTCAGGACAGCCAAGGCTACACAGAGAGACCCTGTCTTAAAAAACCAAACCAAAAACAGAAGAAAAGGAAGGAAGACAGTGACTCCACAGCACAGCCTGTTCTCAGATTGCTTGCTTTATCACCCTGAGCAAGGGCAGGGCCTGGTAAGGGGTCAGGGTGTGGATTGTAGTGGGGGGAAGAGGAAGATTTAGATGGAGTCAGGTGTTGGGTTTGCTTGGGCAACTTGAGGGTTTATATTTAAAAAACAAAAAACCATAAATATGTTATTGACTGATGTGGGTCAAGACCTGAGGTTTCCATTTCTGGTCTGGGTACCCTTGGTGGTACCCAGCTCTGCAGAGAGCACAGTTGGGAGACACTGGGTCAGAGCAGGCCTCCTGAGTCCAAGCAGGCAGCTGGATGACAGAGACTTGACAAGTCGTGGGGCGAAGCTGTGCCCACTGGAGACTGTGGCCTAGGTTTCCTAGAACATCTTGTATGAACCCACCTGTCACCTTCTCCTCTTGCTCCCAGGTGTGGATGTTGAGGCAGCCAAGCGGGCTGAAGAAGAACTGCTGCTTCATGACACCAGGTGCTGGCTGAATGGGGGTGCCATGCCAGAGGCCCGGCATCCCCGGACTGGAGCCTCTGCCCTGCACGTGGCTGCTGCCAAGGGCTACATCGAGGTGATGAGGTAAGTTAGGCCAGAGTGTGTGTTTTGTATCTTGAAGCTTCTTGGTGGTTTTTGTCCTTTTCTTGTAGTGTACACACCTAAAATGAAGCATTTCCCTTTCTCTAGTTGTGCTCAAGAGGCTTAAAAAGTAATTTATTACATGCGTGTGTGTATGTTTACAAACATACATGTAGGCAAAACATTCATACACATAAAAATAAATCAACCTTTAAAAAATGTTGTTAAACCAGCATGGTGGTACATGCCTTAGTATACTTAGGAGGTCAAGGAAAGATTGCTGTGAGTTCTAGGCTAGCCCAGGCTTTATAGCAAGACCTTGTCTCAAGAAAAAAAAAGAAGGAAAGGAAAATGCCTGACGTGATGGTTGCACTGTGATCATAGCCCTGAGAAGTAGCGGCAGGAGGATTACTGGGATTCTGAGGCCAGCTTGTCTACATGCTGAGTTTGAGGCTAGTGCCTCAGAGGGATCCTGTGAACCCCAGATCATAGGATCAGGTGAACCTCTACGCCTCTCTGCTTTTCATACTGGCAGGATTTAACACCTCACAGCACCCCCAGCCTTACAGCCTGTCTGTACAGTTCTGCTCCTGAGGGAGAGGCTTCGTGATGAGTCCCAGGGCTGAGGTTGAGCCCCGAACCCATCCCTTTCCAGACATGCCTCCCATGTGTGCATGTGAGCCACTGTGACTTGCCTCACGTGTCATTATATCTCCATGCGAGGTCAACGAGAAGCAGAGGCAGAGGGAGCAAGTGTCTGTTCCTTTGCAGGAGAACATTCCAGAGATGTGTGCACCTCTTAATGCCTGTGTTCCATTTACCCAATTCTCATCAAGGAAGACTAGATTTGTTTTCACACAGCCTTGTGCCTGGCTAATGGTTGTATGATGTGCATGTGTGTGGGCGCACACCTTACATCCTGAGACAGGGTCTCTGGCTGAACTCTGCGCTTACCTTTTTGGCATGTTTAGCTGGCCATCTCCCTCTGAGGTTTTCCTGTCTCTGCCTTCTGCCTCTTGGAATTATAGCTGTGCTGCCATGTCCACTCAGTTTTTAAGTGGATGGGGGCTGTTCCTGGGGGCTCTAAAGTGGAGAAAGTGTTGATGCTTATGGACCGCCTCTTCTCTTGTCACAGCACGGAAGCACCAGGGCTCAGCAATATCTATTGGCTGTGGGCGCAGGCCATCTCATCAGCTGCTTACCTAGAGCCTGCCTGTGAGGGGCTGGGGGTGTGACTTAGTGCTGCAGCACGTGCCCACCATGTGCTTCTGGGTTCCAGTCCCAGGCCTGGGGAAAAATTCACTGGTTACAACTATTGTGTTTATTTGGTCTTTTCAGTCAATACCTCATGTTGGTCAAGGATAGCCTCCAGTTCATTAGTCTTGAATTTCTGATCTTTCTTCCTTCACCTCCCTCTGGGATTAGAGGTGAGCGCCACCTGCTTGTCCTCCCTCCCCCATAGTTGTTTCTTCTCCTCCTCCTCCTCCTCCTCCTCCTCCTCCTCCTTCTTCTTTTAAAGAAATTGAGACAGGGTCTTGCTGTGTAGTCCTGACTAGCTTGATGATTGATATATATATATAGTGTAGTCTGGCCTCGAACTCACAGGTGTCCTGCCTCAGCCTCCTTGTGTGGGTTCGTGTTTACACTTGTCTGTTACTGCGTTTGTGGTACTCTGTTATTTATTCTCCTCACTGAAGTAGAGGTAAACATTTACTTGATGTCTGTTAGTGCTAACCTCCTGGGCTGGTCTCAAACTGCCTACCCTCTTAGTCTCCCTGGCATTTCAGATATGTGCCATCATAGGCAACAATGAGACCCAATGGGCTGAGTCATTCTGTTCTGTCCTGTCCATTGAGGCCCACCAGGTGCCAGAGCACCCCTGACCTAGTTGTAAGATGGCCTTGCACACTGCCACAGTCGTCTGGGGGTGTAGCAAGGTCCAGTTGAAAACCTTGGCTTCAAGACCAGTGAGATGGCTCAGGGGGTAAAAGAGCTTGCCACACAAGAGCCTGGCGACTAGTCCTGGGAACTGGTGGTGGATATTGTCCTCTGATTATCATACATGCTGTGGCGTGTGTACTCACATACACATCATACACACATACAATAACAGCAAATAAGACTTTTAAGTTTATAAAAAGAAAACCTTGGCCTTGAAGGATATAAATAGCGTATAATAGGGAGGGCCTGCTGGGTGAGGAAGTGCTGACGGATCAGGGGGTGTGACTGGGTGGCATGCTGCGGGCTCTTAGGATACTGACCATCGGGGAACACGGCTAGTCCTGACACTAGCCGCAGCATGGGGGAGTATAGGAAGAAGCCCAGCATGCCCTGGGACAGGGAAGCAGGGAGTCTTGGGAAGTACGAGGGTCTTAGTAGATAGGATCTAGTGCCTTTGCAGTCTGCTGAGTATCTCCGCCTCCCTATGCTTGAGGCCCTGCTAACTGACATAGGACCTCACCCTACTTCTTTCAAAAGAGGCCTTGCAGCCAGGCAGTGGTGGCACACACCTTTAATCCCAACACCCAGGAGGCAGAGGCTGGCAGATCTCTGTGAGTGCGAGGCCAGCCTGGTCTACAGAGTGAGTTCCTGGACAGCCAGCATTACACAGAGAAACTCTGCTCAAAACTCTCTACCCTTCACACCCAAAACAAAACAGAACAAAACAAAGCACCTTGCTCCATGCTGAATTTGGAGAGCTCCCTGGTGTTACTTCCTGGAACGTCATTGGCTAAGGCAGGCTCTTTGAGATCCGGTGTTCTGATGTCTTGGATCTGGTCATTCTGTGGTGGGGCTGTCCTGCATGTGGTGGGATGTTGAGCAGCTTCTTTAGCCCCCACCCCCTGATGCTGCCCATCTCTATTTGTAAGTTAGGGTTCCAGTGATGATGCTCCTAGCTGTGTGTGTGTGTGTGTGTGTGTGTGTGTGTGAGGGGGGGGGAGGGAGGGAGGGAGGGAGGGAGAGAGAGAGAGAGAGAGAGAGAGGGAGAGAGAGAGAGAGAGAGAGAGAACGAGAACCAGTATTCTCAAACAGCTTGGTCCCAGAATTATGCAGTCTCTTTATGGGCTTGGCTTAGTGGGGGAGTCTTGCACCTACCTCATCACCTCTCACCCCTGTTCCAAGTCTTTAACCTGGGGGTCTTGAAAAGTGGTTTCCCTGTGGTATGAGGAGCCTCCTGCAGGTTTGATTTGTAGCTGCTTGTCCAAGGGAGGGCTGGCTGCCAGCAAACCCAGCAGTGCTTTTGTATTGATCAGTAGTACTGTAGCCACAGCATAGAGTTTGAAATCAGCCATTGGCCTAGCTTGACCCTTGACCCTAGCCTCCCTGTCCCTTAGGCTGCTACTCCAAGCTGGCTACGACACAGAGCTCCGGGATGGAGATGGCTGGACACCCTTGCACGCAGCAGCCCACTGGGGTGTGGAGGACGCCTGTCGTCTACTGGCTGAGCATGGCGGGGGCATGGATTCGCTGACCCATGCGGTGAGGGCCATGTCAGGTGGTGGGGCAGGGTAGGGAGAGAAGCCCTTACATCATCATCATCATCATCATCTACCTCCTTCCCCACTCAGGGGCAGCGTCCCTGTGACCTGGCTGATGAGGAAGTGATGAATCTTTTGGAGGAACTAGCCCAGAAACAGGAGGACGTGAGTCTCGACTCTAGTTTGCCTCTTTACTTGGCAGCTCTGAGGAGGTAACAGTAACTGGGAGGCCTGACATCCTTTGTCCCTTGACACCCTCAGTCCTGGGACCTGCTGTTCCTTCCTATCTCAGCTCTGGTGGAAGTCTGTGAGAGGGGCACCTCTGGGTACATGGAGGAGATGAGGCTGTGCCCAGAGTTTCAGCCTGCTTGCTGGGGAGACAGCGTGACACAAGTTGGACCTGCCCTCCCTGATGTCTCTAGTTAGCACTTTCCTAGGAAAATGCAGAGTGAAGGGACCATGGATGTGGGTTTAGGCAGATGGCATGGGCTGCAATTCCTGTATTTAGTGAGGTGGCCCAGGCATTGTGGGAGCCAGCCAGGAGGAACCATTGAGAATTCTCCACAGATGAGTCCTGTGGCACACGGAGATGCAAGGAGGGTATGGGCAAATGGCATTTCTGGTAGAGTGCTGCTGTGACAAGACATGGACTTATAACAACAGACTTTATTTAGTCTGGGATGATGGCTACTGTCATTGAGCTGAGAACTTGTCTGTGATAACCGTAAAGGAGACAGCCACCTGCCCTGGCCTGTGATGCTAACAGCTGACCAGCATCCTACATGTACTGAAGGGTAGGGAGGAGGTGTGAGTAAGTGGCTTGCCCCAGGGAGTAGAAGCAGCCCTCTGGGATAAGACTGCAGGCCAGTGACAGTTGGACAAGGCCAAGCCTGGGAGAGCTTGGATAAGCTCCAGATATGGTATGCTGCCAGGACACTGAGTTCCCAATGTTTGCAGGACCTGCATAAAGTGTGACTACCCACTTATGCCTGACGGCCATCAAGGTGGGGAGGTGGCACAGAGAGGGGCCAGCCAGGAGATCCAGGAGGGATTGTGCTCTCTGGCCCTCCCCAGTTGCCCCCTTCCATCCTTGTAGCTTCGGAACCAAAAGGCAGCATCTCAGAGCCGAGGCCAGGAGCCACAGGTGCCGTCAAACAGCAAGCACAGAAGGTATGCAATGCCAGGCTTGGGGTGGGTTGGATTCAGCACCAGACATGGACACCAATGCCCTGTCCTTTCCCTAGGAGCTCTGTGTGTCGTTTGAGCAGCCGTGAGAAGATCTCTCTGCAGGATCTGTCAAAGGAGCGCCGGCCTGGTGGGGCAGGGGGCCCCCTGATTCGGGATGAGGATGAGGGAGAAGAAGCCCCAGCTGGTAGGGACACTAGACCCTGGGCCTGGGAGGGGGACGCGCCTGAATTTCTGTGACTCCCAACTATCAAAGGCAGCTGGCGTCTCCTATGGCATTCTTTTTCTACTCCTGTGCCACAGAGCACCCGCCTGTGGAACCAAGAGCCCTCAATGGTGTGTCTTCCCCTGTGTCCTCCAGCCCCAAGAGCCCCGTGGTGAGTCTGAGCACCCTGAGCAGATGTGAGGTTTGGGACCGTACGTGGGATGCTGTAAATACTTTGCCTCTGGTCAGGAAGGTGGCCTTTTGGCTTGGTTCCTAGGCCCTGTGGATGATAAAGAACTGTTTTCTTGGTGGCACCTGCCCTGCCTGAGATTCACTATGGTTCTCAGGAGAGGGGTCGTTGCTTTGCTCAGTAATGGAGACTTTCCTCTTCTCCCAGCTGCCAGAAGAGGCTCCCTTTTCCAGGCGCTTTGGTCTCCAGAAGACAGGGAGCTCTAGTGCCCTGGGTCCCTCAGAAAGGAGGGGTACAGAGGTAGTTCTTGGTCTGCAGCGTTCAGCCTCTTCCTCGGTCCTTGAAAGGGCCTCCACTCAGGTATGTGTCGTAAAGTGGGGCAGGGGGTGGGGGGCGGGAAGGCTCCTGCCTTGGGGCAGAGAGTACCTCTTATTTCTCTCTTGTCTCTACAGGCCAGGGAGCCCCGTCTTGCCAGAATAACCCCTACCCCTGCCCAGAAAGTGCCAGAGCCCTTTACCCTGTAAGTACCCGGGCCAGGGCAAGGGGGCAGGTCTATGTTATCCTGGTAGTTGAGATCCTGAGAAAATCTTTAGGGTGTATCAAATAAATGCTCACTGTGAAACTCCCAGGCCACTATGGTCTGTCTGCCTCAGGGCTTTTGCACTAGTGTAGAATCTATAGGGCTCTTTCTCAGCTGTTCTTTTTATTTATTTATTTATTTATTTATTTATTATGTATGCATACAGTGTTCTGCTTGCATATACATCTGCAGGCCAGAAGAGGGCACTGGATCTTATTATAGATAGTTGTGAGCCACCATGTGGTTGTTGTGAATTGAACTCAGGACCTCTGGAACAGCAGGCTGTGCTCTTAACTGCTGAGCCATCTCTCCTCTTCTCAGCTCTTTGTGTCTGCTTATATGCCACTTTTCCCCTGGGGCCTGCCAGGCCTGCCTTGCTAGTACTGGCACAGTACGTGGCCCCGGCTTGTTCTCTTTATTTTCTCCAAGCACCTTTCTCCCATGCTCCAGACTTGTCTTTTTGGCTGCTGTTTGCGTTTTGTTTGTTTTGCCCAGAATTGACCCTGTTGAGCAGTGATGACTAGTTTACTCTCTGTGGTCTCTCCCATGCCTGCCACAGACGGCAGGCGTGTGGAATATTTGCTGATGAATGAATCCATGCAGGTGTGAGGCTGCCACGCCTCCTTCTTTGGACCACTCCGCTCCACCCTCTAGGAGGGAGCCTGGATCCCCTGTGAAGCCAAATGTCCTCGCAGCCTCTGCGGCGCCCCTGGCCGACTCCAGGGATCGTCGGAGGTAAAGGGGATAGGGGAAAACAGCACTCAGGCGGCGGTGTTTGGGTGTCTCCAGGGCCCTGGGTCTGCTCCTGGCGTACTGTTTGTCCAGGGTCTATGGGAATTGAGAGGCTCTCTGCCAGAATGCATGCCCTTCTTAAATGTCATTCATGGGTGTGACGGCACCCAAGGGACAGGACACTCTCTCATATAACAGTTCTCCACTCAGGTCCTACCAGATGCCTGTGCGTGATGAGGAGTCTGAGTCTCAGCGGAAGGCTCGCTCCCGCCTTATGCGACAGTCTCGGAGGTCCACACAGGTGTGGGGTTGGGATGGCTTTGTGCTCTTGGGTCTGAGAGAGGAGGCTGGGACTTGTATTCTTGGGTCTGAGGGGAGAGGCTGGGACTTGTGCTCTTGGGTCTGAGGGAGCAGGCTGGGGTCTGTGCTTTTGAGTATGGGGGTGAAAGGTTGGAGACCCGAACTGGAATCCTGTTGGTGTAGGCCTTTTTCTCTGACTATGTTCTTTCTGCTAGGGTGTGACTTTGACAGACTTGAAGGAAGCAGAGAAGGTGGCGGGGAAGGCCCCAGAGCCAGAGCAGCCTGTCCTGCCCAGCCTGGTGAGCAAGGTTAGGTGTAGTGGTGTGGGTGGAACCCATCTCCATGTTTCTGACTGCTTCTTCCTGGCAGGACCCTGCTCGGAGACCTCGGGTCCCTGGAGTGGAGAACGCTGAGGGCCCTGCCCAGAGAGGTGAGGTCTGCTTTTGGGGAAGTAGTTCTCCAGGGAGCCATCCTATCTCTCCCATAAAGTCTTTTTGTTAACTGGGGGACTAAACCAGTCAGTTCCCTGCACAGTAGACAAGGGCTGATTCCCGCCAATTCCCCAGCAGAGGCGCCCGACGGGCAGGGCCAGGGACCACAGGCGGCCAGGGAGCACCGAAAAGTCGGCCATGAGCGGAGGGGGCCTGCAGAGGTGAGGACACTTGTGTGGAGGGTAGGCGGGCTGGAGGGAGGGCAGGTCTGGACAGTGGGAGGAGACTAAACTCTTGGGACTGTTCTGCAGGGGGAGGAGGCGGGGCCTGCGGACCGAAGCCCAGAGTGCAGGTAGGCTGGATCATGCTTGGGAGCTGGGGCATATCTCTGGGGCAGAGCTGGGTCCCTAAGGCGCATCCCTTCTGTCCAGCACTGTGGATGGCGGCCCCACGGTCCGCAGGCAGCGCTCACAGAGGGAGCTCAATCTAGAATCCAAGCAGGAACAGGAAGAGCCTGATGGAGGCTTCCGGAAGGTGCCGCATCCCACCCCATGCCCCATCCTCCCCTGTTTGGGTTTCACATCCAGCCCTTTCCCTGCCCCTCCTGAGCCATCTGCCCTCTGTGTTCTCAGCTGTACACGGAGCTTCGCAGAGAGAACGAAAGGCTTCGTGAGGCCCTGACGGAGACTACCCTGCGGCTGGCTCAACTCAAGGTGGAGCTGGAGCGGGCCACGCAGGTACAGATGTGTTGGGATTAGTGAGTGGCAGAGCTCCAGTGGTGAGGTGCCTGGCTCCGGCTGGAGCTTCCATCCCTTGGGGACAGGACTCTGGCTGGACTAGTGGAATAAGGAGGTAGCTACTGACCAGGTCTCTGTCCTCTGCAGCGGCAGGAACGCTTTGCTGAGAGGCCCGCCCTCCTGGAGCTGGAGAGATTTGTGAGTTGGGCTGCTGGGGTGGGCCTGCGGTGTCCCAGCCTTACCCTGTCCCCTGCCCTTCCCTGCTCTGAGCCTTCCTAATGCCTTGCAGGAGCGCAGGGCCCTAGAGCGCAAGGCAGCAGAGCTGGAGGAGGAGCTGAAGGTAACCAGGGCTTGTGATGGGCAGTGGCCGGAGCACGCCCTGCCCAGCACTGGCCACCTGACTCCACCCTGTGTCCTAGGCCCTGTCTGACCTCCGGGCTGACAACCAGAGGCTCAAGGATGAGAATGCAGCACTGATCCGCGTCATTAGCAAACTATCCAAGTGACTCTGGAGGAGTTCCCGCACCATATTTATACAGCTGCTTCCGACACACGCACCCCTTTCCCCGAGTGAACATGAGTGACAGGGCTCCGGGGGAAGTTGCTGAGAAGCCATAACCTCTCGGGATCTCAGAACCGGGAGGAGAGCACAGAGACCCCAGGAACCAAGAGGGAGCCCTCTGAGGCCAGGATGGAGGTGGGAAGCTGAGCCAGATAGGGAGATGTTGCTGAGAGTGGACAAGCACCAGCGATGGGACCAAGAAGGAAGCAAGGACCAAGAAACACAGTGATCAGAATCCAGGAGCAGAGTGGTTGCCCCCGGGTCCCACCTCACGTGTGATGCTCCCCAGCACCCCTCCCCTCCCCAGCAGGGATCCAGGAATGTGCCAAGAGTCCCACTGGCCTTTGCCAGGTGGGCCTGTATATAGGGTCCATGTGCAATAGGGAGGGATGTCTTCTATTTTTGCTGCCTCCTCCCCACCCATTGTCTGGGGAGGGGGAGAAGGTATTTTTGAGACAAAGCACAGGCACCACAAATAAAGTCGTGACATTGCCACTCAGCGACTTGGTCTCCTGCTGGGTGTGGGGTGCTGTTTCCTGCTTGTGTGCTCAGGCTGACTAAACCACTGGTCCATTCTGATGGGTGCAGGGGGTGGCTCGGAGCGTGCTCACAGTTGTAGGGAGGCAACCTTGCTAAAGTGAGGAGCTGGACCAGGTGGGAAGGGTCAGAAGGAAGCTGTGGCTCTGATGTGGGGTTGGGGCGCTCAGTTCCTCTGAAAGGAGTGGAGTTGGTGGTTGACATAGAAGATGTGGGATGGTTCACATGGAAAAATCTGCAAGCTTAGCTTCTCTGGGAAAGGAATAAGTGATGGCAGGTAGTCCTTCCCTTCATGGCTACACAACTGGAACAGAGCAGGAGCCAGTCTGTCTGTCTTTTTTTTCTTTCTTTTTTTTTTTTTTTTAAGTTTTTTGAGACAGGGTTTCGCTGTGTCTCTGTGTAGTCCTGGCTGTCTTGGACTCACTTTGTAGACTAGGCTGGCCTTGAACTCACAGAGATCCTCCTGCCTCTGCCTCCTGATTGCTGGGATTACAGGCACTCACCAAGAAGCCAGTCTTGAGAAGCATGGGGCCTCCATCCTTAGAATTAAGAGTGACTGCCCATACTACCAGCTGGGCTCTCTGTTGTCACAGGAGTGAAGAACTTGGGCCAGGAGCCAGTGCACACTGTAGGAGGGAGGTAGCTAATGTATGGATTTCAGCATCAGTGCTGTGGAGAAAGCAGAGAAGGGGTAGAGGGCAGTGTGTGGGTGCTGTCTGGGGTGGACTGTGCATGTGTGTGATATGGCTGATGTGGATGTGGGCTATACATGGTGTGCTTCTCGTGTGTTTGTATGTGGTGTTTATGATAGCAGGCAACACAGATACTAGAAGGTGGCAGAGTGAGGCCTATGGCTGAAGGAAGCGTATTTTGCATGAGGTAGAGCAGGTCTCGCATGCTAAGGTGCAGGAAGAAACTTGGGGCTGAAAGGAGGTAGCAAAGGTTAGTGTTGAGGTGATGGCTTTGTGCAAGGACTTGAACTCTGAGGTGGGAGGTCTGGCTACCAGATTACCATCTGATTTGAGTTGTAGCAGGTCCCTCTGGCTGTACACTGATGTGGATGAGAGGAGTGACAGGGTGGTCAACAAAGGGTGAGGTCAGGATGAGCAGACAGAAACGATCAGATTCCAGACCAGAGACCTACAGGCATCTGATGTCCCAGCAAGCCAGCTGGTTCCTGCCGGCATTTCAGCCTGCAGCCCGGGAGCTCACTGCAGCAGTCAAAACTGTTTGGGCAACTGCTTGCAGTTTTGGTTTCTCTTTTAGAAAAGAGGATGGCAGTGGGGCATCTGTCAGTAATCCCAGCAGCAGGAAACTGAAACTGGAGGATGGAGAGCATTTGAGGCTATAGCCAGACTGTCTGCAACAAAACCAAATAACCTAACATAAGGAGTGGTGGCCCTGGCCCCAATGCCTGGAGCCCTGAAGAGGCAGGCAGGGGGCCCTGACCCTGGAGCGGTCATAGGCCATCAGCTGTCATGCTGGAGTTAGGTTTTATCCCACGTGTCAGGAGTAGCCAAGGGACATGTTTGAGGAGTGGACAGGGAAGTCAGGTATATTGGAGATCTGTAGCGGCTCATGTTCCCGCAGGAAGGTGGTCTAGTGACTTGCCGTCAGCCCAAGGCTAACTCTTCTGGGTCGGATTTGAGTGTGAACTGCTCTGGGACCGGAGAATGACCACACCAGTGGGACTCTTGGAAGTGTATTTCAGGGATACAGAAAGAAGAGCCACTCTGGAAAAGACAGACCTTGGAGATACCTAGTCTGAATGAGAAATTCATCTCTTATCAGCTGTCTAAATAGCCCCGACAAGTTGCAGGGGGAACGTTGTTGAGACAGGAAGACCCTAGTGTATGTAGCATGCCTAGTGAGCACCCAGCTCTCCACAGCGCTATCCTTAGAGGCTGGCAGAGGCGTCTACAGTGTGTAGGTGAGCTGAGCCAAGAGGAGGGTACCTACTCCAATTAGCTGAGGCAGTAAATGGGAAATGCCTGTGATTGAAGGGGCTGGGCCAAAAAAGGGAGGGTGGGTGGAGACACCTTGTGCGTTTGAAAGAAAAACCTAAGGCCTCTTACGCCAAATGACAGGACTGAGAAAGAACAGTGAGGAGCCAGGGTAGGGTTTTGAACAAGACAGAGATTGTAGGTGGGCCTAGCGCAATAATCGACGAGTGAATAGGAGAAAGCCTGGGTTGGAATCTCCAGGTTTATGGAGAGAAAATGTGTGGCCCTTCCAGATTCCTGGCTCCTTGGTAGCCAGCGAGTGAGGAGGGCAGTACGTGGACACGGCCTAAAAGGAGGCTGTTTATAACACACCACAACGCGCAGGTCCCTCACTGCACCTCTTGGGTGTGCCTCTCTGGTAGTGTCTATGCTCCACCCACTTCCCCCAGTCCCTTCAGTCCCTCTGTCAGTGCAGTCTGCAGGGAGACGCTGGGAGGGAGATCTTTAGGGCATCTACAGCCGCTGGTGACGGGGAGGATTCCTAGGGGGCGCTGGGAACCCCTCCGTCTTATCACTTTTTGTAAACGAGCCAGGAAGAATCAAATGACTTCTGCTTTGCTCTCGCCTTCCACTTTTTTCTTTTGCTTCTCCATCACGGCCTCCAGCTCTGACACTTTTTCTCTGTCCTGGAGGGTGGGGGTGGAAATCAAGACCTGAGTATGTGAATCCTGGGTGACCATCGCCTCGTGGGGGTGGAGGGGACCGGGGGCGGAGTGGGGGCGAGTGATTCTCTCACCTCCAGCAGCGCGCGCTGCACAGTAACTTGGCTGTACACTCGCGGCCCTTCCTCGGGGCACACTGCCCTCAACTCCTCCTTTTGCAGTGAGAAGAGCTGTGCACCGGTCAGCATGCCGAGTGCGTCCACAGTCCTGAGCAAGGCAGCAGGGACCATCCCAGCTCAAGCTTCCACAGCCCCACCAATCGTGTCACACCCACCTATCTGCTGGTCCAATCAGAGCTTTCAAGCAAGAAAATTGGGGCGGAGGGGCTCAGGCTCTAGAGACCTGGGGCTTCACTAAGGCGATACCATAGATTTCCACGCCTCCCCCCCCCCCCCCCCCCCCGCCCCTGGACCAGTTGGAGCCTCCACTTCCAGCTCCGGTAACAGTCTCAGCGGACTAGCAGCGGGACTCCACTCACCCAGAGCTAAAGCCCTTGGTCTGCAGCCAGGCACGGACCGCCGAGGCCTCAGATCGCGGGCTGAGCTGGGGCTCCGGGGCGCGGGACCCCGGGGCTACCCGGCTAGGACCCGAACGGCCCTGCGCCAGGCGCGCCTGCAGCTCTTCATTGACACAGAGCATCTGGGAGAATTTCTCTGCAGGAGGGAAACCGTGAAGGGAGTGCGCACTCAGGGCGCCGGGGCCAGGGATTCGGGTGGAGCCTGAAAAGCAAAGGCAAGGATCACTTCCCAGAGTGACCCTCCACCACTCACCCTTCTCGCTGGGGTCCAAAGTGTTGAGACTGTCGCAACTGTCCCACTGGGGCCGCACCTGAGTAGGGGCTGGAGCTGGGGCAGGTGGGGGAGGAGGGGTGCTAGTCTCCTGGAGGGGAATAAGGAGAGAGGGAGGGATAAAGTTTCCAGCTCCTTTCTCGACAAACACCTAAACACTCTACTTTCCAAGGACCTACGGTCTCGCCCCGATTTTTCCCTGAAGTAGCCAAAAAAATATTCTGACTTACTAGGTTTCTTGCAGGGCTTTGGCTGCGGTGCACCTGAGGTCCAGGGTGGGGCGTCAGGATGTTATAGGGTACATAGCCCTCCTGTCCCTCATGGTCCCGAACTTTCCACCATTTGCGCCTGTCATCCAGGACCTAGGTGGAGTAGAAACAGAAAATTTGTGCCCTGGTTCTGTGCCTAGTCTATGCGCGACTAGCCAATTACAGGCTCTCAGCTCCCCTCCTACTCTCCCCCGCCCCAGCACCCCTAACCTCCAACACATCTCGGTGCTTGACAGACAGCTCGCTGCTATTTCGGGCCTGGAAGTCATAATTACACAGGACCCACTTTCTGGCTCTCTCTTCTAGCTGGGGCTCAGCTTCCAGTCCTGGATCTTGATGACTGGGGAGAATGAAACCGGCAGGAGATTCAGGAGATAGCCAGCCTTGCTGGTCTGGATTATAAGGTGCTAATGTGAGGTGGGGTTAGAGCCAAGCAGGGGCCCAGGTTAATATGTTAATACAGACTTGACGTTGGAGTCACAGCTTGACTATAGTTAGCTCATTTCCTTGCCTGGCACCGTGCAGTAAACATGATGTATTATGATTACTATCTAATTCTTTATGGGCTTGAACCCAGGGCCTTGTGCAAGCTAGGGAAGTGCTTTACTTCTGAGCTCCAGCCCCTCACTTCCTCTTTCCCTTTTTGTTCTTAACTTTATTTGTGTGTGTGTTTTGCCTGCACGCGTGTACGTGCACTACCTGCAGTAGTCACAGAGGAGGGCATCCTAGAGCTGGCTTCCTAGTGCTGGAGTTACAGACACTTGTGGCCCATCATGTGGCGCTGGGAACTGACCCTAGGTCCTCTGCAACCCCTGAGCAACCTCTCCAGCCCCTCACTTGCATTTTACAAGTGAGACCAGGGAGACTCAGGGCAGCTAGAGCCAGCAGGCCTCTAATTGGCTAGGAGAATGAGTAAGGCACAAACGGTAGCTAACGCTCATGTTTATATACCAATCCTCTTCAGACTCAACTCTCCTGGAGCTACCCTGAGTTCCGTAAGCTTGGACACAGCTCACATCCTTCTCCAGAGATCTCACCGGTATTCCCCCTCCACCCTCTTTGTGGCACGAGGGATTGAACCCAGTACCTCATGTGTGCTAGGCAGACACTGTACCACTGACCCATTTCTCCGCCCCCTCACTGGTAGATTCCAGGCAAGTGCTCTACTTCTGAGCCACAGCCCAGGCCTTCAACGATGGATATTAGGAAAGGGTTCTATAGCTGAGCCATGGGCATAGCCCTTCACTGGTTGGATTCTACCATAAAGCCATACTCCCAACCTCTCACTACTGGATTCTTTTATTTTTTATTTTTTGGGGTCTGGTTTTTCAAGACAGGGTTTCTCTGTGTATCCTTGGCTGTCCTGGACTCACTTTGTAGACCAGGCTTGCCTCGAACTCACAGAGATCCGCCTGCCTCTGCCTCCCAAGTGCTGGGATTAAAGGCGTGCGCCACCACCGCCCTGCTCACTACTGGAGTCTTAGGCGGTTACTCTACTCCTGAGCTGTGCCCCCAAGCCTTGGCTGGTGGATTCTAGGCAAATGCTCTGCCACTGAGCTACATCACAGCCCTCTGTTTTATTTTATGTCTTGTGCTTGGTGGTTGCAGAGACCAAAGAGAGTGTTAGATCTGCTGGGACTGGAGTTAGAGATGGTTGTCAGCTGCCATGTGGCTGCTGGGCATTTAGCCCTGGTCCTCTCTTAACCACTAAGCCATTTCTCCGGCTGCTCCTGGGCCTCTTTTTTTTTTTTTTTCCCAGCTCCCAAGACTTTCTGCCTTGTTTTTTTTTTTTTTTATTAATTTATTCATATTACATCTTGATTGTTAGCCCTTCCCCTGTTTCCTCCCATTTCTCCCCTTCTCCCCTCCCCTATGTCTGTGACCGAGGGAGACCTCCTCCCCCTATATATGCTCTCAGAATATCAAGTCTCTTCTTGGTAACTAGCTATCCTTCCTCTGAGTGCCACCAGGTCTCCCCATCCGGGGGACATGGTCAGAAAAGGGGCACCAGAGTTCGTGTGAGAGTCAGATCTCACTCTCCACTCAACGGTGGAGAGTATCATGTTCGTCGGCTAGGTCTTGGTAGGGGTTCGAAGCTTACTGCCTATATTCTCCTTGCCTGGGCCTCTTTTTAACTTTTTATTTTAATTATTTTATTTTATTCTTTATTTTGAGGCAAGGCCTTGCTGCTTTGCTCAGGCTGGCATTTGAGGCTCGCTCTGTAATCTAGGTAGGGCCTTGGACATTTGATCCTCCTACTTCCTGCTTTTGAGTTTGCTGGGATTTCAGGCCTGCGTCACCAGAATATGTTGTTTCACTTCTTGTTTTTCAAGACAGGGTTTCTCTGTGTAACCTTGGCTGTCCTGGACTCGCTTTGTAGACCAGGCTGGCCTCGAACTCACAGCGATCCACCTGCCTCTGCCTCCGGAGTAGTGGGATTAAACGCATGGGCCACCACTGCCCGGCCAGTGTTTCACTTTTTATAGGGAAGGAACTGAGGGGCAGTGTAGTAATGGTCAGGGCGCAAAAGAAAGGTGCGCCTTATCTGGCTCCTTGCTGTCCTTGTCAGGGACACTGTGATCTGTTCTGCAGGCAGCTGGATTTGAACTCGAGCTGAGTCCCAGCCACAGAGACCCTCCTTCTCACGTTTCCAGGCAAAGAAATTACAGCCAGAGAAGTTAAACGAGAAGCCAGAAGTGTCGAGCTCAAGGTTCAGAAGAGGCAGATAGAAAAGAGGGTCCTGCAACACCAAGCAGCTTGGGGGACGGTTGGCTCTGGCTCCCCCAACAAGAGAGACCTCATCCCGGATCAGGCCTACCTGTGCAAAGGAGAGGGGGGCTCTTCAGGGCCTCGGCACCCCCTGTGTGGGGCTGACAGGTCCCAGTGTGCCGTCCCTGCTGAGACCCTCTGCTGGGGCCCTCACTTAGACCCTCACCCATCTTCTCCAGCTTTCCCACTCTCTTCTTAACCCACATCCGCCTCCCTCCACTCCTGGCTCCTAGCGTTGTGACCCCTCTCCATCATCTCCTCCCACCCCCAACCCCAACCCCTGGGACCTACAACCCTCAGCTTCCACATTTCGGTAGGACCATCCATTTAGGTCCCTAGGTCTCGCCTTCCCAGCAAAGTAGGCAGGCGTCCAGGTCTCAACCTTCAATTCCCTCTGTCCTTTTAGTCCCGCTAGCGGTCCAGTTTGCTCCCAGTAGGTGCTCTATTCCTTAGAGCACCGGGAAGCCAAAAGTCCCACCTCAGTTCGTGGCCCAGAGATGCCAGCGTGTTCTAACGTTTTCTCAATCTTGTCCCCGGCTTCTAAAAGTACCAACTCAGTTTTTATATCTCCAATCCTTCCCCTAACATCCAGCGCTCCTGTGCTCTCAAAACCCAAGCTCGGTGCCTTCCCAGACCCCAGACCACCAAACTGCACCTTTACAGCCTCTTGAGGACACTGAGATCCAAACCCGTGGACACATTCACTCTTAGCACCTAACAGTGTTAGCTTCAGAAATTCCAAGCCTCCATTCCCTCTTCCCTTGGACCCAGAGATCTGCCCCCCCCTTTGCGCCAACCCCCACCCGCCCCGGCCCCACCTCTTCACCACCTCACCCACCTGCAAAGAGCCGGGAAGGCAGAGGGGGGAAAAAACCAGACAAGAAAAAAGGGAAAGGTCGGAGTCAGTGCCGGGGGTGACCCCGGGACTCGGCCCTCCCAACACCGGCCCTGGCCGCCCTGCAGCAGCGTACACTTACCCATTGACAGCGACCTGGGGGGCGCTTTGCTGCGGGAAGGAAGAGAGCTTGGTTGGGGTCAGGCAGGTTAGACCTCAAGACTGCCTGGCTCAGCCCTGTGGCTCCGATACCGTGAGCCTAGTGCTTCCCCGGCAGCTCCGCCTCACCTGCCTGCGCCGTTTCTCGTGCTGTAGCTGCTTTTCCACCGGGTCCTCCCAGGGACGGCCCTGTGGGTCAGCGGCCGGAGGCTCCCAGCCGCTGCAGAATTCTGGGATGTATGGAGATCCTTCTTCCGGGGGCAGCTCCACCCTGTGGTCAGGAGACCCACACGAAGGTTGGGCTAAACTCAGCCCCAAGCAATAGTTCACAAAATTTCTCTCTTCCTGCAAACCTGGTTCTATCCTTACAATTCTTTTTAAATTATTATTAAATTTATTTACTTATTCATTTTACATCCAGATCGCAGACCGCTCCCTCCTCTCCACCCGGTTCCGCCCTCCTAGCCTTTCCCCCCCTCTCCCCCTCCCCTTCTCCTCAGAAAAGGGAAACCAGGTCCCCCACCCCCACCCCAAAACCCACCCTGGCACATCAAGGTGCACCAAGAGTAAGCGTATCCTTTTCCATGGAAGCCCGACAAGGCAGCCCAGTTGGGGGTGGGGGTGGGGGGCGGAAAGTGATCTAAAAGCTAGCCTCACAATTCTTAACTCATCTCTCTTTGCTTTTACCCTCTAAGCCCCACTCAGGACATTATATTTCTTTCTTTATTAAAAAAAAAAATTAAACCGGGTAGACGCCTTTAATCCCAGCACTCGGGAGACAGAGGTAGGTGGATCGCTATGAGTTCGAGGCCAGCCTAGTCTACAAAGCGAGTCCAGGACAGCCAAGGCTATACAGAGAGACCCTATCTCGAAAAACAAAACAAAAACAAAACAAAAAAGCCAAGAGGTGGTGTCTCACGGCTTTTTAAATCCCACCACTCTAAGACAGAGGCAGGCAGCAGATTTCTGAGTCTAGCCTAGTCTACAGGACAAGTTCCAGGACAGCCAGGGGTACATAGAGAAACCCTGTTGAGAAAAACAAAGCAAAACCCAAAGTAAATAAATATATAAACAGATAACTAACTAACGAAATAAAGCGTTTTATGTGTATGGTGTTTTACTTGCATGCACATAAGTGTATGCCTGGGAGGGCAGATGGAGGGCATCAGATGCTCTGAAACTGGGGTTATAAATAGCTGTGGACCGCCATGTGGGTGCTGGGAACCCAACCCAGCTTCTCCAGAAGAGCAGTATGTGCCCTAACCACCCATTACTTATTTTTCTGAAAACACTGATGCCACTGTCATGCCCCCCCGCCGCCCCCCCCCCCCGGGCCACCCAGCCTCTGCTGCCAAAGCTTTTCCTATTTTGGAGGGTGAAGGGTTGGGGCGGTCCTGACAGATAGACAGCCCTGGCTGTCGGGCGGGGCTTTGACGTGCAGCTATCCTCCTGACCACTTCCTAAGTGTTGATTACGTAAAATATTAATCTGTTTTATTGTTGTGAGTGTGTGGGTGTGGGTGAGCACGTGTGACAGTCAGGGGACAGTGTTGTTGGGGGAGGAGGGCGCATCTCTCCGCCCACGTTTATGTGAGTTCCAGAATCAAACTTGTACCCCCTGAGCCCCCATTTTTGTGACTGATGGGGTCTCGCTCGGGCTGGCCTTTTACTGGAGGAGGATAGTCTTTAACTTCTGATTCTCTGGTCGCCACTTTTCAAGAGCTGGGATAAAGGGCAGACGCCACCAAGCCCAGGCTTCTAGCTACTTTCTAAATACTTAGATCAATTCATCGTGCCCTTTGACCCACTCCTGGTCTCAGGCTCGCCTCTACCCTGAAACCTCCTAGCACAGATGCCCCTCCCTCTCCGTCTCCTCCATGTGGTGCGTCCCACACTTACCTACTACTCATTTTTGCCCAGTCTCTACATTCTCTAGGCCTCTGCCTTTTTGCTTCAATCTGTCTGCTTAGATTTTTTTTTTTTTTTTTAAGACAAGGCTGGCCTCAAACTCACAGAGATCCACCTGCCTCTGCCTCCTGAGTGCCGGGATTAAAGGCGTGGTCCACCACGCCCCCCCATGTCCGGTTTATTAGATTTTTTTTTCCTGCCTGCACATACACCTGCAGGCCAGAAGAGGGCATTAGATCACATTGTAGATGGCTGTGAGCCACCATGTGGTTGTTGATCAGATCTTAAACCTGTTCCCGCTACTTCCGAGCCTTTTCTCCAATTGAATCCTGGCATTTGTCTTAAGCCTTGTCCTCTCCTCAGGTTATTCAGCAGCATTCTGCAGGCCAAGTCCTGCCTCTACATTCAAGTTTCCTCTCTCACCCTGGGCGGGTCCAGGAGTCCCCAAGCGACGTCCATAAGGCATTTTCACGAGGAGTGACATTGTCGCGGAGCAGTGCCACAGCCTCCAATGTCAGATGTGGTCGTCGCACGCTGCTTGCAAACTCAGGGCCGCCGGAAGTGTTCACAATCTACCATACCCCCAACAGGAGTGGGCATGTCAACAAGAGTCTAATCCCAAACCTTCCAAAGCGGGAACGGCCGGGGTGGGGGTGGGGGGTGGTGTAGGGAGGAAGGGGGATAGGAGGGAAGGGGGGAAGGGGAGCCCTGAGGGCTGGGAGTGAGTCTCACCATCTGGAGAGGTCCGAAGAGAAAGTGCAACAGCTCTGGAGAGGAGGGGTTGGCGATGTTGCCACGCAACCGGGCCTGGAGTGGATGTAGGTCATTTTAATATTAGTGCGCAGGTGATGGATGGGCCAGAGTCACAGGGCCCTTATCCTATCAATACCCAGCAACGGTTGGGTCCTCACCAGCAGACTGAAGGCGTATTTGATTTTCTGCAGCACGTCAGTGTATTCAGCCTCGGTGGGCGGCTTGGCCCTCAGTGTCAGCAGGCCCTCTGTGGGTGGGGAGCAGGTGAGGACACCCGGACAGCATTTGATAAGAGTTCCAAAAGAGTAAACGCCCAAACATATGGCCTTAGGAAGTCAGACCTGGTGGGTGGTGGGAGACCCCAGGGAGAGAGACTATTTGGACATCATCCGGGAAGGTGCGTTCTCCGGTCTGTATGGTGGCACTTTACCTCCAGCAGCTCGGCGCCGTGTCCTGCGGCCGCGCTCGCGGTGCTCCAAAACCCGGGCAGCCTCTGCTGACTTTTGCAGTCTTGATACAAAACTCTCCACGTCGTCAAACACGTGGTTCAGGATATCCTGCCACACGCAAGAGAGGGGCAAGAGTAGTGGTGCTCCTGAGTCTCAGACTCTGGTCCAGGTCCAGGTCGCCCGTCTGAGCCCTTGGGCACACCCCCTATGTCAGGCCACGCCCATAACTGCCGCAATGGGTGGTCTATACCAAAGACTCTAACCATACTTCTAGAACTAAGCCCCACTCTGGAGCCCAGCACGTTGTCAGCAAGTCACACCTGAATCTCGCTCTTCACCCCTAGTTTGACTTGATTATCGTGAGAATCCTTTCCTCGAAACTGGTGCCTTTCACGCATGCTTACCACGTCCCTCTCCGCCTGCAAACCCGCCAGCTCAGGACCCCGTGGGCCCAGGTCCGGGGAGGTAGGGTCTGCGTTGCTCGAGGTGCGCGCTGAGTCGGGTCTCCTTGCTTCTTCGGTCTCTGGAATTGGCTCCACTTGGGGTCGCCCGCGGCCTGCGGATGGTTCCAAGGTGCTGATCGCCGCGCGGACTGACGGGCGACGCTGTAAGGGCGGGGTCTCCGCAGCCTGAGAGGCTCCGCGTTGCAGCTCCTCCTGCGTTGCCCTGAGTAGTGAGTGAGAAGGGGAAAACTGAGACTGGGCCAACCGATGGGACCAGGGAGGGAGGCAGGGCATCAAACGTAAGCTGCGCGTACCATAGTCAGAAATTGGACAAACCAACACTAGCTACAGTAGAAAATTGGAGAGGGAGGTCGGTCACCTGGTCTGGGAGGTAATAGGCAAGACCTGGCCAAGGCTAACTTGTCACCACATTCAACCTTCTAGGCTGTTGATACCAAGCCCATTTCTTAGTTGAGGAGAATGAGAGCCATAAATTTTCGGGAGAATGTTTGCCGGGCGCTTAGCGTCTGCTTTCTCCTTCCCCTCACCTGAGCGCGGCTGCCCTGCGTTCTCCCCGTCCGGAGCGGTAGTTCTGCAGAGCCCCTTGGATGTCCTCACGGATCAGCTCCGCCTGCGAATCATACTTTAAGGCCTCCGCCTTTGAGCCCCACCCATTGCCTCCCAGGCTACTCTTTGGTTTTCAGCGCCCTGCCTCCCTTCGGCTGTCTTGGAAAAACCCCATAGACCCTCATCTTGGTTCTGCCTATTCCCCCAGACCATCTTATGTTTCTCTCAAGGCCTCAGAGTATCTCAGCCTTTCGCCCGCATCTTCTTCCCATCGGCTTGGTTTAGAGTTCAACCTGTTCTCAAACCTGGCTCCCGCTTTCCTAGGCCTTGCCCCTCTGTTTGCCATAGGCCCCGCCCCAAACAGGGAAGCCCCGCCTTTGAGTACACACTAGAGAAAGCTACCTGGAGCCACACCCACTCACCCCGAGGAGCAGGCCCTGGAAGAAATGGACGTCTGGTTGTGTACGCTCTGGCTCTTGGCACACCAGGAGCAGCAGCGAGCGGCTCCGGCCTCGGGGCATCACCGCGTCGCAGCGTACGATGGCGTCAAGAGGATATGACTCTAGTTCTTCCTGCAGAACGAGACCACAGGGTAAAGAGAGGCACAGACTCCTGATACCACTACAGCTGTGCCCAGGAACTGGGGCAAGGCAACCGCAAGAGTTTAGGGCCCTAGAAATAACACCCTGTTTAACAGCCGAGGTCTTAAAAGACAGCTTGCCAAGATTCACCCTCAGGTCCCGGTCCCGTTGCTCTTTCCACCCACGTGCTCCCTGGCACCTTGGAGACCGGATCAAGTAGAGTGACGTGGCCAGGTGACACTCTCAGTAGCATCTCCTGCGCCCAGACGCGCCCCTGGCTATCCATGACGGCCAGCTTTCTAGAAGCATCTTCTACCGTGTGTACACCGTCTTCCTCCCCCAAGCAGAAGGTGACCAGGTGCTGGCAAGAGACAATGAAAGCAGTGAGTCCCAGGCAATACCAGGCTGGTGCTGCGTGGGCTAAGGGCTTCTAGAGGTAGACTTGCAGTTCAGACTAGCCACCCTTCCCTCAGGATGCTTTCCTCGGATCTATTGAATCCAGACCTCAGTCCTCCTCCCTCAGACCCAGGACTCCTGGCTACTTGGCCCTGCATCCAAGCACTGGGGATGGCTCAGCAGAAGATCTGATGGATCTGAGGTCTCAGGCAGTGAGGACGATGTCCATGGGGAGAGAAGGGCCCACTGAGTTTTCCTAGAGTCTTTTCTGCATGATGGACCATCTGTTTTTAAAACCTCTGCCACCTCAGGCTCACTTCTCCCCCCAAGAGAAATCTCAGGAAAATGCAGACCTCAGACTTACATTGACATGATACTGGGACACGTCGGCCATAACCACAGTGGAGTAACGTTTCCTCTGTTCTAAGGGAAGGGAGGGGAAAGTGCATGCAGGAGTCAGATGCCAGCCTTGTTCCTTAGACCCCCTACCCTAGCCCTCCTCCCTCAAACCCAGGAGTTCAGACCCCAATCTTCTTCCTTCAGATGTAGGAATCCAGACCCAGCCTCCTCCCTCAGACCCAACAGCACAGACCCCAACCTCCTCCCTCAGACCCAAGAGCACAGACCCCCCCCCAGCCTCCTCCCTCAGACCCAAGAGCACAGGTCCCAGCCTCCTCCCTCAGACCCAAGAGCACAGGTCCCAGCCTCCCCACTCAGACCTAGCAATCTAGACCCTAGCCTCCCCTTTCAGGCCCAGGAGACCAGAGCCCAGACTTCCTCCCTCAGATCCAAGGGTCCAGGTTCAATGCCCTTCTCCTCCTGAGACTCAAGACCACAGGCTGTTTTCTCTCTTCTCCCAAGACCCATATTCTTGGTCTTTTCCACCCTTAAGCTCACCATAGATAGACTTTGCACTTGGTTTGGGTGCAGCCTCAGGCCTAGTGAAGGAAAAGAAATAAGAGGTTAGAAGGCCGGCAGGGCCAGTAATAGATGCTTCTGGAATGCTAGGCAAGGGAAGGTCATGGAGAGCCATGGAAGGTTTGACCAGGTGAGAGCAACACTGGAGTTTAAGATGGTATGAAGCCGGGCGTGGTGGTGCATGCCTTTAATCCCAGCACTTGGGAGGCAAAGGCAGCTGGATCGCTGTGAGTTCGAGGCCAGCCTGGTCTACAAAGTGAGTCTTGGACAGCCGAGGCTACACAGAGAAACCCTGTCTCGAAAAACCAGAAGAAGAAGAAGAAGAAGAAGAAGAAGAAGAAGAAGAAGAAGAAGAAGAAGAAGAAGAAGAAGAAGAAGAAGAAAAAAGATGATATGATGTGAGCCGGGCCAAGTGGCACATGTCTTTAATCCCAGCACTCGGGAGGCAGAGACAAGCAGATCTCTGTGAGTTCAAGGCCAGCCTGGTTTACAAAGAGAGTTCCAGGATATGCAAGGCTGTTACTCAGAAAAATCTTGTCTTGAAAAGTAAAATAAAATAAAATAAAATAAAATAAATAGATGGAATGATGTGATAATGTGTGGGGGCAGAGACCGTTATATCACATAGACTTGGATTCAAATATTTTGTGTCTCTGTCTCTCTGTCTCTCTCTTTATTCCTCTTCTTCTCACCCTGAATTGAGGTCTCCCTATGTAGCCTTGGCTGTTCTGGAACTCACTTTGTAGACCAGGCCTCATATTCACAGAGATCCTTCTGCCTCTGCCTCCCAGGTGCTTGAATTAAGGCCATGTACCACTAAGCTCAGCCTCTCTCTCCCTTCCTTCCTTTCTCTTTCTCCCTCCCTCTCCCCATCAATAAAAATGCCTTTGCATTTTTGAGATAGGGCCTTGTGATCACTATGTAGCTAAGGATGGTCCTGAACTTCTGTCTTACTGCCTCTACTGCTAGCCTGCTGGCAACGCAAGCATGTTGGGGACAATAGGCCATATGGCCAATGTTCAGCCATCTTGTCAGAGTCTGCACCTTTAAGTCTCTGTTTTTCCTAGAGCTTGCCTTTCACCAGAAACTAGCTGACCCTGTTGTGGGTCAGCAGTTAGACTAAAGACAGATAGAGATGGAGCAATCCTGTTATGGTTTAGCAGTTAGACTAGACAAAGATGGAGCCAGATACCCTGTGTGGCAGGACATTATGACCCTGCCTGGGATTCCCTGTATTTTGAGAAAAGCAGGCAGCTGGGTTGCTATAGCAACATGCTTCCCTGCCTTCTGACTTATAAAAGCTGCTGCCTGCCTAATAAAGTTTGAGAGCTTGATCAATCAGACTTGCTCTCCTTCTTTGTGTCTTGCATTACCAACAGGTGAACTTCCTCCCGAGTTTTAGTCGAACCCTGCAGGCTGGGGCAAAGGCATGCTCCGCTCTATCCAGCTCTGAGTTCAAATTCATGGAGCAGATGGGGCCAGAGAGTTGGCTGAGTGGTTAGTTCTGGGCATCCAGGCCAGGATGCTCACAAGCACCTGTAATTCCAGCGTCAGGGGACCAATGCCTTTTCCTAGGCTATGCAGGCACCCCCGCCTCCACACACCTCAGAGAAAGACAGCGACAGAGACTGAGATCGAGACCGAGAGACTGACTCAAAGATGTATACAATTCAAAAAGACTGGTGGCCAAGTCTCGGTGGTCAACTTGATTACGTCTGGAATCAACTAAAATCCAAGTTGTTGGGCACAGCTATGAGGGTTTTCTCAGTTGGACCATCTGATGTGGGGAGACCTGTCCTAAATCTGGATGGCACTTGTGGTGTCATCCCACATAAAAGGCCCCAGAGGAAGGAACTGGTTTTTTTTTTTTTTTTTTTTTTTTTTTTTTGCCTGCCTGTCTTCATTGTCACCGGCAATGTCATCTGTTCTATTCCCGAGGCATCCCGCGAACGGTATTAGAATACATGCCTTCAGAATTCTAAGGTAGACTGAAGACCAGCAGCCCTCTAGGAATTCCCGGGGACTCCACCACCACACTGGGACTGCTCACACATTCAGTCCTGTGTACTAAACAATCACCAGATTCTTGGCTTTTCTATTGTGAGACAGCCATACGCAGACCACGGTATGCAAGCCACTCTAATAAGTCGTGTGTGTGTGTGTGTGTTCATGCGTGTGTGTGTGTGTGTGTATATGTGTTCATGTGTATGTGAGTGTATGGGTATATGTGTGACTGTGCATGAGTGTTTATGTGTGAGTGTGTGTACATGTGTGTGTGAATTCATGTATAAATGTGAGTGTTGCTCATGTGTATGTGTGAGTGTGTGTTCATGTGTAGGTGTGTGTATGTGTGTGTATTCACTCTACCAGTTCTGTTCCTTTAGAGATTCCTGACTAATACAAAGATGAAGGGCAGAGCCTGGTATAATTAGTGCACACTCATCGTCCCAGAACTCAGGAGACAAAGAAGGGAGGATTTCTGTAAGTTTGAGGCTAGCCAGGGCTACATAGTGAGAGCCTGTCTCAAAAACCAAACCAAACCGAACAACAAAAGCAAGACCGTGTAAACGAAACAAAACAACAGAAAAACAAAAACAACAAACAAACACAAACACAAAAAGCTAAGAGCCCAGGGCTGGAGGGCTAGCTGAGCAATTAGGGGCCAAGCACTGCTCTTCCAGAGGATCCAAGCTCAGTTCCCAACACGCACAGCAGGCAGTTCACAACTGCCTGTAACCAGCTCCAGGAAACCCAGCGTTTTCTTCTGACTTCTGCAGGTACTGCACCCACAGACATACACACACACAAATACCAATAGAAATAGACCTACAAAAACAAACAACCCTACAAGACCCTGGTAAGAGGACCGAGCCTTTCCTACCTCAGCTTCCCTCCCCGGAACATAACACAGCATCTATCTGGTGTGGTTGTTGTGCAAATTCAACCCAGCAGGTGAAGTATTTTTCATTCTCAGTAATAGTTACTATTCTGATTATGTTGGTACACAGGGCTTAACACGTGCAGTTGCTCAATATATGAGAATATGGTAGCTGGAGTGTGGAGTTACTTCCTTCCCCTCCCATTGTGGCTCAGATCTTTCCAGGCAAAGCATTCCCCTGTCTCTTCCTGTCCTCAGTCTCCTTTTAAAATTACTACTGGAGAGATTGCCCAGAGGTTAAGAGCACTGGCTGCTCTTAATAAAGGTCCTGAGTTCAATTTCCAGCAACTGCATGGTGGCTCACAACCATCTGTGAGATCTGGCGCCCTCTTCTGGCCTGCAGGGTACATATAGGCAAAACACTGTGTACATAAATACATAAATCTTTTTTAAAAATTACCACATGCAATAATTCCTTTGTTGTTGTTGTGGTTGTTGAGACAGAGTCACATGTAGCCCAGACTGGCCCCAAAGTTGAGGATGACTTTGAACTCCTGATCCTCCTGCCTTTACATCCTAAGTACTGGGAATACAGGCATAGTCTTTATTATTACATATTTAATAAAGTATTAATTTAACAAATAATAAATTATTCATTTACATGTTTTTGAAACAATGTCTCTACTATTTTTCTTTTCTTTAAAAAAAAAAAAAAAGATTTATTTAAGCTGGGCCATGGTGGTGCACCTGTTTAAACCCAGCACTTGGGAGTCAGAGGCAGGCAGTTTGAGGCCAGCCTGGTCTACAGAGTGAGTCCAGGATAGGCAAGGCTACACAGAGAAACCCTGTTTTGAAAAACAAAACAACAACAACAAAACCCAAGAACAACAAAAAACCAAGGTTTATTTATTTTATGTGCACCAGTATTTTGCCTATATGTATGTATATCTCTGTGAGGTGTCGTATTCCCTGGAACTAGAGTTTCAGACAGATGCTGGAGATTGAACCTGGGTCCTCTGGAAGAACAATGGAGCCATCTTTCCAGCCCGCCCCCTGCCTCCCCCCCCCCACACCACTGCTTATGTGCGCATGCCTTATTTATGTGGCGCTGTGGATTAGACCCGACTGTTTCAAACATGCTAGGCAAGCACTCTATTAGCTGAGCCACATCCCCACTCCCTGCAGTTTAAAAAAAAAAAAAAAAATCCCCATTTCTACCAGAAAAACAGTGGGGGGTGGGCTCAGAGCTAGGCATTTAAAGACTAGTTTGACTCTGGCCTTTTATGCTGATCTTGTTTGTCACATGTCGCTACATTTGACTACCACCGTTGAGCTGGAGGCTCACTACATCCCCTGGTTTAATTTCCACTCTTTGTTTGTCTTTCCTGCCTGCTCCCTCCAGGTCTTCACTTTCCTCGGCCCTACTTTTCTAGCCGAAGGTCGACACTTAATACTAAGATAAGGAAGGGAACAGTGGCGGTTCCTAAAGGTGGGGTGCCTGTTATGGGACGGTCAGCTGAGTCCTGTCCTACATGATTCTGTCAACAACATGTCCCTATTCCTGTTTATGGAGAGTAGAGGCTGGGGGATCCAGTAGGTGGCATGCCCCTGCCAGAGGCACACCAAGGTAGAGTATCCAAATTTACAATGGGAACCCCTTCTGTCTGTGCCCAACCACAGGCTGGCCAGAGAGGGGGAGCATTCCTCCTGGATACCTAGAGCCTGGGGCTGAAGAAACAGGATCGGCAGGTGTGGGGGAAGGGTGGAGGGGCTAGGGTTGCCGGGCAAGGGGGGCACTTACCCTGGGGTGGTGCTCATGGTGGCAGAATGACGGTGCTTTGTCCACTTGGAGGGGCCTTGAGAGCTAGCAAAGACATGAGTAAACTGACTTGGCTTCAGGCACGTGACCCTGGCCCAACCCTCTTCCCTCAGACCAAGGAGTCCCCTTATACTGTTCCCGTCCCCCCCCACCCCCACCCCAACTCCCTCCTTTAGAGTCAAGACCTGACCACTTACCTTCAGGCCCAGTCCAGACCCAGTCTTCCTCCCTCAGACCCAGGGGTCCAGACCCTAGCCTCCTCCCTCAGACCCAGGGGTCCAGACCCTAGCCTTCTCCCTCAGACCCAGGGGTCTAGACCCAGCCCTCCTCCCTCAGATTCAAGAGTCCAGACCCCAGCCTCCTCCCTCAGAGCCAGGGGTCCAGATCCCAGCCCTCCTCCCTCAGAGCCAGGGGTCTAGACTCCAGCCCTCCTCCCTCAGACCCAGGGGTCCAGACCCCAGCCTCCTCCCTCAGACCCTGAAGGCTAGACCTCACCTCTCCTTTCTCACACCCAGAGTTCCAAGTCCCAGCCTTTTCTCCTCAGACCCAGGGGGCCAGCGAGTTTATCCCTCAGATCCAAGAGTCTAGACCCTAGCCATCCTTGCTCAGGACCAGGGGTCCAAAGGGAACCTTATCTCTCATATCTAAGAGTCTAGACCTCAGCTCTCCTCCCTTGGACCAGTCCTCAGTCCAGGCTCCAGCGTTTCTCCCTCAAGTCCAGGTACGCAGCCCCCAGCTCTCTTCTTCCCAATGCCAGGGTCTGGCCTGACCTGACCACTCCCGGGGTTCAGGCCTCCTCACCTACCTGCTGCCTCTGTCTGGCTCTCAGCCTTCAGCTCGCCCTCCCTTGTATTCTGGACTCCTCCTCCTTCTTCTACCTCCTCCCAGGCCTTGTGGCTCTCGCATACCTGAGCACTCACCTGGCACTGCTGGCCTGAGGTGGCTCAGGGGCGGGGCTGGCAAACACACACGCAGTCTCAAGTGCAGGGGCTGGGTCAGCTGTAGGGGATCCTGGAAATTATGTGTGTCCGTTGTAACAACAGAGCAACAACAACGATTTGCTGTCACACTTATTCACACGTCGTCGTCGGAGTGAAAAGCTCCACCTCACATATGTCTTTGAGTCTTCCTCCTCCTCCCGGCTGGGGGTGGGGTGGAGGTTGGATTTCTTCTTGACTGGTGAGGAAGTTAAGGTGTGGAGTGGTTGGGCCACTTGTTCATACAGCTAGGTCAGAGAGAGAGAGAGAGAGAGAGAGAAAGAGAGAGAGAGAGAGAGAGAGAGAGAGAGAGAGAGAGAGAGAGAGAGAGTAAAAGGAGATAAAACACTAACTGTGTGACCAGGGACAGCACGCACCCTGGCTCCTGGGACACCTATCCAGAATTGCCTTCTCCCTAACTCTAGGCTCCACCTACCCTTTTCTGTCTCCCTTGGGGAATTTTCCTCTGTCATCCTCCATGGAGCTGAGGGCTAAGACTTGTCCCTGGTCTCAGTGGGAGAGAATGTACTTAGTTCTGATGTGCCAGGGCGGGTAGGTACCCATGGGGGCCCCTCCTCTTCTCAGTGAAGTGGAGAGGAGAACCGGGGGAGGGGGCATGAGGGTGGGGCTGAGAGGAGAGGAGGGAGCTGCAGCCAGCCTGTAAAGTTATATAATAATAATAATAGGAGTAATAATAATAATAACAATAATAATAATAATAATAATGATAATGATAATGATAATAATAACAACTCATGTTATTAGATACCTAGCACAGTGTGGTTTTTAACCTTCCAAATGCTGCAACCCTTTAATACAGTTTCTCATGTTGTGGTGATCCCCCAACCATGGAATTATTTTGTTGCTCTTTCATAACTGTAATTTTGCTACTGCTGTGTATTGTAATGTAAACCTCTGATATATAGGATATCTAATATATGATCCCCCCGCCCCAAAAGGGCTGCGACCCAGAGGTTGAGAACCCCTGACAAAGCTGGATGTGGTGGGTCACTCCTGTGACACCAGCCAGGAGGCAGAGGTGGAAAGACCGTGTAAAGTTGGAGGCCAGCCTGAACTATGTAGTCTGTTCAAGGCCAGCCTGGGCTAGAGTGTTAGACCCTGTTTGAGGATGGAGCTCAATTGGCACATTCTTGCCTTAGCACACATGAAGGCTGGGTTCAACCCCCAATATCACATAAATTGGTCATGGCTACACATGCTTGTGAGCCCAGCACTAAGAAGGTGGAGGCACCAGGACCGTGAGTTCAAGGGCTTCCTCAGACGCATAGTGAGTTTGGGGCCAGCCTGAGCTACAATGGGCTCAAGAAACAGTGATAAGAACAACAAAGCCCAAACCCAAACAGAAAGTCCAGCCCACCTGACACATCCTTAAATGAACAGACACCTTTCTGAGGTATCCTGTTGAAATGCTACCTCCACGTCATGGTCCTTTGTGACTAAGCTGTGCACATCATTTCTTCCCCAAACCCATGATGAGTGTGGCTTTACTGAGATGAGGAAACTGAGGCCCAGTATGTCCAGACATTTGCCCAACACCATATTATAATAGCCAAAGTTGTGGAATCAGCTTAGGTGCCTGTCAATGGTTGAATGAGTAAGGGAAATGTGGGATGGGCACACAAGGGAGTACTATGCAGCCACAAAGAGGAGAGATGGCATCATGTCATTTGTGGAAAAGTGACAAGAACTAGAGAGCATCAATTAAATAAAAATGTTCTTAGCCGGGTGGTGGTGGCGCACACCTTTAATCCCAGCACTCGGGAGGCAGAGGCTGGCGGATCGCTGTGAGTTCGAGGCCAGCCTGGTCTACAAAGTTAGTCCAGGACAGCCAAGGCTACACAGAGAAACCCTGTCTTGAAAACAAACAAACAAACAAACAAAATGTTCTTACATTTACTTGCTTGTGTGTGAGAGCACGCATGTGCTTATATATATATGCTTGTGTGTGAATGAGGGTGCACATTTGTCACAGCGTGTACGTGGTGGTCAGAGGTGGTCCGTGACAGCGTGTACGTGGTGGTCAGAGGTGGTCCGTGACAGCGTGTACGTGGTGGTCAGAGGTGGTCCGTGACAGCGTGTACGTGGTGGTCAGAGGTGGTCCGTGACAGCGTGTACGTGGTGGTCAGAGGTGGTCCGTGACAGCGTGTACGTGGTGGTCAGAGGTGGTCCGTGACAGCGTGTACGTGGTGGTCAGAGGTGGTCCGTGACAGCGTGTACGTGGTGGTCAGAGGTGGTCCGTGACAGCGTGTACGTGGTGGTCAGAGGTGGTCCGTGACAGCGTGTACGTGGTGGTCAGAGGTGGTCTGTGACAGTGTGTACATGGTGGTCTCTGTTGTTCACCGTTGTGAATACCAGGGTAGCCGTCACGCCATCACACCCAACTTTACCTGAGCTCTGGGGATTTGAACTCAGGTCCTCATGCTTGCACAGCAAGTACTCTGCCCACTGAGACATCTCCCATCTGTTCATTGGGTTTACTTTGGGTCTCCTCCCCTCCTTAGAATGTGAGCTTTTGCACAGCAAAGGCTGGATGCTTAGACAGCCACTGACTGCTTTTCCTCGGGTGTTTTGAAAGGGGACCCTGGCCCACTGCATAATTCCTGTGAGAAGAAGGAGTTCGAGTCACCCCAGGGGCCAGTTTGATGGTCAAAATGGCTAGGAGTGCAGAACAGGGGGCTGAAGGGGATTTGGCGGTAGCTCAGGGCAGAAGAACACACACTCAACAGTGAGGGTCTCCATGCTACAGACAGGAATAAGTGGTCCCATGACTGCTCTTTTTGGGTGCTAGTTAGTGTCATTTTCATGTCACAGTTTTCAAACACGAGCCATATGGCTGTAGGAAACAACCCAGGCTCAGAGTGAGATGCCAGAGAGGCAGAGCTCAGGAACCCAGCATGGGACACAAACGCAGACCCGGCTGAGCCCACATCCCTTCCTTATGTACAGGGATAACAACTGTCTGCTAGTTATTGGTTGCAATCCAGGGACCCTGATTCCAGGGTCTGAGGGAAGAAGGCTGGGGCTGGACTCCTCGGTCTGAGGGAGGAGGCTGGGGTCTGGACTCTTGGGTCTGAGGGAGGAGGGCCAGGGCCAGGACTCCTGGGTCTGAGGGAGGAGGCTGGGGTTTAGACTTCTGAGTCTTGGGTCTGGGATAGGAGAGCCAGGACTCCTGGATCTGAGGGAGGAACGCTGAGCCTTGCTTCTCTTTGAGGAGCAGAGGAGGAGTCCCACCCACTGTCCACCCCACCCTCGGTTTCTTCTACCCGCCACTGCTTCTGGTTGTGTGCAACACGGGTAGGACTGAAACCTGACTCCCCACCCTCATTCCGGAGCTGAAGAGTTCTTTCCTCCTTTCTTGGCAGCATAGGAAGCCCCTCCCTCTCCCTGAACTATAGCTTGGGCTCCCAAATTCAAGTGAGGCTCCCACCCCTGGTTAGCCTAACTCCGACAGCCTAGGGTGGAGGTTACAAATGTCCACCTGGGAAATCTCTCCTTGTAGAGGCCTGCTTGTGCAGCTGTGGAGGGCCTCTGGTGAAGCTGGTAATCTTCCCCCCCCCACCCCCACTGTGTCCACCCTGGTTCACCGTAGGTCAGGAAGGTGGAATTTTCCTCTCTTGCATTGGAATTCATTCCCAAGTACCAAATGTAGGGCTTTGATGTACTGAGCCTTGGCACTTTCATTTTCCCTACCCTCTCCACTCCTGCCTACCTCATACCCCCAACCTCTCATGAGGAAATCCTGCTGTGGGAGAAAAATCAAGCTCTCAGGTAAAGGGAGCTGTGGCTGGTTATCAGGGAGGGTGGAGTCAGGAGAACAGGGACTGGTTAGCAGAAGCCTATGTGTGCTTGACCGCAAAGAGAGCTTGTTCACTTAGTACCTAGCTAGCTCCCAGCTGGCTTTAGGCCTGAAATTCTGAGACTGAGGCAGGAGGACTGAAAATTCAACGTCTGCCAAGAGCCTGGACAATGTGGCAAACCTTGTCTTGAGATAAAAAAGTAAATGGGTTATTAGGAGCATTACTTAGCAGAAGGGTGCTCGCCTAGAATCCCCCAGTAAGGGGGCTGGGGATGTGGCTCAGTGGTAGAGCCTGTCGGGGGACCTGGGTTCTATTCTCTCTCTCTCTCTCTCTCTCTCTCTCTCTCTCTCTCTCTCTGTGTGTGTGTGGTGTGTGTGTGTGTGTGGTGTGTGTGTGTGTGTTTGAGTCAGGGTTTCTTTGTTTAGCTCTGTTTGTCCTGGACTCACCTTGTAGAGCAGGCTAGCCTTGAACTCAGAGATCCACCTACCCCTGCTGGGATTAAAAGCATGTGCCACCACTGTCCGGCTTTCACTCTCTTTTTAAAAGATTGGTTTTCATTACTTTTAATGATGTCTATATATTTCTCTCTCTCTCTCTCTCTCTCTCTCTCTCTCTCTCTCTCTCTCTCTCTCTCTCTCTCTCTGTGTGTGTCTGTGTGTGTGTGCCAACACCGAAGGAGGACAGAAGCATCAAATCTCCCAGGAGTTACAGGTGGTTGTGAGCCACCCAGAGCGGATGTTAGGAATTGAACTCAGGCTCTTGTGAAGAGCTTTTTACATGCCCTTCACCTCTGAGCCATCCCTCCTCCAGCTCCTGGGTTCTATGCTCAGTACCTGACCTCTAATTGTTGCCTTACCCTTTTCCTCAACAGGAAAGTTTTATTGAAAAAACACGCCCCATCTGTATACATGGTCTGAGTTTGTGGTGTGTGCACAAAAGCAGGTCACAGGGGCATTGTGTCCTGACCCCAGGGAAAGCATTTAATGTATGCTTGAGGGGCTGTGTGTGAGGAACAGATGTCATCTCTGAGCAACGGAATCACTTTCTGTTCTAGTTTCCTTCTGTCGCTATGACAACCCCCTAAAACAGCTGAGGGGAGGAAGGACCAATTTTAGTGTACAGATTATGGTTCATTCTTCTGTGAGAAAAGTCATGGCATGGACTTGAAGCCAGGCCAACTGTGGGCACTGCCTTCTCGTGGACAAACCCATATGCAAACACACGCATAGACATATTTGTAAAAAATCTTGAAAATAAGACAAAACCCAAACACTTTAAAATATCTTATTTACTTATTTATGTGTACAGGTGTGTGTGTGTGTGTGTGTGTGTGTGTGTGTGTGTGTGTGTGTCCTTGTACAAATGCCAAGGCATGCATGTGGTGGTCAGAGGACATTTTGCAAGAGTGAGTTCTATGGGTCCCTGGCACTGAGCTCAGGTCATCAGGTTTTGTGAAGACTTCTTCACATGCTGAGGCATCTCACAGGCCCCAGAAGATGGTTATGGTCATGGGACTTCAAATTGAGGCTGTGCTTGGTGGTCCATGCCTGTCATCCCAGCACCGGCGAGGTTGAGGCAGGAAGATTGCCATATGTTGAAGGCCAGTCTGAACTACTCAGAGTCCCTGACTCAAAACAGAAAACAACAACAACAACAACAATAACAACAGCAACAACAGCAACAGAACAGGGACTAGGATATAGCTCAGCTGGCAAATTATTTGCCTAGCATTCATGAAACCCCAGGTTCAATCCCCAGCACTGGATAAACCAGGCCTGGTGATCACACCTGTATCACAGAAGTCAGGAGGCAGAGGCAGAAGTATCAAAAATACAAGGTCATCCTTAGCTTCATGTCCAAGTTTGATGCCAGCCTGAGCTACGTGAGACGAGGGGGTAAAGGTACTTGCTGCCAAGCCTGAAGATATGAGTCTCATCTCCAGGATCCTCACAGTGGCAGGAGAGAACTGTCCTTTGGCTTCTACGTAGCTGCCGTTGTGTACATGAGTAACTAACTAATTGAACTGGTGAGACGGCTCAGTGGGCCAGTGCGCTTGCCACAGGCCTGACATCCTGAGTTAGATCTGTGCAATCCGGGGTGGAAGGAGAGAACCAATTTCTGAAAGTTGTGCTCTGACCTTCACATGTGCAGTTTGCCACACACACACATGCACTCATGAAAGCACACACACATGCACACACATGCACTCACACCCAAGCACCCAAGCACATACACACAAACTCAAGCAAGAACACGCGTACACTCACACACACACCCACTTGCACACACAGGCACTTGCACATGCACACACACATACGCACATACACACTCACTCATGCAAGCATGCACACACACACACACACACACATACACACACTAAAACAACAACAACCTGGTAAGAAACAACCAACCATAACGCTATTAAACTAAAAAACTAAAACCCAAATCAAACACAGGAGGGACACATCTTCACGCTGAGGGAAGCTCTCAGGGCACAGGTAAAGTGACGAAGTGCTGTGAAGAGTGGCAGGCAGGGCCAGCTGTTTGTCTGGGGTGCATAGGGAAGGCTTCCCAGGGTGGTGCCCCAGTGCTGACCTGGATTTTGAGGAATGTGCAGAGGACTTGGAGCTGAGGGAGGAAGTCTCGAAGGAGGCAGGTGGAAGAGATCTGCAGAGGCATGGCCATGGCTGCGAGAGATAGATGGGTGAATAGGGACCTGTGGCTGTGATGGTGGCCAAGATGGGAGCAGCTGGGACCGAAGGGCTTAAGTGGGTTTGGCCCCTGTGGCTGGGGATGTAGCGCAGGGGTGGAGCGCTTATTAGGGGCTGGGGGTATGAAAGCACTTGCCTGAATTCTTAACAGCAAGAGGCTGGGGATGTGTTGAAGTGGTGGAGCATCTGATTAGAATCCACCAATGAGGCCATGGCTCCGCTATAGAGAGCCTGCTGCGCATGCGGAAGCCTCTGGGTTCTATTGCTGGTACTAAAGAAAGAAAGATTTCCTTCCTTCTTTCTTTCCTCCCTCCCTCCCTCTGTCCCTTCCTCCTACCTCCCCTCCCTCTCTCCCTTTCTTTTTGCTTTGTTTTTGTTTTTGTTTTTTTCTGAGACAGAGTTTGTCTGTGTAGCTCTTGCTTTCCTGGGACTTACTCTGTAGACCTTGAACTCGGCAGTCTGCCCACCTCTGCTCCCGAGTGCTGGCGCCACTATTGCCTGGCTAAGACTTCTTTCCTAAGATACTATTTTTATCTGTCCGTTGAGAATTTCATGCATGTACACAATATATTTTCATTTTTTTTTTTTTTAAAGATAAAGTCTTACTATGTTGCTCTGGCTGCCCTGGAATGCACACATGGGAATGCACCACCATGCCTGGCTGTATTTTGATCTTATTCATGCCCATTCCTTCCCTCCAGCTCCATCCCAGACCCACCAACTATAAGTCTTATTGTATTATTATTAATAACCACTTGAGTTCAATTAGTGCTGAACAATGCAAACATTGTAGGGCCTCTATGTTTAAGCCAGGCAGGCCTGGATGATAGCATAAGGAGGCAGAGGCAGGAGATTCAGGGCAGACTCAAGGCCTGGCCGCCCTGTGTACAGTGAGTTTGGGGCCAGTCTGGGCCACAGATGGGTCAGGGTGTGGTGCCTGGGTCCCTCATTAAGCTTTGAGGACAAGCAGGATTTCCCTAGAGTTAGCTCCTGACAGCAGCAGTCTGAAGGCGGGCAGGGAGCCGCACCTTGGATGCTTGACTGCAGCTCGGGTGCCTCTCCAGAACCGGCCTGGCTGGCAGAGGGAGGTGGAGGAGCAGGTTGGTGGCAGGAACTGTTTGTTATTTGGGAGGGACAGAAGGTGAGGCTGTCTGAGCAGCCACTGACTGAAACTGGAAGAGTTGGCCATTCAGAGGAGGCCAGGAGGGGTGGGGGTGGCCAGACCCCAGTGTGGGTGTGGCTTGGAGCAAGTTCCAGTTCTTCCTTTTGAGTTCCTGACTTTCAGCTTCTTCCTCTCTAAAATGGGTGCAATTTCTAGTACTTTCCTCCATGGCTGCTAGGAGGGCCTCCTTGTGTGATTGATAAGACAGAGCAACAGCTTGGGTCATGGTGAAGCAAGCTCTGGGTCAGCCAATGACAAAAAGCCTGGCAGAGGAGTGTAACAAACAGTTCAGTGACCAAGGTGATAGGAAGTGACATAAGTGAATAGGCTCTGTGGCCAGGCAGTGCTGCATTCTGGTACTTGTTTTAATGGCTCTAGCCTCAGTTTCCCCTCTTGCTCCTTCTCTTCTCTCCTTTCTTCCTTTCATTTTTGGGAGACAGAGTCAGAGTCTTTTTTTTTTTTTTTTAAAGATTTATTTATTTATTATGTATACAATGTTGTGTTCACATGTACTTACACACGCACACCATAAGAGAGCACCAGATCTCATTATAGATGGTTATGAGCCACCACGTGGTTGCTGGGGAATTGAACTCAGGACCTTGGGAAGAGCAGCTAATGCTCTTAACCTCTGAGCCATCTCTCCAGCCCCCGGGGGACAGAGTCTTCAGTCCAAATTGACCTCCGATTAGCTGTGTGTCTGAGAATGACATTGAGCTTGCGACCCTCCTATTTTTATATCCAGAGCGTTTGGATGGCACCAGTGCACAACCATGCTTGGCTTGTGTGGTGCTGGGAAGCACACCTAGGACCTCAGACATGCCAGACAGGTACTTTACAACCCTAGACTCTAGAGCTGAGCTTCTTTTGACAAAGTCTAAAATGAACTCTTTGATAATCTTTTGTTTGTTTGTTTGTTTGTTTGTTTGTTTGTTTTTTGAGACAGGGTCTCTCTGTGTAGCCTTGGCTGTCCTGGACTCATTTTGTAGACCAGGCTGGCCTTGAACTCACAGCGATCTGCCTGCCTTTGCCTCCCGAGTGCTGGGATTACAGGTGTGCACCACCATGCCCGGGCCTTCCTTTGATCATCTTAAACATGCTTTGATTATATTTGCCTCCCTCCAATTCCTCCTAGACCCACCACCCATCCTTCCCTGCCCACCCAACTTTGTGCCTGTCCTTCCTCCCCACCTACCAAGTCAACTTAATGCTATGAAGTATTCTTGGATGTGTGGCCTTCCAGGGGACTGTGTCTGACTGAGTCTCCCTGTCTCCATCTACCCATCGCCATCCTCACTAGTGGACTTCACACCCGCCCCTTCTCTTCATGTTGGTGTTTGCTCTAGCTTGGACTAGCGTGGTTCATGCACACACTCTCTCATAATCACAGTGAGCTCCTACATGTGCAGCTGCCCTGTCCAGAAGACACTGTTTCTTATAGTTACTCATAGCCTCCGGGTCTTCTACTCTCTCCACCCCTCTTCAACGACGGTCCCCGAGTCTTCGGAGGAGGGTATGTGACACAGAAATGCAGGGTTGGGCTTGGTACTCTGCAGTCTTGTATTCTTTGCCCCTTGGCCAGATGTGAGCCTTTGCACCTTGAATCACCACCTCCTGCAAATAGAAGCTTCCCTGACGAGAGTCGAAAGATGAATTCTGGTTCCACATCCACTCTGAGCTTTCTTTTTTATTATTAAAATATTTTTATTTAATTTATGTGCATTGGTGTGAGGGTGTCAGATCTTGGAGTTACAGACAGTTATGAGCTGCCATGTAGGTGCTGGGAATTGAACCCGGGTCCTTTGGAAGAGCAGGCAGTGCTCTTAACTGCTGAACCATCTCTCCAGCCCCCACTCTGAGCTTTTTATGGCTATTCACTCAAGATGTCCCCTCACCCAATGTTTCCCAAACATTTCTTCTGTGCCAGGTATTGTGGTATGTTCCGGGGATAGAGTTATGAACAAAACAGCCCACAGTGTCTCTCCTGGAGCTCGATGCTGGTGGAGACACAGCGCCGGCACATTCAGAGGGCTCCAGATTTTATCATGCTATTCAGAATAACACAACTTGGAACTTGCAAAGTATTTTCCACTTACTAGTTCGCACCAAAGTTGACCTTGCGTATCTGAAGCCATGGAAGGCAGGTCCATGGGTAAGGGATGGGCTACTGCCGACCTTCCACCTTCGGACTCCACCTTCCACCCAGGAGAAAGAGAATGGAAACTGGTCCAGTGCCATTGCCAGTATCATGAGCAACCGAGGGAGGTATGGATACTGGGGTACAGCTAGATGCACGGACAAGTACCTGATGCTGAAACTGCTTTACTGCCCCTCTTCAGTTCACAGTCTAAGATGGAGCCAGAAAACAGGAGTGATAAGAAAACCGTACATGCACAGTAACCCAGAGAAAAGAAGTGGGGAAAGAGATGGAAGGGCAGAGGCTGGGTGAGAAAGGAGTGGTGATGGATTAAAAAAAAAAAAAGTCACGAAAAGAGAGTTGGTGATGTTGCCTGCCAGAACTGCAGACCCTGGGCAAAGTCAGGCAGGGCTGGGGTGGTCAGCCCTGGGGAGGGCAGAGGAGGCCTCTGCAGGGGGTGCAGAGCACCACTGGCCAGGAAGGGGGTTCCCAAATGTGAGAAGAGCTGGGCAAATAGTAGCAGATGGGGGCGGGGAGAGGTGGGGAGGAGGAGGCAACAGCCTGATTTTTGAAGTGAGGTTGCAAAAATGGAAGAGACGAGGCTGTGGTCCTAGAAAAAGAAAGTAGATTGTGGCTAAAAGGCCAGGCTGCAGAGCCTGCCTGTGGCTCAGAGGGTGCTGGGGAGCCACAGAGGAGCTTTCAGCAATGGAGGGTCATGAGCAAGACGGCTGCTTTCACGAAAGGGGAGGTGTTTCTTTGCTCACTTTGCCTTTTGTTTTTGTTTTATTTTTTTGATGTGGTGGTGGTGGTGGTGGTGGTGGTGGTGTGTGTGTGTGTGTGTGCGCGCGTGTGTGCTTGTGCAGCTTAAAGGGACAGGAGGCAGAAAAGAAACCGGAGATGGACCTCAACACACTGGACTGTTTATTTTAAACAGGCAGGGGCTGACACAGCAGAGAAGGGGTGCCTGCCAAAAGAGGATGGGTGTACTTACTTAGAGTTTATATGGGAGGGTTGGAAAACTAAAGTGAACACGGCTTCAGAGAGCTACCTGCTAAGTCTGCAATTCCTCCTGAACTCGTTCCTCCAGACAAGGACACTTTATCTTTAGATGCTGCCTTGTCCCAGCTATCACCGTGCAGGACATAGAGGGAGGTTGGGTTTGGCAATGGCTTTGAGGCGGAAGGGGCTGGAATTTCCACACAGGATGTTGGTCAGGGTCTGACAGAGTTTCTCAGGGTTTATTCTGACAAGGTGAGCTGGTAAGCAGACCGCTTGCTTTACTTGCTGTGGCCGTGCAGCAGCATATGGCTCCGCTATCCACCCGCTTAGAGCAAGGGCCACTCTGGGGGCTGAGGATGCATAGCCGAGTCGCTAGAACGCTTGTCTCACACGCACAAACGAGGCCTTGGGTCTGACTACCAGCACTGTGTAAAACAGCTAAGTTGTCCTAGCACTTAGAACGCCCCCTCAGAAGCCCCAGCCCCGTACAAACCAAGTGCGGTGGTGTCGTCAACTTACAATTCTAGAACTTGGGGTGGGGTGGAGGCAGGAGAATCCAGAGTTCAAGGCTATCCCTCAGCTATATGGGGAGTCTGAGCTAGGCTGGCCTGTAAGAGACCCTGTTTCAAAAGAAAAAAGTGTTGGCGGTGGAGCGAGGGAGAAAGAGGTAGAGAGAGAGAGAGAGAGAGGGAGAGAGGAAGCGAGGGAGGGCAAGGGGGCTGACTGAGAGAGGCCTTTCCTGGGGGCCTTGAAGCTTCTGTCCTGAGGACCCCGTGGGAGAACCCTCTCAGCACCTGGGACAGCACCCAGTGTGCATCAGTTTCTTCTTGACATCATCAGCCTTGGCAGAGGCAGCACAGCCAACCTGAAGCCCACAAAGACATTCCATCCGCCCCGGGTGTGTCTGGGAATTGGGTAGGAGGCCTTCAGAAGCAGGAGTTTGTTTGAATCTTTCTCTTTGCAATAATCACTTTCCTAGCCAGCCATGTTCCGGGACTCACTAGGGATCAGGTTCTTGCGAACACAAATGACTTCTTGTCCTCTTTCCAAATTTCATGTCAGGGGCTGGCAAACTGTGGCCCTCTGCTTGTTCTCTAAATAAAGCTTTATTGGAACTCAGCCGTGCTGGTTTGTTTGTGTATTGTCTGTGGCTGCTTCCTGCTATTGTGGTTTGAGAGGACTAACTGGTGTTTTCAGTAGGAGTCTGTCCTTAGGAGTAGATGGATTTTTAGGTTGAATGCAGCCAAGGTAGTTCTCAACTACATAGTGAGTTAGAGACCAGCCTGGACTACGAGAGGCCCTGTTTCCAAACAAACGATCAAACAAACAACAAAGCAAAAAGTACTCACCATTGTGACTTCTTCCACGTCTTGCCTTCTCCTCACCACCTGCCTTAGTCAGGGGAATTACTGTGATGAGACACCATGACCAAAGCAAGTTGGGGAGGAAATGGTTTATTTGGTTTACACTTCTACATCACTGTTCATCATCACAGAGAGTCAGGACAGGGACTCAGACAGAGAAAGAACCTAGAGGCAGGAGCTGATGCAGAGGTCATGGAGGAGTGCTGCTTACCGGCTTTTTTTTTTTTTTTTGAAGTTTTTCGAGACAGGGTTTCTCTGTGTAGCCCTGGCTGTCCTGGACTCACTTTGTAGACCAGGCTGGCCTCGAACTCACAGAGATCTACCTGCCTCTGCTTCCCGAGTGCTGGGATTAAAGGCATGTGCCACCACACCCGGCTCCTTCTCAGCACTCTTATCTTCCAAGCGTCCACAGAGCAGCTCGCTAAGCTCTCAACACTCAAAGGCTTTTCTAGGCCAGAGTTCCAAGGTCCTTTCACAATCCTCCCCAAAACACATGGCCAGGTTCTGTCACAGCAATTCCCAATGTCAGATGCCAATTTTCCAAGCATGCTCCTTCCAAGTCCATTGCTTCACTGGTCTTGGAGCCTACTTCTTCAGGAGTCTGGCATACATGGAAGCCTCACCTCATGGATCAAACTACTGGATTCTTTGACCATTGGTAGACTAGCTGGACCACAGCCTGTAATCCACTCCAATAAATCTTTAACGCCCTCCCTCCACTGCCACAACTTGTTTTTTGTCATGATGTTTTTTAAAAAAGATTTATTTATTTATTTATTATTCATACAGTATTCTGCCTGCATGTGTGCCAGCAAGCCAGAAAAAGGGCACTATATACCACTATAATGGTTGTGAGCTGGGAATGGAACTCAGGACCTTTGGAAGAGCAGGCAGTACTCTTAACCCCTGAGCCATCTCTCCAGTCCCTCCTGGTCATGGTGTTTTAGCATAGCAATCGTAACCTTAACTAGGATACTTCCTTACATTTGTGGTACAATGAAGGAACACAGACAGTTTTTAGAACACTCTTTTTAAATTAAAAAAAATTTTTATTTATTTGATGTGTATGGATGTCGTACCTGCTTGAATGTCTGGGTGACATTTTTGTGCAGTGCCCCTGAGGTGGGAAGAGGGTGTATAATCCCTTGAAACTGGAGTCAGACATGGTTGTGATCCGCCATGTTGGGTGCTGGGAACGGAATTTGGGCCCTCTGCAAGAGTGGCAAGGGCTCTTAATCAATGAACTACCTTTTCAGGCCCAGGGAAACGACCTTTCACTGTAACCACCAGTGTGAGGGCAAGTGCAACTGTGGCTGAATTCAGTAGCTGTGCCCGGAACACAAGAGGTGCTAAATAATTGTTTCAAGAAGTTGTACGGGAGCATTCACAAATGCACGTTAAAGCTGTTTTTTTTTTTTTTTTTTTTTTTTTTTTTTTTTTTCCTGGAATGACCAATCATCCCCTAAGCAGAGCTTCGTACAAAGAGAATGTCTGGGTCAAGTGTATACATGGGTGATCCAGGGACAGATACCTGACTAGACTTTCCCAATGACAGGGAGTTACCCTCCGTCCTTGCCAACAGTGAATACTTACCATAATTTTCAACGCTGCCAATCTGATAATTGAAAGATATTATCTCATTGTCACCTTCGTGAAGACAAATCAGATGTCAAGTGTGATGGGAAGTTTTCAAGCCACGGGATGAATTTGCCCACAATCTGTATAGCTTTCTTCCTAACTTCTGTCTGTCTGTCTGCCTTCTTTCCTTTCCTTCCCTCTGCTTCTAGACACTGACGCTTCAGTATGTTATAATCTAACGTCCTCCTCCCTCCCTTCCCCCTCCCCCCTCTCTCTCCCTCCTTTTTTTGGTGTGTAAAAGTGTGGGCACATCTTTGGACTGGTTGTGTGTGATGACATTTGTTTTGTTTTTTGGTTTTTTGAGACAGGGTTTCTCTGTGTAGCCTTGGCTATACTGGACTCACTTTGTAGACCAGGCTGGCCTCGAACTCACAGCGATCCGCCTGCCTCTGCCTCCCGAGTGCTGGGATTAAAGGCGTGCGCCACTGCGCCCAGCTGTGTGATGACATTTGATCTGGCCGCAGGCCCGCACCAACTTCCGCCCCGCGCCATCTCCTGAAACTACATTTCCCAGCATTAAGTCCTCCGTGGACCTGCCTTCCAAAGAAGCCCCGCCCCCTGGCCCCGCGCCAATGCCTTGTAGGGTTGGTTGTGTCCTTCCATTTCCACGCTACGGACCGGAGCGCACGTGGATGCCTGGGCAGCGCGTTCGTCCTCTGAGCGTGCTGGAGTGCAGATCCCCCGACACGCTGTTCCACAGCTTGGCATGAACCGGTTTCTGCTGCCGGTGTCCGTGGTGGGCACTGTGATCGGCGGCACGGTACTGCTCAAGTGAGTCTGTGCACATCTCTGGGCGCGCTTGGTGGTAGGCCTGCGGCAGGGGAATGCAGCACAAGGCCAGAGACGGGTCCCTTGTTCTTAGTCCTCTCGTCCTGGACTCTCCCAGCTTACCCACCAGTACTGCCTTTCCGGTCTGAGCTGGAAGAGGGCGGGTCACCTCCCCAAGGTCACCTAGGGAGAAGTGGTGGGGCTTGGACTTTGTGCGCTTTTTGTCTCTGGACCGCTCTTTACTTTTCCTCCTCGCCCCGGGCTCCCCCGCCTTCCTCCCCCCCCCCCCCCCCCCCCCCCCCGCCTTCTTCCCTTTCTTGTGCTTTTCAGACAGGTTCTCACTATGGAGTCCTAGCTGGCCTGGAACTAATTATATAGACCAGGCAGACTTGGAAGTCACAGAGATCTACCTGGCCCTGCCTCCTGAGTGGCGGAAGGCAGGGCGTGTGCCATCACATTGCCTACATGAAGTGCTTTATTTATTTATTTTTTTTGCCCGCATGCATGCTTATGCCATGCTTTCGGAGGTTAGAAGAGGGTGTCAGATCCCCTGGATCCGGAGTTATGGATGCTGGTGAGCCACCATGTAGGTACTGGGAACTGAACGTGGGTCCTCTGCAGGAGCAACAGTGCTTTTACCGTTGACATGTCTGTCCAGCCTCATGATGTATATACAGTGTAATCATGAGCATATCAACTTTCTACTCCTTCTGGGCTGGTCTTGATGACCTTAAATTCCCGATCCTCCTGCCATTGCCTCCCAACCGCTGGGTTTGCAGGTGTGTACCACTACTGCAGGCAACGCTCACTCGGCTGTTTCTCACCCTCAGGGACTATGTTGCTGGTGGGGCTTGTCCCAGCAAGGCCACCATACCTGGGAAGACTGTCATCGTGACAGGAGCCAACACAGGCATCGGGAAACAAACTGCTTTGGAACTGGCTAGAAGAGGTGAGAACGCCAGCTGCTTCGGGGCTTTGAAGAGGTGTGTGCACACTGGTGTGTATGGGAGCACAAAGGTGGACGCATTCCCGGTGTTTATTTGCAGACAAATAAGATGTAGCTCATCCATACAGTGGAATGTTACTAAGCTTTTAAAAGGAAAAAAAAAAAAAAATAGTGCAGACATGCTTCTGTGTGATGACCCTAAAGGATGCCAGACACAAAAAGCCAGACACAAAAAAAGACTACTGTATAATTTTGCTTGTTAGAGCAGTCACATTCTTTAACAGAACCCTATTTTTATTATGTGGTGTGCATACGTTGGGGTGGAGTGGGGTTTGAGCTTGCCACAGTGTGTGTGTGTGTGTGTGCGCGCGCGCGCGTGCGCGCGTGTATGTGTATGTGTGTGTGCGTGTGTGCGCGGGTGTATGTGTGTGTGTGCATGCATGCGTGTGTGTGTATGTGTGTGTGCGTGCATACGTGTATGTGTGTATGTGTGTGTGCGTGCGTATGTGTATGTGTGTGTGTGCGCGCGCGCGTGTATGTGTGTGTGCGTGTGCGTATGTGTATGTGTGTGTATGTATGTGTGTGTGTATGTGTGTGTATCTGTGTGTGTGCGTGCATGTGTGTGTATCTGTGTGTGTGCGTGCATGTGTGTGTGTGTGTGTGTGTGTGTGAAGTTCAGAGGATGACTACAGAAGCTGGTTTTCTCCTTCCGCTATGTAGAACCTGGGGTTGAACCCTGATCCTTTAAGTGCCTTTACCTATTGAGCCAATCACCAGCCCCAGAATTTGATACGTTTGCTTAAGTGTGTGTGTGTGTGTGTGTGTGTGTGTGTGTGTGTGTGTGTGTGTGTGTTGGGGGACAGAAGACAGCCTCTGGTGGCATTTCTCAGAATAACAGCAGCACATTCCGCATACATCCCCCAAATGTTTCCATCTTCCCACATGCCCTTAGAATATTTTCATGACCCTGAAGATACCTTTTTCCCCTTATTCATCGTACCCTGATTCCCCTAGCCCCCCAGCTCCAGGAAACCACGTCTTCTCTCTGTCTCTGGATTTGCCTGTTCTGGACATTGCATATAAATGGAAGCGTGCATGAATTTTGTGTCTGACTCACTGAGTGTGGTGGCTTCAAGGTCCATTCACTGTGTCATATGTCAGGGTGTCATTCCTTTTTATGGCTGACTAGTATGCTATTGCATGGATAGGCTACAGTTGGTTTCCATCTAGTGATTAGTGGTTTTGACATTTGCTATTTTGTGTGTGTACGTGTGTGTGAGTGCAAGTGTGTATGCATGTGTGTGTGTGTGTGTGTGTGCATGTGCATGCTTGTGCTAGCGATTGAATCTAGGGCCCCTTGTTTGCTAGGCACATGGTGCAGGAGCTCTACTGTGGAGCCACACTCCTCAGCCCCTCACTGGGGGATTCTAGGCAGGGGCTCTACCACTGAGCCACGCCCCAGCCCCTCACGGGGAGATTCTAGGCAGGTGTTCTACCACTGAGCCACGCCCCAGCCCCTCACTGGGGGATTCTAGGCAGGTGTTCTACCACTGAGCCACGCCCCAGCCCCTCACTGGGGGATTCTAGGCAGGTGTTCTACCACTGAGCCACACCCCAGCCCCTCACTGGGGGATTCTAGGCAGGTGCTCTACCACTAAGCTACACCCCAGCCCCTCACTGGGGGATTCTAGGCAGGGGCTCTACCACTGAGCCACACTCCTCAGCCCCTCACTGGGGGATTCTAGGCAGGGGCTCTACCACTGAGCCACACCCCAGCCCTTCACTGGGGGATTCTAGGCAAGTGCTCTACCACTGAGCCACACCCCAGGCCCTCACTGGGGGATTCTAGGCAGGTGTTCTACCACTGAGCCACGCCCCAGCCCCTCACTGGGGGATTCTAGGCAGGTGTTCTACCACTGAGCCACACCCCAGCCCTTCACTGTGGGATTCTAGGCAGGTGTTCTACCACTGAGCCACACACCTCTAGCCCCTCACTGGGGGATTCTAGGCAGGTGCTCTACCACTGAGCCATGCCCCAGCCCCTCACTGGGGGATTCTAGGCAGGTGTTCTACCACTGAGCCACGCCCCAGCCCCTCACTGGGGGATTCTAGGCAGGTGTTCTACCACTGAGCCACACCCCAGCCCCTCACTGGGGGATTCTAGGCAGGTGTTCTACCACTGAGCTACACCCCAGCCCCTCACTGGGGGATTCTAGGCAGGGGCTCTACCACTGAGCCACACTCCTCAGCCCCTCACTGGGGGATTCTAGGCAGGGGCTCTACCACTGAGCCACACCCCAGCCCTTCACTGGGGGATTCTAGGCAGGGGCTCTACCACTGAGCCACACTCCTCAGCCCCTCACTGGGGGATTCTAGGCAGGCGCTCTACCACTGAGCCATACCCCAGCCCCTCACTGGGGGATTCTAGACAGGGGCCCTACCACTGAGCCACACCCCAGCCCCTCACTGGGGGATTCTAGGCAGGTGCTCTACTGCTGAATTACATCCTCAGCCCTGTTTCTACTTTTGAGACAGGTTCTTACTAAGTTGCCCAGGCAGGTCTTGAACTTACTTTGTAGCCTAGGCAGGCTTTGAACTTGCAATCCTCTTGCCTCAGCCTCCAGAGTCACTGCCATTTCAGTCCTATACCACCAAGCCTGGTATATTTTGGCTATTGAATATGTTACTAATAACACTTGTATACAGGTTTTGTGTGGGTGTACGTTTTCTATTTCTGTTGGTAGATGTGTAGGGCGAGGTTTGTTTTCTTCTCATGTTTTCTTCTCCTGGGTTTTTAGGAGGCAACATCATTCTGGCCTGTCGTGACATGGAGAAGTGTGAGGCGGCTGCAAAGGACATTCGTGGAGAGACCTTGAATCCCCATGTACGTGCCCAGCACCTAGACTTGGCTTCCCTCAAGTCCATCCGAGAGTTTGCCGGGAAGATCCTCAAAGGTAGGCAGGAGGACACTGGCTTTTCCAGCCAAGGTTTGGAGCTTCAGGCCAGTCTCTGAGCAACCTGAAGCCGGTAAGGTAGGGAGCAGAGGTTAGCTGAAAGGGGCTGCTGGCTAAATACAGCTGCCACCTGTTTTTTTCTGTCACCTCCATAAGGTCAGCTGTGCGTACTCATGAAAGTCCAGTCACCATCTGGCTTGTGGACAGTGGGCATCCCCTAGAGGTAGGAGGGGTAATGGTTTCTTTTTTTTTTTTTTTAAATCATTTATTTCACATTATAGATGGTTGTGAGCCATCATGTGGTTGCTGGGGATTGAACTCATGACCTCTGGAAGAGTAGTCAGTGCTCTTAACCGCTGAACCATCTCTCCAGCCCCTGATGGTGGTTTTTTGAGACAGGGTCTCTCTGTGAAGCCTTGGCTATCCTGGACTTGCTTTGTAGACCAGGCTAGCCTCGAACTCATAGTGATCTGCCTGCCTCTGCCTCCTGAGTGCTGGGATTAAAGGCGTGCGCCACCATCGCCCGGCGGGAGGGATGGTTTGAATGAGAATGGCCTCATAGGCTCATATGTTTGAATACTTGGTCTCTAGTCGGTGGACCCGTTTGGGAAGGACTAAGAGGCATGGCCTTGCTGGAGAGGGTGTGCCACTGAGATTGGGCTTTGGGGTTGTAAAAGCCCACACCATTCCCAGTTAGCTCTGTCTGCTGCATACTTGTGGATCAGATGCAAGCTCTCAGCTGCTGTTTCAGCCCCATGCTTGCTTGCCTGCTGCCATGCTCCCCACTATGATGGTCATGGACACTAACCTTCTGAAACTCTAAGCCTCCGATCAATTCTTTCCTCTATAAGTTGCCTTGGTCATGGGGGTCTTATCGCAGCAATAGAAAAGTAACTAAGACAGAGGGGCTAGGGAGAGTCATTGGACCCTCCTCATCTGAGTGTCTGGACACTCCTTCCAGCCAGTTGTATGTGGTTTTGCTCTAATTGAACATGGGTTCTGGGTCTGGGGAAGGAACTAAAATACATAGGCTGGGGATGGTTGACTTAGAAAGGCTTTATCTATGTGGCCTTGGACATAGACCTTCCATGGGGCTTTGAGGTCACCTATGCTGTTGCCCACAACTATTTACCCATGGTCTGTAAATAAACCCAAATAAACTCATGGGTTTCCCAGGGTGAACTCTGGTGGAATGGAACTGTGCTTTGCCATTGGGACCTCAGTAGTATTATTATTTTGTCTTAAAGATTGTTTTATTTTTGTTTAAGCATATGAGTGCTGTCAGACACCAGAAGAGGGTGTCGGGTCCCCTGCAGCTGGAGTTACAGGTGGTGGTGAGCCTCTTTGCGTGGGTGCTGGGAACCAAACGTGGGTCCTCTGGAAGAGTATCGAGTACTCTTAACCACTGAGCCGTCTCTTCAGCACCTCTGTGGGACCTTGCAAGGAGGAAAAGGAGGTAGACGTGGTTTGCAGGGCTTGGGCAGCTCAGTCGAGTTTACTCTTTCTAAGTGGAGGCTTCCACTGTTTCCCGAGCTAGTGAGAGGGTCTTGCTGGGCCATAGCTGGTTGTTGCAGCCATGATGTTTATGCTGAACACCTGTTTCCTTGCTGGGAGTCTGAGCACTTAGTCTGTTTGGGTGGGTGGCTGGGTGATGAGTGGCAGCAGATGTTTGCCTCTATTCCTCTGGAGGCTAGAAGTGCAAGGCTGTGTCTGGTGAGGCCCCACTTCCTGTTCATAGGTAGCACCATGGCTGTGTCCGTGGTGGAAGGGAAGGAGAAGGGAGCCTCTTTTGTGAGTGTAGATCTAATCCTGAGGATCTGTCCTTGTGACCCAATGCCAACAGAGAACAAGAACTAACAGGGTCCAGATTTCTCTCTCTCTCTCTCATGTATGTATGTATGTATCTATGTGTATGTATGTATGTGTGTATATATATGTCCACACACACGCGCGCACACACACACACACACTACACGGAATTGACTCACACAGTTATAGAGCCAGATCTGCAGCTCTCAAGCTGGAGGCCGAGGACATCCAGTGGGTACCGTTTCTGTCCAGGGCTTGCAGGCTCCAGACTGGTTTGACTTTGAAGGCAGAAGAGAGTTAATGTTCCAGCTCAAAGGCCTTAGGGGGAAGAATTCTCTCCCCTGTGCAGAGGGTCAACTTTTGTTGTGGTTGGGGCTTCTGAAGGTTGGAGGGAGCCCACCCACGTGAGGGAGGGCTGTCTGCTTCACAGCTTGTTGGTGCAAATATTAATCTCATTCAAAATGTAATTTGGTAGTGTTTGACCAAATAGCTGGGCATGCTGTGGCCCAGCCATGTGGACATATAAAAAATGTCTCATCCCGTCCAGCCTTACAACATTCATTATGTGTGTGCATGTGTATGCATGGAAATTAGTATGTATATATGTTTATGTATGTAACTTATTGTATATGCATATATGCATACGTATGTATGTATAGCTTTATTGTGTGCATGTTTGTGAACACACATGTATGCCATAGCTCACATGTGGGAGCCGAGGACAACCTGCAGGAGTCAGATCATCCGGCTTGGTAGCATGAACCTCTATTCACTGAGCTCTCAGCCTTACGACCTTTTTTATTTTTTTTTTAGATAAAATTTCACTATGTAGCTCCTCATATATAGATGTACCTGACTCTGCCTCCCAAGTGCTGAGCTGGGATTAAAGGCATGGTGTATGCCATTACACCTGCCTTTTCCTCTTTTTAAAAACATTTTAAATTATTTATTTATTTATTTATTTATTTTGAGACAGGGTCTTACTCTGTAGCCATGGTTGGCCTGGACTCCCTATGTAGATGGATTGGCATGGAACTCACAGTGATCCCCCTGCCTCTGTCTTTTGAGTGCTAGCATTAAAGGAGTGGGCCACCCACACCTGGCCCTTTTCCCATCTTAATTTGGTATGTTGCACAGCAGAGCTCTCTGCGTCAGGAGTTCAACATGCTCTTTTAAAAGTTTTTTTTTCTTTTTTTTTACTTTGATTACCTTTTATTTTTTTATTATTTTTGGTTTTTCGAGACAGGGTTTCTCTGTGTAGTCTTTGCTGTCCTGAAACTCTCTGTAGACCAGGCTGGCCCTTTAATGGGGGATTTTAGGCAAGTGCTCTACCACTGAGCCACACCCCCAGCCCCTCAATGGGGGATTTTAGGCAAGTGTTCTACTACTGAGCCATACCTCACTGGGGGATTTTAGGCAGGACCTCTACCACTGAGCCATGCCCTCAACCCCTCACTGGGGGATTTTAGGCAGGGGCTCTACTACTGAGCCACACGTCCAGCCCCTCAATGGGGAATTTTAGGAAAGTGCTCTACCACAGAGCCATGCCCCCAGACCCTCAATGGGGGATTTTAGGTAGAGACTCTACCACTGAGCCATGCCCTCACCCCCTCACTGGGGGATTTTAGGCAGGGGCTCTACCACGGAGCCACACCCCAGCCCCTCACTGGGGGATTTTAGGCAAGTGTTCCACCACTGAGCCACACCCCCAGCCCCTTACTGGGGGATTTTAAGCAGGGGCTCTACCACGGAGCCACGCCCCTAGCCCCTCACTGGGGGATTTTAGGCAGGGGCTCTACCACGGAGCCACGCCCCTAGCCCCTCACTGGGGGATTTTAGGCAAGTGTTCCACTACTGAGCCACACCCCCAGCCCCTTACTGGGGGATTTTAGGCAGGGGCTCTACCACGGAGCCACGCCCCTAGCCCCTCACTGGGAGATTCCAGGCAAGTGCTTTACTCCTGAGCTCCATTCTCACTCAGTCTTTACCATATCTTTTTAGGAGTTCAGCTCAGAGCAGATCGTGACTGTGCAGGACAACAGATGGACCAAGTGGTGGGGATGTGTTACGGTGCTTAAAAACACAGCACCTACCATGTGGTTGGAAGGCAGAAGTCAGGTGGAGTCAGATCCGGGAGTGCAACATAGTGCTGCCAGGTAGCAATTTGCAAGGCTAGCCGCTGAATGAGGTTGTGCTTCTTTCAGCATCACATCTGAAGTTAGAGGGTGAGTGGAGAAGAAGGGCAGGAGGCTGTGACTCATCATGGCGCCCAAGCTTTTCTGAGGACACGGATGAGTCAGATGGGCCCTATGTGTCAGGTCATGGGTGATCCGTGTGCTGCGGGAGGGCCGTGCCTGGAGCTCTCTTTTGCCGAGTGCCCTTTGATAATCCCGGGGCTTGGCTGGCAAATTCTGTACTTCTGCCACAATGAGGGCTGACTCAGCCCGTGTTGTTTCCTTCCAGGTGATGTCAACACTGGCACGTGCCAGTGTTTTGAACAGGAGCATAGTTCCATCTTGAAGCAACTGTCAGGAAGTACAAAACATGTTCAGCATGCTGCTAGCTTCCTTATTTTAATTTGTTTATTAAAAAATTAATCATGTGTATGGGTATTCTTCTTACATGCACGCAGTGCTTGCGGAGGCCAGAAGAGGGCGTCAGATCCTCTGGAACTGGAGTTAGAGATAACTGTGGGACACCATGTGGGCGCTGAGGATCAAACCCAGGTCCTCTGGAAGAGTAGCCAGTGCTCTTAACCCCTGAGCCATCTCCCCAGCCCTTTGTTAACTTTTTGAATTACATTTACTCAATCTAATTATTCATCTCTCTCTCTCTCTCTCTCTCTCATTTATCTCTCTAGCATATCTATGTATCTTTTTCTACATCTATCTATCTAGCCATCTATCTAGCATTTGTCTGTCTGTCTGTCTGTAGGTCTGTCTGTCTGTCTGTCTATCTACCATATGTTGGTGCCGGTGTGCCAACAGCGCACACATAGAGGTCAGAGTATAACTTGCAGTCCGTTCACCTGTGGGTCCTGGGATCAAACTCAGGGGAAAGGCATGGCCGATAGATCTGGTCAGAGCATTTTGTTTGGAGGTGGTGGGAGCTTTTGGCACAGGCTGCTCACATCATGGTAGATCTGGGAGCAGAAAACATTGGCAGGAACCAGAAGCATGCGTTACCTTCAAGGCCTGCCTTCAGCGACCCGCTTCAGCTAGCGAGGGCCATCGTACCAAGGATCCTGCAAGGTCCTGAAACAGGGGCACCAGCTAGAGACTGAGTGCTCAGACATATGGGCCTTTAGTGTGTGTGTGTGTGTGTGTGTGTGTGTGTGTGTGTGTGTGTGTGTGCATGTGTGTGCATGTGTGTGCATGTGTACCCTGGTATCAGCAAGCACTTTTTCTCACTGAACTTTTCTCCAGCCCATTTGTTTCCTGTACAGCTACCATTGGCGTTTTTTTTTTAAATCTACTTAATTAGTTTTAATTATGTATTTGTCTGTGATTATGTGAACGTGAGTGCTTTGGACTCCCCTGTAGCTGTGCTTACAGGAGATTGTGAACCACCTGATATGGGTGCTGGGATGCAAACTGAACTTGTGCCTTCTGCAAGGGCAGTATGTACTCTCAGCCACTAAGCCATTGCCAGCCCAAGGGAGTTTTGTTTCTTTCTTTCCTTCTTTTTTTCTTCTTTAAATAAAACCACTTATTAGCCTGAGAAACCTCCTCTGGTTAGAACTTATTGATGAGTAGGAGAGTTCTCTTTTGTGTGTTTGGTTCTCAGTCTTGTGGAATGTCCGTTTCAGGGAGGCGGTGACCTCGACTCTCCTGCACACCCTGTATTTCCAGTGTTCAATAATAGGCGCTTAGAAAATACTTGTTGCCTGACTAGTAATGACACGTTTCTACCAGGCAGCTACTATTATCTTTTTTTTTTTTAAATAAAGGAAGAAACCGAGTCCCAAAGAAGCTATGTGAACTGCCAGGGTCAAAAATCCGGTCAGGTTTTTTTTTTTTTTTAAATTTTTAATTTTTTGGGGGACAGAGTCTCACTCTGTAGCCCAGGCTGGTCAGGATTATAGGCATGAGCCACCATGTCAGGCTTGAGAGTTAAGATTTGAACTCTTGTCTGCCTGGTACCTCTTATCCCCGCCCCTACCCCAACACTGGGAATCAAACCCGTGACTCTGCACATGGGTGGTGGTTGGTTGTCTCTGTCATGTACATCTGGCCACAGCTGTCAGGGAGTTTGTCCATTCAGGTACTTGGGATGGGGGAGACCCGCTGTAACTGTGGGCAACATCATCTCCTGGGCTGGGGTTCCCAGACTGAACAAGATGGAGAAGCAGTCTTTTTGTGCCGGGGTTAGAGGGGGTGTGCCCACTAGGCCCAGCCTTTAGATTTATCTTATTTCATTACTTATTTAGTTCTGGTTTTATATATTAGCGTGTGCCTGTTTGTGCATGTGGGTGCAGGTGCCTGCAGAGACCAGGAGGGCAATGGAGATGGAGTTACAAGTAGGTGCTGGGAACTGAAGCCTGGTGACCCTGGATGGCCTTGAACTTGTAATCCTCCTGCCTCAGCCTCCCCGGTAGCCTACACTACCTACCACCACCTGTGGCTTGGAGCTTGTGTTCTTCATTGGTGTCTTGTATTCCACGCTCTCACCAAGTGAAGAACGAGATCCTAGGCCGCATCTTTCACATGCTAGACACCCGATTCCTTGCCTCCACTGATGATATCTCACAAATGCTGTGGTTTCAATGAAGTCTCTTAGGTGGGAGGCTCAGACTCTTGGGAATCTCAGAAGGTGACCTTGCTTGGAGATAGGCTCTCAAGTGAGGTCATCAGGGTGGGTCCTAGGTCAGTATCCCTGGTGTCCTCATTATTTGAAAGCTGGGACAGAGAGGGAGGGCTGTGCACAGAGGGAAGATGATGTGATGAAACATAGGGAGTAGCTGGCCATCACCTAGCCAAGGCCAGGGACAGATGCTCTTCCTTAGCCCTAGCCTGACTAGCTCTTGCTTAGGTTGTGGTTCTGGCTTTTCAGTGCCTCAGCCATCCATTTCTGATTTTTTTTTTTTTTTTTTTTTGGTTTTTCGAGACAGGGTTTCTCTGGGTAGCCTTGGCTGTCCTAGACTAGCTTTGTAGACCAGGCTGGCCTCGAACTCACAGAGATCCACCTGCCTCTGCCTCCTGAGTCCTGGGATTAAAGTTGTGCGCGCCACCACTGCCCAGCTAAGATGTATTATTTTTACTTTTATGTGCATGAGTGTTTTGCCTGCGTAGATTTATGTGTACTGTGTTCATGCCTGGTGCCCAAGGAGGCTGGAAGAAGCCATTAGGTCCCTTAGAACTGCAGTTAAGGACAGCTACCATTTTAATACAGGGTCGCTGCAGCGAAACACCATGGTCAAATGCACGTTGGAGAGGAAAGGGTTAATTTTATTTGGCTTACACTTCCACACCAGAGCCCATCCTTGAAGGAAGTCAGGACAGGAGCTCAAGCGGGGTAGGGACTTGTAGTCAGGAGCTGATGCAGAGGCCACGGAGGGGTGCTGCTTACCGGCTTGCTCCTCATGCCTTGCTTACCCTGCTTCCTTACCGAACCCAGGACCACCAGCCCAGGGATGGTAGAACCCACACAATGGACTGGGTGCCTCCCCCCATCAATCGCTAATTAAGAAATGCCCTACAAGTTTGCCTAGAGCCTTATCTTATGGAAACATTTTCTCAACGGAAGTTCCACCTTTCGCCTGATTCTAGCTAGAGTCAAGTTGACATAAAGCTACCCAGGGCAGCCACCATATGGGTGCTGGGAACCGAACTCAGGCTGTCTTCAAAAAATCAGCAAGTTTGTTTAGCCGCGGAGCCGCCTCTCCAGCTCCCCATTTCTGTTTTTTAAGTTGCTTGGTTTGTAGTGTTTTGTGATGTCAGCCAGAACAAATGTTCAGGGTCTTCTTTAAGAACAATATGAACTCGGGAGGCAGAGGCAGGTGTATTGCTTTGAGTTCAAGGCCAGCCTGGTCTACAAAGTGAATCCAGGACAGCCAAGGCTACACAGAGAAACCCTCTCTCAAAAACCCAACCAACAAACAAAAACCCCAACAACAAAACAAAACAAAACAAAACAAAACACCTCCCCAAAAACAACCCCCCCCAAAAAACCCAAAAAACAATATGCACTCTTAACTGCAAAGACATTTACTTACATTTTTTTGAGACAAGGTATCTAGCCAAGGTTGTCCTTGGACTCTATGTAGCCTGAACATAACCCCAACTTTCTGATCCTCTTATGGCCTCCTGAGTGCTTGGGTTTCCACAACACCTGTTTCCTGTGGTCCTGGGCATGGAAGCCAGGGCCTAGGGCACGCTAGACTAACCGCATACCAACTGAGCTATAACTCAGGCCCTGAGGACCTCTCTTTAGTTGGATTGTCTCTGTGACAGTCTTACTTCCAGTCTTACTTTCAGGGGTTATGTGTTGAGCTGCCAGGGATCAGGCTCAGCACATAGCCGTGGAAGTATGAGGGAGAGGCCGCACACATCGTGGCTGACCAGTAAACAAGCAGAGAGTGGGGACAGAACCCAGGACACTTTGGTAATGTCCAAGACCCTCTGCCAGCAACCTCCTCCTACCGGTCAGTGCCCATGGTCTTTGTGTCTGTTGTCACGTGATGTCCTCCCTTTGTGCTTTAGCCCGGCTTGTCTCCCTTAGTAGGACACTAACTGTTGCATCAGAGCACATTCCGTGATCTTATTATCCTGTTTCCTAGACTGTCCACCTTCACAGGCGCAGGGTAGACAGGACAGGAATGTGTGTGGGTAGCCCTGTCCTACCCTCAGGTAGGGGCGCAGTCATCGTCAGCCCTCACGTGTCTGTCATCATGTCTTCTAGAGGAGGAGCGAGTGGACATTCTGGTCAACAATGCAGGCGTGATGCGGTGCCCACACTGGACCACTGAGGATGGCTTTGAGATGCAGTTTGGTGTCAACCACCTGGGTGAGGTCTGGGCTGATGGCTGGGCTGGTTTTACATGGGGTGAGAGTGAGTGGATTCTCGATGGGTGTAGGATCTTGCTCCATTCTTTTAAAATTTATTAATGTTTCTGTCTGTCCATAGACTGGGTGAATCTTCATTTTTTTTAAAAAAGATTTTATTTATTTATTTTATGTATGTGAGTACTCTATCTGCATGTACACCTGCCTCCCAGGTGTACATTAGAGGGCATTAGAGGGTATAGATGGTTGTGAGCCACCATGTGGTTGCTGGGAATTGAACTCAGGACCTCTGGAAGAGCAGACAGTGCTCTTAACCTCTGAGCCATCTCTCCAGCCCGATGATAGCCTTTTCATACACAGGGTCCTTAAACCTTGGTGTTACTTGGTCCTTTCTCCCACTGACCTTCCCTCCATGTTCCTCTATCCTCCCCCAGTTAGTCCTCCTTCATAGTTTTTTATTTTTGTGGCTGTGATGAAATACCCTGGCCAAAAAAAAAAAAAAAAAAAAAGCAGCTTAAGGGAGAAAGGGTTTACCTGGCTCACGGTTACAGGTCATAGTCCATCACTTCGGCAAGTCGAGGCCGCCAGGACCTGATGTGGCTCCTGAAGAAGAGACAGATGCATGTGTGCGTGCTCAGCTAGCTTTCTTTACTCACAGACGGTGCGCGGCTCAAAATGAGCGCACGGCCCCGCCCACTTTCAGGGTGGATCTTCCTGCATCCGTGATCATAATCTACACGCCCTACAGTCAGGGCCACAGCCAACATGGCCTCTGCAGCTGCACTGCAAGGCTGTTTACAGCACCGGATTGATAACGAAAATGGCTGTATCTTCCTTCTGTTCTCTCTCTCTCTTCCTCCTTCCCTCCCCCCTTTCTTTCTTCTTTTAAGATTCATCTTTATTGTGTGTATATGAGTGTTGCCCTGCATGTGTGTCTGTGCACCACAGGCATGCCTGGTGTCCTCTGAGGACAGAATTGAGTATCAGATCCTCTGGGATAGGAGTTGTGAGCAGCCACGTGGGTGCTTAGAACTGAGCCTGAGTCACCCAGAAGAGCAGCCAGTACTCTTAACTGCTGAGCCATCTCTCCAGCCCTGATTTCAATTTCTTATGGCCTCTTATTCATTGCATGTATCTATCTCATTTTTAAATTTTTTTTTTTCCTTCAGTCAAGTGGTGGTGCTGCGTACCTTTATTTTTAGCACCAGGGAGACAGAGGCTGGTGGCATCTTTAGGAGTTCCTAGGTCAGCGTGGTCTACATAGCAACTTCCAGACCATCTAAGGCTACGTATAGTGAGTTCCAGTCTCAAAAAACTAAAAAAAAAAAGAAAATTAATTTAGCTTTGAGAATCTCATACATGAATTCAATGAAATATGGTCATGTCTACCCAGTATTTCTTTTCCACTCCGCCCATGTCCCCTTGTATTAGGCTCCTTTCCCAATATCATGTCTTTTGAAGCCCAGGCTGGCCTTGAACTTGTAGCTAAAGATGACTGTGAGCATCTGGTCTTCCTCCGTTTCTAGGTGCTGGGATTGTAGGCATATGGCACCGTGCCTGGTCGGGTTTTTGGACGCAGGGTCTTGGTGTCATATCTTCTTTATCTGCTCGTCTGTTGATGATCATCTGGGCTGGCCACTGGGATGAGTGCAGTGATAAATGTGGATGAGCAGGTGTCTCTAGGGTGTGCTGACCCAGAGTCCCTTGGGTCTCTGTCACCAGGAGAGGTGGAGCTGGGTTATAAGGTAGTCCAGTGTAGAGAAGCCTCCATACTGATTTCCACAGTGACTTTACTGGTTTACATTCCAGCAACAGCGAGTAAGAGTTCTTCTTTCCACATGTCCTCACCAGCCTTTGTTGTTATTTGTTTTCTTGGTGATGGGCGTTCTGACCAGGCTGAGTTGAAAGAGGAGTTTCCCCCAATGGCTAAAGATACAGAAAACCTTTTCAGGTATTTATTGGCCGTTTGTATTTCTTCAGTTGAGAACTGTCTGTCAGTCCTTTACCGTGTTTATTGATTGGTTGATTTTTTTTTTTTTTTGGTTCTTCAACTTTTGCCATTTTTCCCAAGTCATCATTTTTCCCAATGGAAAGGAGGAAAAAAGGGAAGGAAGGCAGTGAAAGGGAAGCTATTATTTCACCAGTAAGGGTAGCTATGATAAAAAACAACAAAACAAAACAAGCATAGTGAGGTTGTTTTAATGAGAATGGCCCCCATAAACTCGTAGGTTTAAATGCTTGGTTCCCAGTTAGCGGAACCGGTTGGGAAGGATTAAGGGGCGTGGCCTCGTTAGAGGAGGTGTGTCACTCGGGGCAAGGGCTTTGAAGTTTCAAAAGCCCACACCAGGCCCAGTGTCTCTCTCCCTTTGCACGTGGATCAAGATATAAAGCTCTCAGATACTTCTTGGACACCAGTGCCTGCCACCATGATTACCATGGACTGGTCCTCTAAAGCTAGGCAAGCCCCCTCCCCTCCCCAATTAAATGCTTTCTCTTGTAAGAGTTGATTTGGTCATGGTGTGTCTTCATAGCAGTGGAACAGTAATTAAGACACTGGGCCATGGCGTCATGCACCTTTGAGAGCGTGATTGGGGGTTGTGGTGGAGGAGCGCAGCCACTCATGCACCCCTGAGGGAAGGGAGAAGGTCATCTTCAACCAAGCGCAGAGCTCTTGGACATGCTTGGAGCAGTGAGGGAGGATGGGAAACACCTGGCTAGCCAGACAGAGCAGCTGACATCAATCCTGACGATTAATGGGATGACAGACGTCACAGCCAGCTTTCCCTTACATCCAGGTGGCGTGTGTGTCTTTAATCCCCGCAGAGTCAGGAGGATCGCCTCAAGTTCAAGGGTAATCCAACCAACGGAGTGAGTTCCTGGGCCCACCAGGCAGAGCTACCTAGTGAGACCTTGTCTCAAAAAACAAGGCACTTGCTGCTAAGCTGAGACCCACATGGTGGAAGGAGAAAAAAAACAACTCCTGGAGGAGGTTCTTGTTTCTACATGTGTGCTGTGGCACATGTACTCTCCCCTTTCTCAAATAAATGCAATTGCTAAGAAGAAGAATCAATTGAACATAAATTTTTTGTTTTTTGTTTTTTTGTTTTTTCTCCTCAGAAAAATAACAACTCCAAACAAAATACCAAAAGTGGGTGAGGGTATAGAGGAGGAGGATTATACTACTGCTGGGAATAAAAACTAAATTAGTGGGGCTGGAGAGATGGAGAGATGGTTAGGAGCGCAGGTTGCATTGAGTTTGATTCCCATGCGTGGCTTCTCACAAACGTTATTTGTCCAGTTCCAGTAGATCCACTGCCCTCTTGTGGCCTCCATGGGCACTGCATTCATGTTTTTCATGGACACACATGCAGACAAAACTCCGATTCGCGTTAAAAAAAAAAAAGTAAAATAGAAAACTATTTTCTTGTCATCCTTCATCCAGGTCACTTTCTATTGACAAATTTGCTGTTGGACAAGCTGAAGGCCTCAGCCCCTTCACGCATCATCAACCTCTCGTCCTTGGCTCACATTGCTGGGCACATAGACTTTGATGACTTGAATTGGCAGATGAAAAAGTATGACACCAAGGCAGCCTACTGCCAGAGCAAGTTGGCTGTTGTCCTCTTCACCAAGGAGCTGAGCCGCCGGCTGCAAGGTGTGTCAGTGACGGTCTTTCCTCGTCTCCTTCCTTCCTCTCTGCATCTAGAATAGTTCCATAGCCCCGAGCTATGATGAAAAGGCAAGCAGTAGCTTTAAACACTGTAGTCGAAAAGATGGCACCTGTACCACCATGTCCCCTTCCAGTGCTTCCAGTCCCCTTCCAGAGTCAGGCATCACTAATAAATCATGGTTCTAATAATTGTTCAGACATGCTTATCTTGGATAGACTTCTAAGCCTTTGGGGCTGTAAGCCAGTGGCTGTGAACTGGGAATGGTGTTGTATCAGTGTTTGCAGACATGCCTATCACAGCTGGGTCAGCAAGAGGGGCCAACTTGGTCTTTTTTCACTAGTCTTTGGGTATACCTGTTTTTTATTTTTATTTTTATTTTTTTAATTGGTTTTTTGAGACAGGGTTTCTCTGTGTAGCCTTGGCTGTCCTGGACTCACTTTGTAGACCAGGCTGGCCTCGAACTCACATCGATCCGCCTGCCTCTGCCTCCCCAGTGCTGGGATTAAAGGCGTGCGCCACCACCACCCCACTTGGGTACCTGTTTGTATGTGTGCATTCATGTATGGTGTGTGTGGCTGTGTGTAAGTCAGTGGACAGTGTTGGGTGCCATCCGCTTTTCTCTTTTGTTAGAGGTAGCATCTCTTCTTGGCCTGGAGCTCACCTGCTAGGCTAGGCTAGGTGCTCAGTGAGCCCTAGGGATCTGCCTGTCTGTCTGTGCCTCCTCAGTGGCCCCCCTCCTCCCCCACTCCCCTCACCCCCTGCCCAGGGATTGCAAGCATGCACCACAGACACGTGTTTTGCCCTGTGTTCTGGACATCAGACTCAGGACCTCCCGCTTGCGTGGCAAGCTCTTTAACCACCAAGCTATCTTCACGGTACTCAGCGATCTTTCTGTTTTTCACAGGCACTGGTGTAACTGTCAATGCTCTGCATCCTGGTGTGGCCAGGACAGAGCTGGGAAGACATACAGACATACACAACTCTACCTTCTCCAGCGTCACACTTGGTGAGTCCCCTTCCAAGTTTGGTGTCCCCTTCCAGGGCCCTCTCCCTGTGGCCTCTCAGCTGGGGATGCAGGGCTTTCCCTCAGACACCTTCACTTCTTTTTCTTTTTTTAAATATTTATTTATTATGCTTGTGCAGGCCAGAAGAAGGCATCAGAACACATAATAGATGGTTGTGAGCCACCGTGTGGTTGCTGGGAATTGAACTCAGGACCTCTAGAAGAACAGTCAGTGCTCTTAACCTCTGAGCCATCTCTCCAGCCCCATTCTCCCTCTTTCTGACTGGGTCTCACTGTATATTTCTGACTGGCTTGGAACTTGTTATGTAGGTAGACCAGGCTGGCCTTGAACTCACAGAGATCTACTTGCCTCTTAACTCCCAAGTGCTGGGATTAAATAAATGTGCCATCATGTCTGGCGTTTTTTCCCCCCCTTACTATGCCTCATCTAGATAGACTAGGCTGGTCTCGAACTTCTGTTCCTCTCACCTCTTGAGTGCTGGCTTTACCTCTTTCAGCTCCTTCCCATGGCTTCCTGGGGTAGAAGACGGGTCATTGTTTGATGTGCTTCTGGTCTCAGGCCAACAGAAAACCAACTGCAGCCCCACTGACCAGTGAGAGAGCTGCCTGGAGGTGAAGTCTTGAGCCCACTCCTACGGTCAGGCTGTGCACAGGGGAACCCCGGCTTCACGCAGGGAAATGTACCCCCCTGGTTTTAACAGCCTCTTATTGTGTAGACCAGGTTGGTCATGAACTTGTGATCCCCCTGCCTCTGCACTGTGAGTGCTAGGGTGACAGACAACACCTCGCATGCTTGTTGCTTTCGGTGTCACTTTCCTTATCTGCACTGTGAGGTCCTTGATGGGCCCACCCTCATGGTCACTGGGAAGATGAGATGGTTGGCTTGCACAGTGTCTGGCCAAGAATGTAGTCTGAGCCACAGCCAAACCTTAGGCCCGGAGAGCTGCATGGGGTCCCTCCCCTTTGAGCTTAGCAACCCCATAGAAGACTGGGAGAAAGAACTATAGAAGCCAGAGAGGTTGAGGACACTAGGAGAACACGGCCCACAGAATCAGGTAAGCAGGGCCCATAGGGGCTCACAGAGACGGAAACAGCAACCATGGAGGAGCCTGCGTGGGTTTGAACTAGGTCCTCCGCATGTATGTTATGGGGGTTTTGTGGGACCCCCTAACAGTGGGAGTGGAGCTGGTCTCTGACTCTTTTGCCTGCACCTGGGACCCTTTTCCTGGGTTTCCTCACCCAGCCCACCCCCCCCCCCCCCGATATGAGGGCTTGTGCCTAGTCTTATTCTATTTTGTTATCTTGTGTTGTGTTACGTGGGAGGCCTGCTCGTTTCTAAAGGGAAACAGAGGAGGAGGGTTTATGGGGAGAAGGGAAGGGTGGGGGTGAACCTGGGAGGAGTGGAGGGAAGGGAAACTGCGGTTAGGAAGCATTGTGTGAGGGAAGAACGCAGTCTGAGTCAATAGAGCATTGCAGCTGGTGTTCATAGTCCCCGAGAATCATTTAAATGGGCGTGTATTAAGAATTTTAGTGAGCCGGGCGGTGGTGGCGGCGGCGCACGCCTTTAATCCCAGCACTTGGGAGGCAGAGGTAGGTGGATCGCTGTGAGTTCGAGGCCAGCCTGGTCTACAAAGCGAGTCCCTGTCTCGAAAAACTAAAAACAAAACAAAATAAAAATAATTTTAGCTGGAGAGATGGCTCAGTGGCTTAGAGCACCGCCTGCTCTTCCAGAGGTCCTGAGTTCAATTCCCAGCAACCGCATGGTGGCTCACAACCATCCGTAATGTGATCTGATGCCCCCTTCTGCAGATAAATCGCTCATATACAATAATAAATAATAAATAAATAAATCTTAAAAAAAAAAAAGAATTTTAACATGGGAGTACTGCAAGGTGCATGCAGTAAATTGAGGGCTGGAGACATAGCTCAGTTGGCAGACTGCCTGCCTGGCATGCATGAAGCTCTGGGTTTGATACCCCGCACCACACAAACCTGGTGGGCTATGAACTGCCTCCTAGCACTCGGGAGGTAAGTGAGTTCAGGGCCAGCCTGGGCTACACATGTCCCTGTCTGAGAAGAAAGATTATTTCCAGGAAAGATTAGAATAGGGAAAAAACCAAAAATGTGCTTTCATCTTTCTGGGAACCTCTGGAGAGGCTTCCTGTAGGAGGCAGCATTTGGATTTGTCCCTCCTTTTGGAGGAGTTTGCAGGGATGTTGCCAAGGGAGGGATCTTTAGGTAGAGGGAACTCCAAGGACAGAGGCCTGGAGGTGGGGCTCTTTGGGACTTCAGGGCAGATTCCAATTCCAGCCTCAGGGTTTTTGGGCTCCCTGAGGGTAGAGCAGGGATTCTCTCTCTCTCTCTCTCTCCCTCTCTCTCTCTCTCTCTCTCTTGACTGAATGTTCTGTGATTGCTTGTAGGGCCCTTCTTCTGGCTGCTGTTCAAGAGTCCCCAGCTGGCGGCCCAGCCCAGCACATACCTGGCCGTGGCAGAGGAACTGGAGAGTGTTTCTGGGAAGTACTTTGATGGACTCAGAGAGAAGGCTCCATCCCCCGAGGCTGAAGATGAAGAAGTAGCCCGGAGGCTTTGGGCTGAAAGTGCCCACTTGGTGGGCTTGGACAGTTCTCCTGGGTCTCCTGGGAAGGGGCAGTACATCCGCAGATAACCTTCCAAGACCCGGATGGAACTGCATTACCAAGGCTGCTGCTGGCCATGCCCTCCTCATCCTCTAGGGGCAGTGCTGCACTGTTAGACTCTCAAGACCATGGATGCTGGCTGCCATGCCCTCATGATCCTCTAGGTGGCAGTGTTGCACTGTTAGACTCTCAAGACCATGGATGCTGGCTGCCATGCCCTCATCATCCTCTAGGGGCAGTGCTGCACTTGCACTGACTCTTGAGACCACGGATGCTGACTGCCATCTCCTCCTCATCCTCTAGGTGGCAATGTTGCACTGTTAGACTCTCAAGACCATGGAGGCTGGCTGCTATGCCCTCCTCATCCTCTCGGTGGCAATGTTGGTCCTAGCTTTTATTGTGGTCCAACATTGAGTTGGACTGTGGTAGGCATTGACTCAGGTCCAGTGTACTCTCTTGGTTACTGGGGAGCTGGTCCATCAGGTGCCTCCCTTGGGAATCTGATGGAGGGGAGTGATGGAGGGAGGATTCAGTCACTCTGGTTATGGGCAGCGTCCAAAGACAGCAGTAGCTGCTGTGGTGGACTACTTGGTCTACTGTTAAAGATCAGGTAATCAGACATATACGACCAGTTGTAATTCTCTGTGGGGCCTTGCATACTTCTTGGCTGTTGTTCTAGTTTGCTTTCTGTTGCTGTGATAAACACCTTGGGGAGGAAAGGGTTATAGGTTATAGGTTATAGTTCACTATGGAAGAGGGAAGCCAGGGCAAGAGCTTGAAGCAGGTACCCATGGGGCTTTGCTCCTAGCCTTATTTCAGATACTTTTCTTTTAGTTTTATTCTTATTATTTTACAGAGAGGGTCTCATTTTGTAACCCCAGCCTTCCTGGAGCTTGCTGTGTAGACCAGGCTAGCCTTGAACTCACAGATGTCTGCCTTCTGGGATTAAAGGCATGTGTTTCCATGATACCAGCCAAGGCCTACCCGTCCAGGGATGGCAGCGTCCACAGTGGGCTTGTACCTCCAACATCAGTTAGCAGTGAGGAGGATGCCCCAGAGACATTTCCCCAGGACTGTATGGTCCAAGCGGTTCCTCAGCTGAGGGCCCGTTCTCTTTTATGTATGTCAAGTTGACAACCAAATGAACGGGGACAGCTCTTGATTGCAAACTGCAAAGGATAACTGCTACCTCAGGGGTGGTGTGGGTGTGACTCAGGGAAGGGCAGCTGTGGACCTACTGTGCTGGGCACTGGCTGAGGTGCTGGGATCCAGTGGGAAGGCTGGCATAGCCTTTGTTAGCCCTGAACTGCTCAGGACAGAATGAGAGCAAAAAGCTGCCAGCTGCTGCTGCACAAAACCACGTGACCTCTCCGGTTCCTGTAGTGACTGTAACCTTGGACTCTCAGGCTTGTTGTTTGATTATAATTACATGTCGGGTGTAGTGGCACACACATCGCTAACTCCAGCTCTCAAGAGGCGGAGGCAGGGGGATCAAGACTTCCATGTCATCCTTGGCCAGCCTGGGTTTGTACAAGATCCTGTCAGAATAGATGAAAACACTGAGGTCTCCAAACATGGGCCGGGTCACAGATTTAAAATAAAAACAAACATTTATTTAGCGTGTGTGGGTGTGTGTACAGGTGTGTGCACATGCCCTTGTGTGTGCATTCCATGATGGAAGTCAGGTGGGGGAATCTATCTATTATCCTCATGAGTCTGGGGATCCAACTCATTTCAGGCTTGGTGGCAAGGACCTTTACCTTCTGAACCATCGTGCTGGCCCTGAGTCGCAGGTTTTATTTTATCGTTTTTTTTTTTTTTAAATATGGAATTTGTTCCACACACAACTTGTGCACCTATTCCTTTTAAGAAACCAAGACGTTCAGTTGTTAACCAAGACAGTGATTTTCCAACAGCTGCCACATATTTCTCACCCATTCTGTTCTGCTTAAATTAGGCTGGATCAACTTCACCCCCCCCCTCCCCTCCACAGGCTAAACTTGAACTCTCGTTCTTCTTGTCTCAAGCCTCTGGAGTCCAGAGATTACAGGCCCCCTCGCTACACCCTGCCAACTCCCAGTGTTTACAAACAAGTGGATGGAATTAAACATTTCTGTCACTAATTTGTCAACGTCCCTTTTGTGTTATGTGGGGGCGTGTACCTCTCTTGCTGGGACAAAATTTCTGCAAAAGCAGCTTTAGGAAGGAAAGGTTTTTAGTCTGGCTGCCAGTTCCAGGGGAAGCCGTGGTGACAGGAGGCAGGGACTGGGCAGCTCACTATATCCGCAGTCAGGAAGCAGAGAAAGGAATGCTAGTGTTTAGCTCCACTTGGCCTTTAAATTTTTTTTTGTACATTGTGTGTGTGTGTGTGTGTGTGTGTGTGTGTGTGTGTCTGTGAGTGATCTTAACGGGTCCTTGCCTGTAGCAAGGAATGTGCCACTTCCTGGGGCTTAAGAAGCTCCTCTAGTGGAAATGTTCTATTCATGAGGAAATGGCCACCCAACAGGGATACAGAGTCTCTTTTACGCGACATGGTGTGGTAGTTCATCATTGAGGCAGGCAAGCCTTGGGGAAAGTTTACCAACCTCGGGCTCAATTAGGTGTCGGGAGCCGAGAGACCCTGGCTGAACTGAGAAGACCCTGGTTGCGTTGAACTCCAGCTGGCCCTTTCCAGCCAGCCTATACAGAAAGAACTTATCAAGCATTTTGCCTGGCAACGGACAAACCGCAAACGTCGTGTTTGGCCCCAGGAGAGGGAACTTGGCCCTGAGAAAAGGAACACTCAGTGTACCGTGGCTTTGTAGCCTTTCACAGGAGTCACGGTACATGAACATCTGACGTGCTGTGGTCTCTGAGAGAGGACCGCGGGGCCACCTGTCTTCTCCCCCTGCCCCATACATTGTCCTAGGGGTTCCTACCCCAGAAGATTCTGTACTCTCCCACTGCTCTCCCTCCTTCCCCCGCCCTTCCTGAAGCACACTTTAAAAATCATACACCTGCTTTCAATAAATGACTCTTGATAAGACCAACCTTTCAAGAGTCGTGTCTCTCTCCTGCCCATTCTTATTTACAGGCCGCGACCCCCTTCGAGAACCCGAATAACTAAACCTGCAGGACGGGGACAATTAGGTTTGGCTTATTATATATACCTTCTCTTCCACTGGTACCCTTGGCAGCCTTGCTTCTTTACTTGCATGCCTGCCCAGCATTTGTGTGTGTTCTGAGGTTCAAACCCTGGCCCTGACATTTGTCTGACATGTGCCTTAACCATTGAGCCATTCCCCAAGCCTGGCATGCTCTCTCCAATGCCCCCCCCCCCCCCCCCCCCCCCGCCCATATTCTTCCTGGCTTAGTAGAGCAGATTATTTTCTGTGCTGGAGACTGAACCCTGGGTCTTATGTATGTCAGGCAGGTACTCTCCCACTGAACTATACCCCCAGCCGTTTTCACAGGGTTTTTTTTTTTTTGTTTGTTTGCTTGTTTGTTTGTCTTATTCATTTAGAGATAGAGTCTTATGCACTACAGGCTGGCTCTGAACCCTGTACGAATCTGAAGATGATGTTGCGTTGGCAATCATCCCTTCTGCCTCCTGAGGGCAGGTGGGTACCACCACGCCTGTTTTATATGATGCTGGAGATGGAACCTAAGGCTTTGTGATGGCTGGGCAGGCACTCCACCAACTGAGCGGCCTCCCCAGCCTCTCTCATAGGTTCTTAACTGACAGCGGGCAGATTTTTACTTATCTCCCTAATCTTCTTTGACCAGAGCCTAGAAGTCATTTGCGCAATGCAGGGTAGTGGCAATGCAGGGTAGTGATGGTGGGGGTTGAGGCCCCAGGGTCTGTACCTTTTACTTTTTCATTACTAGTGTTAGGGTCTGAAAATCCAAAACAACCCAAGCAGGCACAAGAATCCAGCAAAGCAAGATCTTTATTTGAATTAGGCAGCAAAAACTGACCAGTCAGGGACAACAGCACAGACTCTTCAAGCTTTCATCTTGGTAAATAAATATTTAGCAGATGACAAAAAAAAAAAAAAAATTGTACTCAGGCCGCTATTGATGGATCAGCAATACAGAATAGACTTTGGAACAAAAACAAAACCCAGACAAATATCCTCATGAAGGATAAGACAAATGCTTGGCTTCTCTCCCCTGTCCTGAGGCTCTCATTAGTGGAATCTAGGTAGGTGTTCCATCCCCCCACTGGGGGAATCTAGGCAGGTGCTCTGCCACTGAGCCATGCCCCCAGCTGCTTAGGTGGATTTTTAGGTAGGTGCTCTGTCTACTGTTGGAGCTATAACTGCAGCCCCTCACTTTTGGATTCTAGGCAGTCACTCCATCACCGAGCTATAACCCTAGCTTTCCTTTTCCTTTTTTATTTTATTTTTATTTTTATTTTTGTTTTTTGGTTTTTCGAGACAGGGTTTCTCTGTGTAGCCTTGGCTGCCCTGGACTCACTTTGTAGACCAGGCTGGCCTCGAACTCACAGCGACCCGCCTGCCTCTGCCTCCCGAGTGCTGGGATTAAAGGTGTGCGCCACCACGCCCGGCTCCTTTTCACTTTTTATATTGAGACATGAACCCATTGAATTGCCCAGGCTGATCTTGAACTCACATGGCGGCCCAGGAAAGCCCAGAACTTGCAACTACAGCTGGCTAAAAACAATTTGTTGAAAGTGGGTGTGGCCTCCCCTTGATGAGGAGACCTGGTGGCACTCAAAGAAAGAATAAGCAGGCTTACCCAGATGAGACTTGATAGCCTATGACCATATAGTGGGGGAGGAGGTCCCCTTGGTCATAGACCTAGGGGAGGGGAATAGGGTGAAAGCGGGAGGGAGGGAGGAATGGGAGGATACAAGTGATGGGATAACAATTGAGTTGTAATTTCAGTAAATTAATACAATAAAAAAAAAAAAAAAAGAGAGAAAGTGGGTGTGGGACACAAGCCTGTAATCCTAGGTACTGGAAAAGCTAAGCTCCCCCACAATCTTGTCATTCAACACAGCCTCAGCAGGAGTGTCTCAGCCTGGCGTGTGGAGAGAAGAGTGACCCTCTAGTCCAAGGGTTTGAACGTTATTCCTTCTCTCTGCCCTATTGTACGGCTGCGTTGAGACCCTAGAGAGAAGAGTGACCCTCTAGTCCAAGGGTTTGAACGTTATTCCTTCTCTCTGCCCTATTGTACGGCTGCGTTGAGACTCTAGAGAGAAGAGTGACCCTCAAGTCCAAGGGTTTGAACGGTATTCCTTCTCTCTGCCCTATTGTACGGCTGCATTGAGACCCTAGGTGTCCTTTGTTTCTCTACAAGGACAAATCCATCCTCTCCACCCAGCCAAGTGCTACGGTCCTGCTGTGACTGTGTTTCTCAACCTTCCTGATGCTGTGACCCTTTAATGCAGTTCTGTGTGCTGTCGGGGAGCCCAGCCATAAAGCCGTTTGTCGTTGTTCTTCATAACTGTGGTTTTGCTACTGTTATGAGTCATAATGTTAATAATATCTGATATGTATGTAGGATATCTGATATCCTGAGGAAAGTTCATTTAACCACAAAGGGGTCATGACCCACAAGTTGAGAACATCCGCTTTAAGGAGGAAATGCGACCTTTTGTTGTCCTTTGCCAAACATCTAAGACATGTTTACTTATTTTTTGGACATATTTATTTCTAAAGAGGAAAACCTGCCTTTATTTCCAAACTGTGTGCAAGAAGGCCAGAAAGACTTCAATCTATCCTTTGTCTCCCAGGCCCACACGGGGACCTATGGATTCTTTGGTTCTGTTGACTACTCCCTCTACAAATGATCAGATTCCAGTGACTTTCTGAGGTGACTGTTACAGGTGAGAAAGCTGTGGTGCAACCTTTCAACTGCAGGACTCCATATGACCATTTGTTTGGCAATGCTGCCGTGTGTTGAGTGCCAGCTGCCGTGTGTTGAGTGCCAGCTGACGTGTGTTGAGTACCAAAGCATTGGGGATGACCGGCAAGGAGGGACAGTTATTAGGGACAGGAGCCATGCCACACCACGCAGAGCCACTTGGAGAAGTTCGGCTGGCTGCAGTGCTGCAGGGAAGAAAAGAAAGGAGAGAAGAGAGGGAGGCAGGGTCAGGACCCTTTGCTGTGGTTTTATGGGGGACCCTGTGTGTCACGAAGTCCCCACAGATGTTATAAAATGACCTACAAGGAAAAGCATGTGAGTGGTGAACATTGGTCACAGTAAAGGTTCCCCTGGGCTCCAGGGAGAAGCGAGCTCTTATACTGTTATGCTGATGGATGCTCATCCCAGTAATAAAGATGTGCACAAGAAAAGCTCTTTGAGAACATCTTTACAATCCCATCTGATGTCTATTAAAAATATCAAACAAGCCCATCATCCTGTGCCTTTTACAAAGCGGGCAGTGTCCTGGGACTTCACCCACCATATGAGCACTTACACTACCCCCCTCATCATAACAACCAACATGTCCCCAGATATTGCCGTAGAACCTCTGTGCGAAAAATCGTGCCCTGCCCCTGCTGATCGGGACAAAAGGAACCTACTTCTGTTCCTAAAAACTAGGACTCTCTCTGCGAGGAAGTTCCCAGCTGCAGACATTAATGTCGGTCCAACGGCAGACACCTGACAGCTTCCTAATAGTCTTATCTTTCACCCCCAAGTCTCCCTCCTGCCTGATAGCCGGCTGAACTGATGACCAGCAACTTCCTGACCCAGTTAAACTCACTCCACAAATCCCTCCCACTTCCTGTCCCCGCCCCGCTCCCCATCAGCCCAGCAATGTGGCGGCTCAGCTATTGCTAGTGCTCCTCTCAGCCGTCTCTTTGCTGTTTCTGTACTATGGATCCTGAAGACTCTCATCCTCCATGTCCCACCTCCTCCACACACCACCCACACACCCCCACCTCCCCTACATGCCACCTGCACCCCCACTTTCCCCACCCACCACCCATCACCCACACTCACACCCACACCCACCCCCGGTCACAGCTTCAAAACTCACCTCACCTAAGAAACCAGTTCTGAAGGTCTCAAGCTGCACGTTGAACTCCCCATCTCCCTGTCATGCTCACTGGAGCCCCCTGCAGGTCACCTCTGTGGTCTCAGAAGTTGACTGTTTTCTTGTTTTCTATGCTCTTGATAGTCTGGAGTCTTGATGCCTAACTGGCCCTCGGGAGAATTGCCATCCTAGGACTAGGCTGAGTCATAGATGAGACCACCCTTGAGCCATTCAGACCAAACCCACCAAACCCAGAGCCCACGCTCACACACACCTTCTCTCCGTTCCAGCCTGGCACTCCATTCCAGGTCTCGGTGTTTCTCTGCCCTAATGACCCTCAGGCACCAGCCAAGGACAATAAAGGCCGTAAACTTCAAACCCCTACCCAGATCTAGCCAATGGACAGAACACTCTCCGCAGTTGAATGGAGAGTGGGGACTGACTTTCACAGGAACTCTGGTGCCTCATATTTTACCACATCTCCTGAATGGGGACACCTGGTGGCACTCAGAGGAAGGATAGCAGGCTACCAAGAAGAGACTTGATACCCTATGAGCATATACAGGAGGAGGAAGTCCCCCTCAGTCACAGTCATAGGGGAGGAGAGTAAGGGGAAAATGGGAGGGAGGGAGGAATGGGAGGATACAAGGGATGGGATAACCATTGAGATGTAATATGAATAAATTAATAAAATAAAATTTTTTAAAAAAGAAAAAAGCCTACAAAAGTTGTATCGATTATTTGTTATGGAACAGAACTGTTTTTATATTAAAAATTATTGAAGCATCTTTAAAAAAAAAAACCTAAACCAGGTTTTCAAAAAGAGCAGCAAGTTGTCTTCATGTGAGATGTATACGGACACTTCTTCTTTTGTGTAGCTTATGGCAAGGCAAACATAGCACAGAAACGTCACCTTAGTCACTCTAGGGGTACAGTTCAGTGGCATTAAATGCATTCACTCTGAATGAGAATTCCCGGAAAGGAGCTAGCCTGTGTCTTAGCTAGGGTTTCTATTGCTGCAATGAAACACCATGACCTAAAGAAAGTTGGAGAATAAAGGGTTACTGGGCTTACACTTCCACATTGTAGTCCATCACTAAAGGAAGCCAGGAATGGTGCTTGCTGGCTTGTGAGATGAAGCTTACTCAGATTCGTTATACATCCCAGCCCCCACCCCCCCCGCGCGCCCCCGTCCAGGGAAGGGTGCCACCCATAGTGGGCTGAATCCTTCCACATCAATAACAATCAAGACAGTCCCTCACAGACATGCCTACAGGCCAACCTGATCCCGGCGATCCTTCAGTTAGACCTTGTTTCTCAGATAACTCCAGGCTGTGTCCAGTTGACAGTTACAGGCACTAAGACAGTTGTGGCTAGTATGCAGATATAAGTGAGTATATACCATTTGAGTCTTTCTGCTTCTGGGTTGACTCACTCATTATGATCATTTCTAGTTCAACTGGGTTAGGTTTTAAGTACCCACATCAGGCACTTGTAACTGCCTGTAGCTCTACCTCCAGGGAACCAGACACCTTCTGGTCTCTGCTCAGCATACACACAAAATCAAAAGAATACTGAAGAGTTCTCTTAGGTAAATGTAAGTAGCCAATATAGTATTGTCAGCTGTATGGGCTTGGCTGTGTAGTTAGAGGTTGCAGGAATGTCTCTTGTACACAAGTACTGGTGCTTGACACCTTCTCTGGTCCTCGCTTCTCCTCCTCCTCCACTTTCTCAGGTTTGGTGTCTTCCTGTGCTCTACCGGCAACAGTCCAACTGCACGGTGGATTCCACACTTACATTCCATGCCGCCCAGCTGCATCTCAACACAGCACCTCCCACGAGCTCCCTACACCAACTACGCAGAGGCCAGGGGACAGCATCACACATCTCACAGGTCTGGGGCTAAAAGTCAGAAGAGGAAGTGTAGAGAGGAACTACCGGAGAGGAGAACTGAGAGGGCAGAGGCAGTTCTTGTGCAACGAGAAACTCCAATCTTTCTGCTTTGCACTGGACGTCACTATCTTGGTAGGGGTACTGGGCTCCAGTCTGCTCTGTCCCATGGGTGTGTCCCCTTGCACAGAATGTGTTGCCCGTTCTCAGAGCTGTGTGTGTGCGCGGAGATCTGGCATGAGGAACTGCCATGGCCCCCATGGTTACTCTGCTGTTGGTAAGTGCTGCAGGGACCATCATTATTACCCAGAAGGCAGTGACTGTAAAGACCCCGCTTCAGATCTGGTGGCTATGAAGACCATTATTGCTGGCACCTGCCTCTCTGTCTGAGCCTAATCTCTTGCCCTGAGCTTCGTGGTTGGGAATAGGTGTGTTACGGGATGGACATCTCTCACGAGGTCCTCTTCTACTTCAGTGTTTTTCCAGGAGCACAGGATCTGGGCACACTGCGGTGAGTCTCTGCCATTTTAGCCCTGGGAGCTCTGAGTTTGGCTGGGATTGGCATGCTGCTGCTGCTGCTGCTGCTGCTGCTGGTGGTGGGGCGTATGATGCTCTTGTGCTGATCCTGAACCGAGAGCACACCCACTTCCGATTTGTTCCTTGTGATTGCAGCCATCCTTAAGCTAGTGATTATCCACAGCATGTGAATGCTGACAAGACCCCTGGGTCAGAAGGACATGGCAACCGTCAACACAGAGGATGGGACACACACACACACACACACACACACACACACACACACACACACACACACACGTTGTCCTCCTGACAACATGGACGAGGCTTTGGATTTGCTTTCTCTATTCCTATCTGCTTTCACCTGGGCCGAGTCTGGCTCTCTTACTGAGTTCTGCTCCTTGGCCATCTATTACCCATGAGGCAGAACTGAGGTAAATGCAGCCTCAAGCTTTAGCTCATCCAACCTTATTCTGTAAACCTTGTTTTGCCTCTGAACCCAGTTTCTTCTTCTTGAATGGCAAAGTAGTAAGGTGTTGGTCAGTGGAGTCAGAACACATGTAAGGGGAAAAAAAAAGTCCTTCCCTGTTCTGGACACTTTCATACAGAGCTTTTAATTGATTGATAACATTAGTGTTAATTCTATTTTTAATCTTTAAGGTACCTCCATACTAATTTATATATTTCAGGCATAAGTTTGCATTGTCCTAAGAAGTAAATAAAAGGTTTCCTCAGGCCATCATCACCAATATTACTTTGTCTTTTTTTTTTTAATGACAGAATTTGCATTCCCTGGTGGCTACCTCCCTCCTACAGTACATGTGGCCTGTGCATATACTCCTGTGACACCAGTAGGCAGAACAGAGCCCAGCTGGTAGACTGTAGGTATTCACTCCCAACTGTATGGATGGACACATGCTTTATCTCAATATGCTGGCTCCTGCTCTGCTCAAGCGTGTAATCAGGAAGGTCTGAGGAATTTGGTGCTGCCACTTCTTTTCCAGAGCATTTAAGCTTCCAGATTTTTCTAGATGGACTAGCCCATATTTTCTTTTTCTCTTTTGGTTTCTTGAGACAGGGTTTGTCTGTGTAGCCTCGGCTGTCTTGGACTCATGCTGTAGACCAGGCTGGCCTCAAACTCACAGAGATCTGCCTGCCTCTGCCTCCCAAGTGCTGTGATTAAAATTATACACCACCATTTCCTGGCTGCTTGGAAAATCTTTTTTTTCAACCCTTTCCTCTGAGGTAATATCTATCTTTGATCTTAAAGTGTGTTTCTGGTATGAAGCCAAAGGATGGATTTTCTTTTTTGCATCCATTCTGTTAGCTTGTGTCTTTTTACTGGGGAATTGAGTCCATTCATATTGAGAGATGTTAATGACCAATGGTTTTTAAAAGTCATATATATATATGTATATATATACATAAATGAATCTATAACATTATATATCATGCTGATTGCAATTTTTCCTCCCTCTTCTCCTTTAAGTCTCTCCCATCACCTCTTCTCTTCCTCCTACCCCCATTCAACCCTCCTTTGCTTCTCTTCAGCAAAGGGTAAGCCTCCCATGGATATCAACCTGGCAGGGCATACCAAGCTGCAGTAAGACTAGGCATCTCTTCTTCTATTGAGGTTAGACTAGGCAACCAAGTATGGGGGAAAGGGTTCCAAAGGCAGACTACAGAGTTAGAGACAGACCCTGCTCCCACATGAAGACCAAGGCTTAGGTCAGTCTCTTGATGGTTGTCAGTTCAGTCTCTGTGAGCTAGGTTAGACGATTCTGTGAGTTTTCTTGTGGTGTCCTTGGCTCCTCTGGCTCCTACAGTTTTCTTCCCTTCTTCCACAGGATTCCCCAAGCCTTGCCTTGTTAGTGTACAGGTATTTCAGCTGGCCTGCCTTCAGGGTCCTAGGATTGTCTTACATTATCACCTGCTGTCACTGCCAGGTGTGTGTGTGTGTGTGTGTGTGTGTGTGTGTGTGTGTGTGTGTGTGTGTGTGTGTATAAAAGGACCTATCTGTCATCCTACCTCTCACAATCTCTCTGTTTTCCCTCTGTCATGGGTTCTCTCTCTCTCTCTCTCTCTCTCTCTCTCTTTCTGCCTCTCATGGCTCACTCACTCTATCCCTTCCCCAGGTCTCTTCCCACTTTCCCACAATAATCCTCCTTTATATCCGATCTGTTGTATGACATGTAATTCCTCAGGGGGTACACCTTGGCCTGGGGTTGCTATGGTGCTCCCACAACCCCATTATACAACATACCTAATGCTTGGCTATGGGGCTGTTCATCTGTTTCCATCAATTGCCGGGTGAAGCCTCTCTGATGACAACTGATCGAGGCACCAATCTATTAGTATAGCAGAATATCATTAGGAGTCATTTTATCCATTTTTTGGGTCTTTGAGTTGTTTGGGCATAGCTATAATTATTCCCTTGAATTCTTTGTTTGAGAGTTCCTCCAGATCATTTTCACTGTGGGCCACTACTATGGGATTTGTATGATGTGGAGGTGAAGTATTATTTTGAATTTTCATTTTGTTTATATTTCTTCATTGGGATTTATACCCCTGGAGTTAGTTTATTCACTGAATGCCCTTGTTTGCCTCTTCCTTTCTTTCTTTCTTTCTTTCTTTCTTTCTTTCTTTCTTTCTTTCTGGTTCAAGTCACTTTTCTTGTTTCAAAAGAGGTATTTGCATGCTAGGATGGGAGCGATTCACAGCAGGATTATGATTTATTATTTATTTATTCACTTTATATCCCGATCATAGCCCCTTCCCTCCTTTCCTCTTGGTCCCACCATCCCTCCCTCTTCCCTCTCCCCCATCCCCTACTCCTCAGATGAAAGGAATCTCCCCCACTAATCCACACCAGCACATCAAGTTGCAGCAGGACTGAGTGCATCTTCTTCCCCTGCAAGCGATCAAAAGGCAGGTAATAGAGTCCATGTCAGAGACAGCCTTCTCTCCCCTGTCTAGGGGACCCACATGAAGGCCAAACTGCCCATCGGGTATGTATGTGTAGGGGGTCTATGCCAACTCCATGCATGGTCCTTGGTTGGTACTCTATAAGGCTCCCTGGGTCCAGATGAGTTGGCTCTGTTGGTCTTCTCATGGAGCTCCTATCCCCTCCAGGTACTTCTATCCTTACCCCTACTCTTCCACAAGACTCCCTGCACCCCGCCCAATGTTTGTCTGTGAGTCTCGGCATCTGTTTTGGTCTGATGCTAGGTGGAACCTCTCAATGGACAACTCTACTGGGCTCTAGTCTGAAAACATAGGAGAGTATTGTTAATACTGTTAGGGCTTGGCTTTCTCCCATGGGGTGGGTCTCAGGTTGTGCCAGGCATTCATTGGGCAGTCCATCAATCTCTGCTCTATCTTTATCCCTGCACATCTTATAGGCAGGGCAAATTTTGTGTCAAAGTTCTTGTGAGTGGGTTGGTGATCCCCTCCTGCCACCAGAAGTCCTGTATAGTTAGAGGGTGACCTCTGTCTCTGTAACTGTTGGTATGAGAAGTCTCAGCTAGAGTCACCCCCATATCTTCCCACTGTCATAGGTCTCCAACTTGTCACAGAGATGCCTCTGCCCATAGTTTCTCCTCTCTCTGCAAGCCCTCTGTTCTCCCACTTCATTTTCAGGGCAGACACTTGAGTGTGGCTTCTGGAAAAACAGATGTCATTATGGAGCAGGCCGGGTGGTGTCACATATTTCTGGTATAGTGAGGTGCAATTTATGACCTCAACATCTGGGTAAAGGACTAACATCCCTACTCAAAGCCACCTGTCCTGATGAAGCATGGCCAATCTAAAGGTCACAGTTCAGATCCCGGGGTCCATATCACCACATGATCAGGCACTCCATAGATCCTTAGGAACAAGGCTTTCATGACACCATCTAACTCAAGCTCTTTTTCTGTGTCTCTCCAGGTCCATCGCCCCAGCCTTCTATAAGGGCAGTTCCAGGAGATGTGATTTTCAAGGGCAGTTCTGTGACCATCTTCTGCAGGACACCTCCAGGAGTGACCAAAGTGTGCCTAAAACATTCTGTATCGGATAGAAAGTGGCACCACTGCGCCCAATGGGGATTCCAGGAGGTTTTTGAGTTCAGTATGTGTAATATGACACACGCCAGTGAAGGAGTTTACTACTGTGTGTACTACAAGAAAGACCAATGGTTGGGAAATAGTGACAAACTGGAGCTGGTGGTGACAGGTGAGCAACTGCCCCAAGACACTGTTCTTCACACTTAATCTCTACTGTCCACCTCACTGAACCACATAGGTCCCATCATGTTCCCTGCACCCATACATTGGTCCCTTTCCTCCCCTCTCTTGTTCCTTCCACTCACTTCCGCTCCTCTCCTCTTTTGTCCTCTCCATTTTTCGTTCTCTTGACTCTCATCTCATTCTCCTCCATCGCTTTTTATCTCTTCCTTTCCTATCTTCTGTCTTCTGTCTTATTTCCCCCCTCTCCTGAGATGGGATTTTCATTGTCACCCACCCCTCCACTTACTCCCTGTTTAGTCCACCTTGGGCTGTGGATTCTCCATCACAGGCTGGTAATGTGCACATGATATCTGGCTCAGAAGGATATTGAAACAAATGACACAGAGGATGTGGCATTCAGACAGACAGACAGACAGACAGACAGACAGACACACACACACACACACACACACACACACACACACACACACACACACACCCTTCTTCCTGAGGATAATTTGGAATTAATTTTGAATTTGCTTTCCTTTTCTCTCCATCTCTTTTCACCTGGACTATGTCTGGCTCTCTCCCTGAAGCCTATTCTTGGGAGGATATCATCATCCTTGGGACAGAGTTGACATCAACGCTGTCTAATGAGGGTGCATTACAGACAGGATTCAGCTAATTTCAGGGTCTCCCAGACATTGTGTGATACAGGAGGTATGCATAATGCTTGGGTTTTATATGGAAGCAAGACTTTATATGGAAGCAACACCATGTTGATTGTCCCTTGGAAGTGACAAGGTTTTGTGATAAGAAAGGCAGCACATAGGGTTCATTCCTAGGCAAGCAGGAGACAAGAGAGAAGCTACTAGATAGCACTAAGGCAGGAGAGCTGTTTTTACATTGTTTGGTAACAGTGAAGATTATTTAGGCCACCTGAAATATGTCAGAATTCCTGGAAACTGTGAGTTGAGACTTCCATTTGGAGGTGTGCTGGTTAGTTTTCTTCAACATGACATAACTGAGAGTCATCTGGGAAGAAGGAATGTCAACAGAGGAATTGACCCCACCATATTGGCCTGTGGGCATGTCTGTGATGCACTTTCTTGATTCATTGTTGATGTGTGAGCTCCTTGGGAAGCAGGCTTTCCTGACATCAGATGGTTAGATCTCTTTTTCTGTGTCTCTTCAGGTCCATTGCCTCAGCCTTCAATATGGGCAGTTCCAGGAACTGTGGTTTCCAAGGGCAGTGATGTGACCATCTTCTGCAGGACCCCTCCAGGAGTGACCAGAGTGTGCCTAACCCATTGTCTATTGGATAGAGATTGGAGTGATTGCACCTCACAGGGATCCCAGGAGGTTTTTGAGTTCATGATTCTGAACACACCAATGTGGGGATTTACTACTGTCAATACTACAAGGGAGGTGGATGGTCAGAAATTAGTGACAAACTGAAATTGATGGTGACAGGTGAGCAAATGTTAAGAATACTGTTCTTTATCCTCAGTCACTGTTGCCTACCTCACCAAACTACCTGCCTTTATCTCTGCTACTGTATGCAAGTGTTCTGGGTTACTTGGGACTATTAATTGAAGAAAAGTGAAGCACTCCAGGATGAATTTATGTTTGTCAGCAGCAGGGGGATCAGCCTATGAAGTACTGACAGCTTCCCAGAGATTTTTAAAAATTGATACACAAAATCCCCCTTTAGCATGACAATTTCTACATACCAAGACTTCTTTTTTTCCTTTAAAATTCTTTTTATTAATTTATTCTTGTTACATCTCAATGGTTATCCCATCCCTTGTATCCTCCCATTCTTCCCTCCCTCCCATTTTCCCCTTATTCCCCTCCCCCTGTATATGCTCGTAGGATATCAAGTCTCTTCTTGGTAACATGCTATCCTTCCTCTGAGTGCCACTAGGTCTCCTCCCTCCAGGGGATATGGTCCTTGAAATATACCCAGAAGATGCTCCAGCACACAACAAGAAAATTTGCTCAACCATGTTCATAGCAGCCTTATTCATAATAGCCAGAACATGGAAACAGCCTAAGTGTCCCTCAGTAGAAGAATGGATAAAGAAACTGTGGTACATATACACTATGGAATACTACTCAGCTATTAAAAACAAGGATTTCCCGAAATTTGTGGATAAATGGATTGAGCTAGAAATGATCATAATGAGTGAGCTAACCCAGAAGCAGAAAGACTCAAATGGTATATACTCACTTATATCTGCATACTAGCCCAAGGGGCATGTCCCACGAAAGCCTTCACTTACCAGGAAACTGAGACAGAGGGGAAGGCATCCTATTGGGACTCTAGATGAGAGAAGCATGGGAGAATAGCAAAGTAGAAGGATCCAGAGGGTCCTAGAAACCTACAAGTAGAACATTATGATAGGCAGATTTGGGCCGAGGGGTCCTGCTTAAACTAAAGCACCAGCCAAGGACAATGCAGGTGGTAACGTTATACCAAACTTCTTATCTGATCTAGGGGTTGTCTTGAAAGATTATCACCTAGCAGTTCTCAGCCTTAAGAGACTTCCTGGTTTGCAAGGCCTGTCTCCAGACTCTGTTTGCAAAGGCTCTGAGAGTTCTTCAAGAGAACAAGTCCATAAAAATCTCAGATGAGAATCACTAACAAAGGCTACTTAAAAGCTTAGGAACTATCACTCCATACAATGGTTTTGCTAAACTTCTACTCCACACTACATTGGTCTGTCTTCTTTCCTTTTGTTTTCTCTCCTTTTCTTTCCTCTCCTCTCATTTCATTCTTTCCTCTTCAATTTTCATTTTTCTTTACTTTTTTTTTTTTTTGAGATAGGGTCTCAATATCTCAGTCTGGCCTTAGATTTGATGTGCGTCTAATCATAATCTTGACCTTCTGATTCCTCTACTCTCTTATTACTAGCCTTATAGACCTGGAAAATCACAGCATTCATGTGGTCATAGTAACAGAATCCAGGGTGTTGTGTATATTAGGCAAGAACCTATCAACTAAGTCTCATTCCCTGAGGATGAGGTTTGTCATCCTCCCATTGCACTGAATGTGGTCTAGGCTCCCTTCAGAATACTGAGTATTGCTCTTAATAAATGGGGTTCATGGTAAATTACAACATCTTCACACAGTACCTATGTAGAGCCTCTTGATGGTCCTTGAATGGAAACATGTTTTGTGATTTCCGTAGAGTATCAATGGATGAATTTCCTTTTGTTTTCATGTGTTCTTCTCTCTGCTCAGTCTGTGAATTGTAGGCCTAATTATAATGATCAAAAGCAGGATCTTTTTGTGATTATTTTTAGACAGGATCTCACATGTAAATCTGGCTGGCCTCACAATCTTTATATAGAACATGCTGGGTTTAAACTCACAGTGATATATCTGTCTTGTTCCTGACTGCTGAGATTAAAGGCATCTGCTCCCATGACAGCTACTAACAGGGTCTTTTTACTTCCAGGTGTTTATGAGGAAAAGCCATCCCTTGCAGTTGATTCAGGCCCCCAGGGACAATCAGAAAGAAATGTGACTCTCCTCTGTCATCTGCCTCATTTCTTTGACACCTTCATCCTCTGCAAATATGGAAATGCCTCCTTTCCTCAGAACTGCTCCCATCAGGACCACAAGACATTCATCATCTCCCCTTTGAGCCCAGGGCACAGGAGGACCTACAGATGCTTTGGCTCTTATAAAGAGAATTCCTACTTGTGGTCACTTCCTAGTGAACCCCTTGAGCTTCCAATCCCAGGTAGGTATGTCTGATATTTGTTTGTTATCACTGTGCTTAGAGAGACCTCAGTGGATGCCATGTGGAATACATCAATATCTCTAATATCTGCTGTGCACTCTTTCTTTCACACTGTACAGGTGTCATGACTGTAATTGCTTTCATTCTCATTGCAGAATCTGAATAGTATCTGCTAGTCATGTGATATTGGTGTATATGCAGGTATATTCCTTTGGAGAAGAGATATTACTCATTGTGATATTTGGGGTGCCATGCAGTTGCTGGCTGCGTAACCCACTGCATCATACATATGCACATGGACAAACACTGAGAAACACAGAGAAACACACAGACAACCATACCAATACTCTTCCTTAGGTAATTGTGATAGAGAATTTGATATGGTCCATCATCGTTTTTTCATTCAGGGTTACTGTAATCTTTGCCTTACACCATATTATGTGAGTGTCCACGTAGCCACCATGTGGCTTGAGGAAGCATGAGCCATTCACAGAAGTGAATAAGAGGGATTCATAGTCAGGACCTTGTAGGATTATGCCCCAGCTTCATGATGGATAGGATTCTGTTCTGTATCCTCAGCTCACCCAGTTATTGGGTATGTTTCAGTGTTTCAATGGAGGTGACAGATTCTAGATATGTAGACTATGGGAGCAGAAGTGTTCTCTGAGAAGTTTGAGAAAATGTGGGTGTTGATGATTTAGGGACAGAAGGGTGAATCTGAGGATGCAGAAAGAAACAATATCCCAAGAGAAAGCATCATGTAAAATAGAGTGGGACTTTTTGGGTAAAGAAGCTGTTTTGTGTAGCTCATGGGAGAGAGTCAGAAAGGAAACATGAATAGAACCAAAATATACTTCATGTATATATGATATTTCAAAGTATAAACCTATTAACAAATAAGCCAAAGTAAAACAAATAACATTTTCTTTTAATCAAAGTGCACAACCTTGCTTGCAGTAAGCCAGGCAGCTAAATACTACAATAACACACAGAAGGTGAATGTCCCAGGTTCAGCTAAGAAGAGGAAGGTGTGTGATCAGGTTGTGTGTAAACAGTCAACAGATAAGCGTGGTCTGGTGGTTGTGCTGTTTAGCATAATTGTCAAATTGACCTAGCCTAGAGTCCTCTGAGAGGAAAGCCTCTATTGAAGCATTTTGTAAATCAGATTGTCCTGTAGGCATGACTGTGGGTACTCTCCTGACCATTAGCTGATCCACAAGAGGCCCAGACTACTGCTCACAGTGTCATTTTTTGGCATGTGGCTCTGAGCTGTGTATGAAGGGTCTCAAAGATAACTTGAGTGACAATGGTGGAAAAGGAACATCGGGGGTGTGCAATCTCCCCAAGACTCTTCTCTTTTCACTTTTAATTATTCTTATTTTGTAACGATATTGGGAGGAGAGAAGTTGGGAAGGCATATATGGGTATGTAAAGAAGCCAAAGATACAAAGAAGACCCAATACCTCAAAAAAATATTGAATCCTGTGTCCACTTAAGGGACTTTCAGCATTAGGCTTCTGTCATCCTGAATGGACAGACATAGCTGTGAACTTCCGTTTTTCTGAGACTTGATATTCTATTTTTCTGTCCCATTTTATTATTTCTTCTTGATTCATGACCTCATTGTATCTTGTCTGTCATGAAACTCTGTAATTAGGTCAGGCTGGACTCAAGCTCACAGAGACCCACCTGATTCTGCTTCCCAAATGCTTGGATTAAACTTTTGGCCCTCGTGTGCATGGCACTCAATCAATTCTTTGTCAGTGTTATTGTATGAGTTTACTAATCCCCTATATGACTGCCAGTATCCCAGTCAGCAGCAGCTAAACAAGGACCCAGAGTTAGGGAGGCAGCAAACAGTGTTTGTGCATGGTTTCACTTTCAGAGTCCTGCCTGAGCTCTTGCCTAGACCTCACTCAGATGCACAGTGTGAAATAGATGCCATGATGCTAAGACTCCAGTCAGGAGAGTCTATTCCTGGAAGCGCCGAAATGAGAGATGGAGACTGGATCAATGCAAAAGCAAGAGGTTTACTGTTCCAGTGCACTGGGGTCTATACACTCATCAGAGTGAAGCAGCCCTGAGCAGCAAATTTGTAGTGTTTTTATAGGTTTTAGAGAAAGAAATGAGTTTTATAATATGTGATCGGTTGGCATTTCGACAGAAAAGCTACAATCAAGGAGTTATGAACCTTGGCATTTTGTGTTTTGATAATAGGTAGAGGGGCAAGTTGACCTATGGAAAATATTGGTTGAAGCAGTCACAGGGCACGTTAAGGACTTTAACTTAGCTTCCCCTCATTTGTTGTTGCTGTGTGATGGATCATTTGCTGATCAGCTTGACTAGAAGAGAGTATGTTTGGACTCTTTTGAGACAAGCTAGCTGTCTGTGTTGTTAGTGAAAACAGTGTATTTCTTTAACTCTTGGAACACTCTTCCCTGGCAGGTGGCTACCATCAGTTATCAGTTGTGGCTCTTCTCAGAATTGTTTTACTGGCAGAGAAGAGTAGTATTAACGTAGTCTGCAGCAGTGGAGATTTACAGTCTTTGGCCTTAATGGGGGTCCTTAAAGGAGGACTGGATAGGCGGACTTCTATATTGCCCTAGACTTTGGCCTTAATGATGGTTCTTAAGGAGTGGGGGCTGGTTCCTTCAAGATAAATCAACCTTCCTCTCCAATCTTCTCAGTCATAGTATTTTATTACCATTTCTTTCTTTAGATGATTTTTCGTTTTTCTTTTTTTCTTTAAAAACTTATTCAGATTACACCTCCATTGTTATCCCCTGAGTTGTGTATTACCATTCCCTCCCTCTTTCACCCCATTTCCCTCTCCTAGGCCTGGAACAGAAGGAGACCTCTTCCCTGCCATATGCTCACAGCCTATCAGTTTTCATCCAGATAGCCTGCTTCCCCTTCCTCTGAGTGCCACCATGCCTCTCCACAAAGGGGAAGTGGTCAGATAGGGGGCCCCAGCGTTCTGCCAGAGTCAGTCTCCTGTATCCACCCACCTGTGAGGAGTGCGCTGTCCATTGGATAGATTCGAATAGATGTTCTAGGTTTCCTGCATGCATTGTCCTTTGTTGCTACAGTAGGTTGTGGTGACTCTTCTGGATCCAGATCTGCCAACTTTGATGGTCTTCTTGTAGGTTTGTAGGATCCTCTGTTCTTTCTAGCTCCTCATTCTCCCATACCTCTCTTACCTGGAGTCCCAGTAGCAAGTCTGAACATCTGTCCCCCGCACTGAGTGAAGATTCTTTGGAAACCTCCTTGTTGGACTAGTGGTGGTAAGAGGAAAATTCATAGCATTAAGTGCCTTTATAAAGAAAACAGAAACAACCCATAGGAACAACTTTTACTTGGCTATGTCGAGCCATCTTCTGGTCCATATAACTCCCCTATTTTTGTTATTAAAAAGAAGTCTGGTATTTATAGACTCCTTCAGGATCTTAGACTTATTAACAAACATATGCTTAAAATAGGCTCCTTCCACACTGGCTTTCTACATCTGGGGGCCATCCCTGTTCACCTCTACTTAGTCATTGTGGACATTAAGCATTGCTTCTTTTCCCTCGAAAACTGGCCCTATTTATCATTTACTGTGTAGAAACCTAATCATGATGTTCCCACCCAGAGATTTCAATGGAAGGTTTTCCCCCAGGGAAGGAAGAATAGGCCCTCCATCTTGCTTCCTTGGGCATGATGAGAGTACAGCCTCACTGTCTGGTCATCCATAATACAGACAATTGGTTACTTGCACATTCCTTCAAGGGTTCCCTTTTGAACCTATTAAAAATACTGGTCTCAGATTTTGAGAGTGTTTGCCTTACATTTTCTAATGACAAGATTCAGACCTTGCCCCTTCATATTCCTGGGATATAAGATCACCACTGAGATAAAACCTCTCACCCCACTCCACCACTAATTAAAGGGTCATATTCCCTTAATGATCTCCCAAAACTCAGTGGTCAACGTAATTGGCTCATCCTTTTCTTTCCTACTCTTCCCATTGAGTTTCTGCCTCTTCTCAACCTATTGCTACATGCTTCTGATCCACACAAACATTTCTCCACAAAGTATCAAGCTCTCTCTTCTCCATGGGGCTCTGATCCTTAATATTATCCTCTGGATGGAGAAGCTCCATTGTCTGTCTTCTAGTCCAACAATTGGCCTCTTTATTGGATTCGCCCCTCTTGGTCACATACCCATAAATTAGCCACAAAAACTGAACTCCTTATTATGTTAGCCATCAAAGCACAGAAATATACTAGGAAAATCTTTAATACAGAACCCTTCAATGTCCTCCTCTTTTATCTGTCAGAAATCCAGTTACTTTTTTGAGATAGTTCCCTCTTCCATACCTGATGCCAGGAGACCCCAATAACCTTGATAACCATCTTTCCGACCACAAACTTTTACAAGCCCATACTATCTTGTGTGTAGAGAGCACTTCCTTTACCAGACTCTCCTTTTTTGGGTCATCCTTAAGAGACCTAATCAGCCAGATATAACTCACATGTTCCCCAACCTGCCCTAGGTCCAATTGGGAGAATGTTGGACCCTAGAGTCCACTCGGGTAGGGGGTCGTCGTCAGAGACCACTCGAGGACCACAGTGTTGATGCAAAAGCAAAAGGTTTATTGCTGAGGTGCGTCAGGGGACCTCAGCACTCACTCGGGAGGGGGGCACCACAAGTCACTGTTACAGGCTACTCTTAAAGGCTAAAACCGCAAAGGTTAGGAGGGGCTGCGTGCCCTATGTTAGGATTGGCTCTGGTGGTCGCTAAGGATGCTTGTCTAAATGTTATTGGCTATTGCAGGGGTCGTTGGTCTTGGGGGCTATTCTTGGCAGGGAGGGGTGTTGGGGAGTTTCCAGATGGCACTTTTCTGAGAATTGTTTACCTTAGTTGAAATTGTTTATCTCGGTTGGCCACCTTGATCTCAGAAATTGAAACTGGCCTTCAATTCTTTCTGGGTCACTTTCCCAAGCTTGTTTGGGTCACATTCCCAGGCTTAGGCTGAGAGAGAGAGAGCCTTACAAGAACTTCTACTGTCCTGAAGGCTCTGGAACTCTGACAGCAGGAGCCCATTAACATCTTCTCTGACAGCCATTATGCTGTACAAATGGTCAAGGGTGCTGCCCCTGCCCTGCTCTTAATCCTCCCCTCTTCTCATCGACAACATGATTGGTACCTTAAGAATCATGCTGGATAACAGACAACATCATTGATTTATGGAGCATGTATGCTTCCATACAGGGCTCCATGGTACCATAGCTGAGGGAATGACCAAGGGGACAAGCTTATTGTCTTAGTGGCACATGCCCCCATAGAACAAGCAAGGATCCTGCATCACAGATTCCACCTGTCTCCTTCCAGCTCACACACTCTATTTCCTGAATTTCTCTTGACACAATATAAACACGTGGCTCAGGCCTGTAAATCTTGCACCTCTCTTGTGACACTGGAGCCTCTTAGGGTTACTCTTAGGGCGTTACTCTTAGGACACTCATGCCCATCTCTGTTGGCAAATGGATATTACCCACATTCTGAGCTTTGGTAACCTTAAATATGTCCATGCCATCCTTGACACATATTTCAAATTTGTCTGTGTATAGGCTCTCTCAAGGTAAAGGACAGCCCACACCATTAAGGCCAATAAAAGTGCCATGCTTGTTTTGTGGGTGCCATGAGCTATTAAGGCTGACATTGGCCCAGCTTACACTTCTGCCCAATTTAATATGTTCATGTGAATTTGGTCCGTCAAACACTGCACTGGCACCCCTCCTAATCCACAGGGACACACCATAGTGCAGAGAGCTAATAGAAGCCTCAAGGAATTGATCCTCAAACAAAAATTCATTATGATGTCCCAGGAGGCAATTTAAACCATAGAGGGACTTTTTACAGCTAACTTCCTCACTTTTGATACAACTGAGGACTCCCCTGCATACAAACTATTGAGTGAATATTAATATTTAATATTGAGTTATTTTAGTGAAGCCAGTAGTTACTCCTTAACCAGTTTTAGACACAAATACCCACACAGAGAGATTAGTATATGTTTGGGTAGCCTATAGCACAATGGTGTACAATATTTACTCCAACCTAAACCTCCATGCTTGTATAGTTTTTCTCCCGTTTTTATTTCCCATTTGCTTTTCGCTCACATCCCAGGTCTGGCTCATTCCTCCTGGTGCTTCTTTGTCTTCTCCTCATGTCTCCCTCCTGTCCTTCCTTCTCTTTCTCCTCATCTCACTCCCTAAAATGCCCCACCCTATTCTCTGTTATTGTTCAGCATTGGCTAATTGGTTTTTATTGGCGATAGTGAGATAAGTGTTTACTCAAACTTGAAACAGCAGATACTTAGAATAAACATCACAACGCAATGGGATTTATCCAGAAAGTGGGGTGGAGAAATCAACATTTGAATGAACAAGTGTAAATTCTGCATAATCCACAAAAACATAATGCCAACAATGAACATGGCGGTCCCATCCTGCCATGACCCACATTCCTCTGGAAAGCTGGAGTGATGCTCTTACTGGCACCTGGCAGGGACCACACCCTCTCCTTACCCAGGGCCTATGGTTTGTTTGTGTGTTTGCAGAAACCTCACAAACTCCCAACTGGATTTGAGCTTGCAATGTGTGCCTGGCAAGCGATGTCTGTGATGAGTCTGTCCAGAAGGAAGAAAATGACCCCCTGGAGGAATCACAAAGGTGGGTGACCACGGGGACTCCATATCACAGTTGCAGCAGCAACTTTGGGGTGTTCCATATGACATCCTCTCTGGCCTTTTTCATCCACATTTGGTTCCCTCCATACCACCTTCCCTCTAGTCAAGCCAATTATCCAAGTGCCATCCCTATGGGTCTGACTAATAAGGGACTGCCCTTGAAAAAACAATGTGACAGAGCCACGCTCCTGGAGTACTCACCAGGAAGATGGCTAGTCAATGACCAGTAAGATGCAAAGAGTTGGAGGAACCTAAGCTAGGCACTGATTCTTGCGGTGAGCCCCCAATGCTTGGGGCCAACAATGGCGGGGCAAATTATCTCATCTCTCTAAGTTACCATAGCCAATACAAAAAGGAGGATTTGTGGGTATTCCTGGCAAAAAGCTGTTGGGGCTCATGGCCTGGGGCAGCTTCCATGGATGTGACTTTGGAAGTGGTCAAGTGGAGGGTGCATGACCTGACTTTGGAAAATTTTCCCAGAGATGAGCATCCATTGGCCGGCTTAGAGATGGTGTGAGGGAACCTGACTGGTTGTCCAAAGCCATAGAACCTGCTGTCTCTTGCCGAATAAACGCATCTGCAGCCTCTTATCCTTGATTTGCTTTCACCAGACTCCTGGTGTGCCTGTGGTGGCTCAACCCCTCTCAACCCCTCTGCCCGAGCTCTCCTCCCACCTCCCTCCTCACCCAAAGGCTGGACTCTCTGGAATAGGATCAATAGAGACTTGGCTGTTTCCTTAGCTGGTCAGGAGAATTATTTACTGAGATTATGCACATACTACAGAAGTGTTGGTCTGTATCCTTCCTGGTCCTCCCTTCCTGTATTCCAAGTTGTCATATTTTACATCTGCCTGTCTCCCATCCAGTGTAGTGTAACTGTCCCAGTGGATTCATGGAACATTTGAGATCCATGTTTTCTGCCTGCATCTCAATGCTTTCTCTGACCTTGCCCACAAGTCTACACCAGATATGGGAACACCAGACATCAGTATGTGCACACTCATAATGCCTTTAAGAATTTCAATCCAGAACAGGAAGTGTATAGAGGAACTGTTGCCTGCACCAGAGCTGTGGTATAGAATTGGTGAGTCACAGGCTGGTCTTGTGTAAAAGCACATCCCCTTTCTGTTTATTTGGATGTCATCATCCCTGACAGAGGTTCCATACTGAAGTCTCCTCTGTCTCATTTGTTATGTTCCCCTGTGCAGACTCTGTCACTAGTTCTCTCTCGTGTGTGCATGTGGAGATTTGGCATGAGGTGCTGCCATGGGCTTTGGGGCTGCTTTTCTTGGATTTGGTAAGTGTTACAGATGTCATTATTCTTAGCCAGAGGGTAATGAATACAGACTCCCAGTTTGAGAACCTGGGTTCTATTCACAGAAGTTTCCCTCTGTGAGTGCCTGGCCTTATGGCTGCAAAGGGGTCCCTCCTGACCTCAGTATGTCCATCTGGCCTGGTCTTTTCATCTGAGCTCTAGTTGGGATCAGTGTATAACAGGACAGACTTCTCTCACTGGGTCTTTTTTCCTGTTTCAGTGTGTTTAATAGAGCAGAGGATCTGGGCACACGATGGTGAGTCTGTTCTCTGTTTTACCCTTGGGAAACTGAATTTGGATGGGAATAGCATGGGATCTGCTTGCAGAGGCCTCCTGAGCAGGCCCTGATGGGATTTTCATTGTCACCCACCCTCCACTTACTTCCTGTTTAGTCCATCTTGGGCTGTGGATTCTCCTTTACAGGCTGGTAATGTGCACATGGTATCTGGCTCAGAAGGATATTGAAACAAATGGCACAAGGGATGTGGCATTCAGACAGACAGACAGACAGACACACACACACACACACACACACACACACACACACACACACACAGAGCCACACACCCACATTTGTTCCTGAGGATGATTTTGAATTAATTTTGAATTTGCTTTCATCTTCTCTCCATCTCTTTTCACCTGGACCATGTCTGGCTCTCTTCCTGAATCCTAGTCCTGGGAGGACACATCGTTCTTGGGACAGGGTTGATGTCAATGCTGTCCTATGGGGTGCTTTAATACAGGATTCAGTTATATTCTGAGGCTCCCAGACATTGTGTGATATTGGAGGAGTGCATAATGATTGGGTTTTTATACAGAAGCAAAGTTAAAATAAGACACAGACCAGTGATGTAATGGGACACCCTGTTGACTGTCCCATGGAAGTGGCAAAGTTTGGTGATAAGAAAGGCAACACAGAGGGTTCATTCCTAGGCAGCAGGAGACAAGAGAGAAGCTACTAGATAGCACTAAGGCAGGAGAGCTGTTTTTACATTGTTTGGTAATAGTGAAGATTATTTAGGCCACTTGAAATATGTCAGAAATTCTGGAAACTCTGAGTTGAGATTTCACTTTGGAGGTGTGCTGGTTAGTTTTCTTCAACATGACATATTGGCCTGTGGGCACGTCTGTGATGCACTTTCATGATTAATTCTTGATGTGTGAGCTCCTTGGGAAGCAAGCTCTCCTGACATCAGATGGTTAGATCTCTTTTTCTGTGTCTCTTCAGGTCCATTGCCCCAGCCTTCAATATGGACAGTTCCAGGAACCGTGGTTTCCAAGGGCAGTGATGTGACCATCTTCTGCAGGACCCCTCCAGGAGTGACCAGAGTGTGCCTATTCTATTATGTATCTGATAGAGAGTGTCATGATTCTACCTCACAGGGATCCCAGGAGGTGTTTGAGTTCATTCTTCATAACATGATACACACCAATGCAGGGATTTACTACTGTTGGCCTAAGAAGGGAGATCAATGGTCAGAAAAGAGTGACAAACTGAACCTGACCGTGACAGGTACGCAAATGCTAAGAACACTGTACTTTAGCCTCAGTCACTGTTGCCCACTTCACTGAACTACCTATGTTCCTGCACAGGCCCTGCCTCTATCTCTGCTCCCATATGCAGGTCTTCTGGTTTACTTGGGAGGATTTATTGAAGAAAAGTGAACCACTCTGGGATGAATTTATGTTTCTCATCAGAAGGGTGCTCAGCCTCTGAAGTATTGACAGCCTCTGAGAGCTTTTCTTAAATTGTTACAGAGTGGGGATTTCTACATACCAAGACTTCTTATCTGATCTAGGGGTTGTCTTGAAAGACCCATCACCTAGCAGTTCTCAGCCTTAAGAGACTTCCTGGTTTGCAAGGCCTGTCTCCAGACTCTGTCATGGAAAGGCTCTTAGAGTTCTTCAAGAGAACAAGTCCATAAAAATCTCAGATGAGAATCACTAACAAAGGCTACTTCAAAGCTTAGGAACTATTACTCCATACAATGGTTTTGCTAAACTTCTACTGCACACTACATTGGTCTATCCTCTTTCCTTTTGTTTTCTCTCCTCTCCTCTCATTTTATCCTTTCCTCTTCAATTTTCATTTTTTCTTTACTTTTTTTTTTTTGAGATAGGGTCTCAATATCTCAGTCTGGCCTTAGACTTGATGTGCGTCTCATCATAATCTTGACCTACTGATTCCTCTGCTGTCTTATTACTAGCCTTATAGACCTGGAAAATCACAGCATTCATGTGGTCATAGTAACAGAATCCAGGGCGTTGTGTATATTAGGCAAGAACCTATCAACTAAGTCTCATTCCCTGAGGATGAGGTTTGTCATCCTCCCACTGCACTGAATGTGGTCTGGGCTCCCTTCAGAATACTGAGTATTGCCCTTAATAAATGGGGTTCATGGTAAGTTACAGCATTTTCATACGGTACCTATGTAAAGCCTCTTGATGGTCCTTGTTCATATAAAAAATGGAAACATGTTTTGTGATTTCCGTAGAGTGTCAATGGATGAATTTCCTTTTGTTTTCATGTGTTCTTCTCTCTGCTCAGTCTGTGAATTGTAAACCTAATTATAATGATAAAAAGCAGGATCTTTTTGTGATTATTTTTAGACAGGATCTCACATATAAATCTGGCTGGCCTCACAATCTTTATATAGACCAGGCTGGTTTTAAACTGACAGTGATGTATCCGTCTTGTTCCTGACTGCTGAGATTAAAGGCATGTGCTCCCATGACAGCTACTAACAGGGTCTTTTTTACTTCCAGGTGTTTATGAGGAAAAGCCATCCCTTGCAGTTGATTCAGGCCCCCAGGGACAATCAGAAAGAAATGTGACTCTCCTCTGTCATCTGCCTCATTTCTTTGACACCTTCATCCTCTGCAAATATGGAAATGCCTCCTTTCCTCAGAACTGCTCCCATCAGGACCACAAGACATTCATCATCTCCCCTTTGAGCCCAGGGCACAGGAGGACCTACAGATGCTTTGGCTCTTATAAAGAGAATTCCTACTTGTGGTCACTTCCTAGTGAACCCCTTGAGCTTCCAATCCCAGGTAGGTATGTCTGATATTTGTTTGTTATCCCTGTGCTTAGAGAGACCTCAGTGGATGCCATGTGGAATACATCAATATCTCTAATATCTGCTGTGCACTCTTTCTTTCACACTGTACAGGTGTCATGACTGTAATTGCTTTCATTCTCATTGCAGAATCTGAATAGTATCTGCTAATTATGTGATATTAATGTATTTGCAAGTGTATTCTTTTGGAGAAGAGATATTACTCATTGTGATATTTGGGGTGCCACTCAGTTGCTGGCTGCGTAACCCACTGCATCATACATATGCACATGGACAAACACTGAGAAACACAGAGAAACACACAGACAACCATACCAATACTCTTCCTTAGGTAATTGTGATAGAGAATTTGATATGGTCCATCATCGTTTTTTCATTCAGGGTTACCGTAATCTTTGCCTTACACCATATTATGTGAGCACAGTGCTGTGTCCACGTAGCCACCATGTGGCTTGAGGAAGCATGAGCCATTCACAGAAGTGAATAAGAGGGATTCATAGTCAGGACCTTGTAGGATTATGCCCCAGCTTCATGATGGATAGGATTCTGTTCTGTATCCTCAGCTCACCCAGTTATTGGGTATGTTTCAGTGTTTCAATGGAGGTGACAGATTCTAGATATGTAGACTATTGGAGCAGAAGTGTTCTCTGAGAAGTTTGAGAAAATGTGGGTGTTCATGGGTTAGGGACAGAAGGGTGAATCTGAGGATGCAGGAAGAAACAATATCCCAAGAAAAAGCATCATTTAAAATAGAGTGGGCCTTTTGGGTAAAGAACCTGTTTTGTGTAGCTCATGGGAGAGAGTCAGAAAGGGAACATGAATAGAACCAAAATATACTTCATGTATGTATGACATTTCAAAGTATAAAACTATTAACAAATAAGCCAAAGTAAAGCAAATAACATATTCTGTTAACCAAAGTGCACAACCTTGCTTGCAGTAATCCAGGCAGCTAAATACTACAATAACACACAGAAGGTGAATGTCCCAGGTACAGCTAAGAAGAGGAAGGTGTGTGATCAGGTTGTGTGTAAACAGTCAACAGATAAGCATGGTCTGGTGGTTGTGCTGTTTAGCATAATTGTCAACTTGACCTAGCCTAGAGTCCTCTGAGAGGAAAGCCTCTATTGAAGCATTTTGTAAATCAGAGTGTCCTGTAGGCATGACTGTGGGTACTCTCCTGACCATTAGCTGATCCACAAGAGGCCCAGACTACTGCCCACAGTGCAACCTTTTTGCATATGGCTCTGAGCTGTATATGAAAGGTTCTAAAAAAAAATTAGAGTGAAAATAGTAGAAAAGGAACACAGGGGGAGTTCAGTATCCTCAAGACTCTTCTCTCACCTTTCAAAAATTTTTATTTTCTAATGATATTAGAGGGAGAGAAGTTGGGAAGGCATATATGGGTATGTAAAGAAGCCAAAGATACGGAGAAGACCCAATACCTCAAAAGAATATTGAATCCTGTGTCCACTTAAGGGACTTTCAGCATTAGGCTTCTGTCATCCTGAATGGACAGACATAGCTGTGAACTTCCCTTTCTCTGAGGCTTGATATTCTATTTTCCCCTTCCATTCAATTTCTTTTCTGATACCTGAGTTCATTGTATCTTGTCTGTCTTGAAATCCTGTAAGTAGATCAGAGATGGTCTCAAACTCAGAGACTCACCTGATTCTGCTTCCCAAATGCTAGGATTAAAGGTTGGCATTAGTGTACCTGGCTCTCATTCAATTCTTTGTAAGTGTTATTGTATGAGTTTACTAATCCCCAATATGACTGCCAATATCCCTGTTAGCAACTGCACAGCAACAGCCCGGGGTTGGGGAGGCAGCAAACAGTGTTCATACATGATTTCAGTTTCAGAGGCCTGCATGATTTTCTGCCCGGACCTCACTCAAATTAACAGTGTGAAAAAGATGTCTAAGATAAATCATCCTTTCTCTCCAAGTTGATCTGGGTCATAGTATTTCATTACCACAACAGAAAGGAAACTAGAATAATGATAAATATTTGTAGGATTTCCTCAAGTGAAGTGTTTTTCTGATGGTCATTTATTTTAGTGCCATAGTCAGACACCTCCCTGATCCTGAGTTTTGTATTTAATGGAGTATATGTCATCTATCTGATCAGACACCTGGGAACATCTCAGTAGACATCCTAATTGGCTAATATACAAAGCTCCTCTCTTCCTCATGTCCTGGTTGCATGAGATTTCATCAGTCCTATTGGATGTGTTATTTGTCAGTTCTCTTTTGTATTCCTAGCTCATCGTTCTGTAGCATATCCCAACTTGTCTTCCTTTTAGAAATAAGGTATTAAATAAAAAACTAAAAAAATTTAAGATTTATTTATTTATTATTATTATACAGTGTTCTGCCTCCATGTACACTTGTAGGACAGAAGAGGGCATCAGATCATATTGTAAATGGTTGTTAGCCACCATGTGGTTGCTGGGAATTGAACTCAGAACCTTAGAAAGAGCAGGCAGTGCTCCTAACTTCCGATCTATTTCTCCAGCCCATTATTTTTAAATTTTATTCAGTTCACATTCCACCTGTTGCCTCCTTCCTCTCCTCCTCCCACCTCATCCTCCCCTAGTTCTCAGAAAGGTGGAGCCCTCTTCCCCTATCATCTGACCCTAGTCTATCAAGTCTCATCAGGACTTCCTGTATTCTCTTCCTTTGTGGCCTAGGAAGGCTTCCCTGCCAGAAGGAAGTGATCAACAAGCAGGCAACAGAGTCTATGTCAGTGACAGCACTTGCTCCCCCATGGAAACTGAGCTGCCTATTGACTACACCTGAGCAGGCGTCTAGGCACTCTCCATACATAGCCCTTAGTAGGTGCATCAGTCTCTTGTCAACAACTAACTACAGGTGGAGAAGGTCTCAAGAGTAATGAGTACTGATAGGTTCTTGAAATTAGGGCATCACTGCCATTGGCTGTGTAACCATTTGAGAGTCCACCAGGCTCTTGTGATAACTTATTCATTCATGGTCACACAGATCTCTCTGGTTCAAAGAATGTATTGGATCTCACACAAATCAAAAGGAGCATGACTATAGAAAACGTGTTTGTGGAGAGGATGGGGGTGGGTGGAGGTGGTAGGGAGACAGGGGAGGAGGAATCCAGAGTCATCAGTATTCATTTTCAAAGAATCAGGTACAGGAGGACATCTAGAATACATCAAACTTACTTGGTTATTGCTCTCTGTATTGTAAATTTGAAGCTGAGAAACAGCACAAGTATGAACATTTACTCTGAAAATACTAACTGGGTCTTAAGTAGTTAATGGCTGGGCTTACCAAACTGATTCTCCTGAATAATCCAGAATCAGAAAAACCACAATGATATGATCTTAATAATCAGCATTGGTTCCAGTTGAGGCTGTCTGTGATGATTTTGTATGGACCCAACAGGTTTCTTTATCAGGGCTTTGTTCCTAAAATATAATCCTTGAATGAGTCTGGTAGTGTAGAGGGTGCAGTAGCTGCATTTTGTAATCTACTGCCTCTAGCTCATCACCCACCCATGACGCCTCCTCAGCTATCCCTACAGTTCTGTGTATTTGGGAGAAGTGATCTTTTTATAACTCATGTAGAGATGTATTGTGTTCCAAGACCAATTGTAGTGCTCATTTAAGAAATACAAGTCCACAATAAGTATGTTTATATATTATATTTGATATCTGTTGATATGAAATGTAAATATTATTTTTTTCTTTCCATGGAGTTTTCCACCTCAGATTACAGAGTGGAGTACTGCCTCCACCTAACCTGGCTATCATCCTCCTTTTAGGCCTTGGGCCTGCCTCTATTGCTGGATGCTTGAAAGTGCAGGATAAGTCTTCATGGAGCCTCCTGGGAGCCTTAATAGGAGAGCCTTGCTACCCAATCCCAATCCTCATCAAAATGCTGCCAATAAAACACTTAAATAAGATTATTTTTCTGCTAAATATCCAGTGTCTGGAGATGTGGTAAAATACTGTCTTGATATTTGAATTTCAGAATTCTTTTTGTGGAGTTTGCAGGAGAGATCCCCAGAGTAGCAAAGCCCACGTCTCTCTTTTTTTCTCCTGTGTGACATCTCTCTGTAGTGCCCATCCCTCATTTCTTCTATCTCTGCATATGATTGCTTTGCTCTTCTTTCTTCCCTGCTATCCTGTGGAGACCAGATTTTGGAATGTGAGTGAAGGTGCATTGTTGACATGAGCATAGTCAGGTCATGGATGCTAACACCCTAGCCACATGGGAATGCTACAGCCCTTCCTGGTTTTGTGTAGATCTTGATAGTGAGTGCAGAAAGTATCCTTTGAAGCTTCTTCATGCAGGATGACTGCAGCCTTAGAGTGCTGTCCTATAGAGATCTCTGATGAGCCTGGCTAACCAACTGCCCCTCACTCCTGCAGCATATATCATAAGCCACTCAATATGAGTTCCCAGTGTGCTCATGCATCTCCATCAGAGATGTTCTGCCCATTAAATCACAGGGTATTTTTTTGTCCCCAGTCGTGTTCCCAAGCTCATCTGCATGTGCGGCATCTCTACATCTCATGCAATTAGTTCCTGACTCTGTCTTGTTTCCTCTTTATGCTCCTCCGCCACTGACCAGTGAGCAATATCCTTCCTTCAGTATGAGTTCTATTGTCAAGCACAGAAACTGTCTTCATTCTTTAGGTTTAGTCTGTGATCAGTAAATGAGCTTAATTGGTATCTATTACTACATTTCTGACGTTAGACCTTAGATCCATCCCATTCTCCAGTACATTTCCTGTATAACCTGGCTCCTGTTCCTCATTTTCTTCCCATCCCTACTACCATCATAAGACACAATTTCCACATCCTGTCTATTTCTCCTTCCTCTATAGTCTTCGGGAATTACATAATGAATTTTAATCAAAGTTATTTCATACCAGAGGATCATAATATCCTGCATAGAGTAGCAATAGTTAAACTCATACATGCATAAGTACATTCATACATACATAAGTTTAGGAAGCTCAAAAACAGTCCGTTTCCATGTGGCTTTTTCAAACATCATTAATGTCAGTCATTCTTTGCCCTGCTACTGTTCTGCCCTACCACCCCCTCTCCCTGATTAAACCTCCTTCCCCATTACTCCACATTTCCTTTTGACATCACTTGTGTTATACATTGCTGACTCTCTCGTGATCTTTCTTCCCTCACCATTCTTATTTTCTCTTTTTTACATTTCTGGATTCTTCTGGTGCTTCAAATAAACACACACCCCTAAAACATCAACATTGATATCCACATATGTGTGAGGTAATGGAACATTTGTTTTTCTGGGTCCTGATTACTTTTCTCAGTATGATTTCCAACCTCATCTGCATAACTGCATGTCATCATGGGATAGAATTCAATTCAATGTTGTCTCATGAGGGTGCATCACAGACAGGACTCATTTATTTTCAGAGGCTCCCAGAGAAGTTGTGATATTAGAGGCTTGTATAATAGTTGGGTTTTACATGGAAGCAAGATATAAATTAAGACAGTCCAATGATGCAATGGGACACCATGTTGTCTGGCCCAGGGAAGGGCCAAAGGTTGGTGATAAGAGTGGCAACCCACAGAGTTTATTCCTTGGCTGACAGAAGCCACTAGATAGCACTAAGGAGTGAGAGTTATTCTTACATGGTATGGGAATCAGAATGTTGATTAATTAGGCCACTTGAAATATGTCAGAAATTCTGGAAGCTGTGAGTTGAGACTTTACTTTGTAGGTGTAGGTGTGAGAGTCATCTGGGAAGAAGGAATGTCAACAGAGGAATTGACCACACCATATTGGCCTGTGGTGCATTTTCTTGATTCATTCTTGATGTGTGAGCTTCTTAGGAAGCAGGCTCTCCTGACATCAGATGGTTAGATCCCTTCTTCTGTGTCTCTCCAGGTCCATTGCCCCAGCCTTCAATATGGGCAGTTCCAGGAACTGTGATTTCCAAGGGCAGTGATGTGACCATCTTCTGCAGGACCCCTCCAGGAGTGACCAGAGTGTGTCTAACCCATTATGTATTTGATAAAGCCTGGCATGATTGCACCACACAGGGATCCAATGACATTTTTGAGTTTATTCTTCAGAATATGATACACACCAATGTGGGGATTTACTATTGTCAATATGAGAAAGGAAGTGAACGGTCCAAAATTAGTGACAAACTGGAGTTGATGGTGACAGGTGAGCAAATGTTAAGAATACAGTTCTTTATCCTCAGTCACTGTTACCTACTTTATTGAATTACCTATGTTCCCTCACAGTGCCTGGCTTTATCTCTGCTCCAATACGCAGGAGGTCTTGTTTACTTGGGAGTATTGGTTGATGAAAAGCGAACCACTCCACATGAATTTATGTTTCTCAGAAGGAGAGCATCAGTCCCTGAAGACCTGACAACCTCCGCGAGTGTTTTTCTTATTGTTACAGACAAGCCACCTTTAGCATGGCAATTTCTACATACCCAGGGGTTGCTTTGAAAGACCCATCACCTAGCAGTTCTCAGCCATAAGAGACTTTCTGGTTTGCAAGTCCTGTCTCTAAACTATGCTATGCAAAGGCTCTGGGAATTCTTCAAGAGAACAAGTTCATAAAATCTCAGCTAAGAATCACTAATAAAGGCTACTTTAAAGTTTAGGAACCATCACTCCATACAATGGTTTTGCTAAATTTCTACTACTCACGTACATTGGTCTGTCCTCTGTTCTTCGTTTTCTCTCTTTTCCTCCACTTTCCTCTCCTCTCATTTCATCCTTTCCTCTTCCATTTTCATTTTTATATATTTATTTTTTTGAGACAGGATCTCAATATTTCAGTCTGGCTTTAGACTTGGTGTATATCTGACCATAATCTTGTAATTCAGATTCCTCTGCTGTCTTATTACTAGCCTTATAGACCTGGAAAATCACAGCATTCATGAGGTGATGGTAATAGAATCCAGGGCGTTGTGTATACTAGGCAAGAACCTAGCAACTAAGTCTCATTCCCTGAGGATGTGTCAGCATTAGGCTTCTGTCATCCTGAATGGACAGACATAGCTGTGAACTTCCGTTTTCCTGAGTCTTGATCTTCTATTTTTCTGTCCCATTTTATTATTTCTTCTTGTTACTTGAGCTCAATGTATCTTGTCTGTAGTGAAACTCTGTAAGGAGATCAAGCTGGACTCAAGCTCACAGAGACCCACCTGCTTCTGCTTGCCAAATGTTTGGATTAAGCTTTTGGCCCTCATGTGCATGGCACTCAATCAATTCTTTGTCAGTGTTATTGTATGAGTTTACTAATCCCCATATGACTGCCAGTATCCCTGTCAGCAACAGCTAAACAAGGACCCAGAGTTAGGGAGGCAGCAAACAGTGTTTGTGCATGGTTTCAGTTTCAGAGTCCCGCCTGAGCTCTTGCCTAGACCTCACTCAAATGCACAGTGTGAAATAGATGCCATGATGCTAAGACTCCAGTCAGGAGAGTCTATTCTGGAAGCACCCAAATGAGAGATGGAGACTGGATCAATGCAAAAGCAAGAGGTTTACTGTTCCAGTGCACTGGGGTCTATACACTCATCAGAGTGAAGCAGCCCTGAGCAGCAAATTGGTAGTGTTTTTATAGGTTTTAGAGAAAGAAATGAGTTTTATAATATGTGATTGGTTAGCATTTGGACAAAAAAAGCTACAATCAAGGAGTTTTGAACCTTGGCATTTTGTGGTTTGGTAATAGATGGAGAGGCAAGTTGACCTATGGAAAATAGTGGTTGAAGTGGTCACGGGGCATGTTAAAGACTTTAACCTGGCTTCCCCTCATTTGTTGTCGCTATGTGATAGACCATTTGCTGACCAGCTGGACTAGACGAGAGTATGTTTGGACTTTTTTTGAGGCAAGCTGTATATTTCTTTAACTCTTGGAACACTCTACCCTGGCAGGTGGCTAGGATCAGTTATCAGTTGTGGCTCCTCTCAGAATTGTTTGACTGTCAGAGAAGGGAAGTGTTAAAGTAGTCTGCAGCAGTGGAGATTTACAGACTTTGGCCTTAATGGGGGTCCTTAAAGAGTGAGCGCTGGTTCCTTCAAGATAAATCAACCTTCCTCTCCAATCTGCTCCCAGTCATAGTATTTTATTACCACAACAGAAAGGAAAGTAGAATAAGGATAGACATTTGTAGTATTTGTTCAAGTGAAGTGTTTTTCTGATGGTCATTTATTTTAGTGCCATAGTCAGACACCTCCATGATCCTGAGTTTTGTATTTAATGGAGTATATGACATCTATCTGATCAGCCATCTGGGAACATCTCAGTAGACATCCTAATTGGCTAATATACAAACCCCCTCTCTTCCTCATGTCCTGGTTGCATGAGATTTCATCAGTCCCATTGGATGTGTTATTTGTCGGTGCTCTTTTGTATTCCCTCAACATGGATCTTTAGCATATTCCAACTTGTTTCCTTTTTACAAATAAGTTTTTATTTTAAATTTTTATTTAGTTTACATCCCACTTGTAGCCCCCTTCCTCTCTTCCTCCCACCTCACCCTCCCTAACCCTAACCCTCCCCTAATTCTCAGAAAGGTGGAGCCCTCCTCCCCTATCATCTGACCCCAGCCTCTCAAAGTCTCATCAGGACTTCCTGTATCCTCTTCCTCTGTGGCTTGGGAAGGCCTCCCTGCCAGAAGGAAGTGGTCAAGAAGCAGGCAACAGAGGCTATATCAGGAACAGCAAATCCTCCCTATATTAGGTGGCCCCCAGGGAGACTGAGCTGCCTATTGACCACACCTGAGCAGGGGTCTAGGTACTCTCCATGCATGGCCCTTGGGTGATGCATCTGTCTCTTGTCAACATCTAACTACAGATGGAGAAGGTCTGAAGAGTTTCTGACAGCATCATGATGAACTAATGTGTACTGATAGGTTCTGGAAATCAGGGCTTCACTACCATTGGCTGTGTAATCTTTTGCAAGTCCACCAGGCTCCTGTGGTAACTTACACATGCATGGTCACACAGATCTGTCTGGTTCTATGAATGCATTGGATGTCACAGAAAACAAAAGCACATGAGTATGGAAAAGGGGCTTGTGGTGAGGATGAGGTTGGGTAGAGATGGTAGGGAGACAGAGGAGGAGGAACCCAGAGTCATGAGTATTCATTTTCAAAGAGTTGAGTATAAAGGACATCTAGTACTTATCAAATGGAGTTGGTTATTGCTATCTGTATTGTAAATTTGAAGTTGAGAAGCATGAACAAAATTATGAACTTTTACTCTGAAAATACGAACCGGGCCTTAAGTAGTTAATGGCTTGGATCACCCAGCTGACTCTCCCGAAGACTCTTGATTTAGAAAAACCACAATGACAATATCCTAGTAATGAGCATTGATCCCAAATGATGCTGTCTGTGATGATTTTTGTATGGATCCAGCATGCTTCTTTTTTTTAGTGCTTTGTTCCAAAAATGTAATCCTTGAATGGGTCTGGTGTTGTAGAAGGTGCAGTAGATTCGTTTTGTTTTGTTTTTAGTTTTTTGAAAATTTTAAAAATTAATTTATTCATATTACATCTCGATTGTTAGCCCTTCCCCTGTTTCTTTCCATTCCTCCCTCCCTCTCACTTGCCCACTTCTCCTCTCCTCCATGTCTGTGATTGAGGGAGACCTCCTCCCCCTATATATGCTCTTAGAATATTGAGTCTCTTCTTGGTAACTTGCTAAGTAGATGCATTTTGTAATCTGCTGCCCATAGCTCACCACTCACCCATGATACCTCCTCAGCTATCCCTACAGTTCTGTATATTTGGGAGAAGCCATCTTTTAATAACTCGTGTAGAGATGAATTGTGTTCGAAGAGCAAGTGTAATGGTCATTTAATAAGTAGCATCCCTAAATTAATAATAATAATAAAAGTAATATATATATAAACAATTGAGATGTAATATGAATTAATTAATAAATTATAAAAGAAGTAGCAGCACAGAATAAAATACGTATATGTATATATTTGATATTTGTTGATGCATAAATTTAAATATTGTGTTTTTTTTCTCTCCACAGAGTCTTCCACTTCAGATTACAGACTAGAGAACTGTCTCCGGATTAGCATGGCTATCCTCCTCCTGTCAGCTCTTGGGGCTCTATTGCTGGATGCTTGGAAGAGCAGGAGAGGTCCCCATGGGGCCTGTAGAGATTCTTAAGCTGAGAGCCTTGCTATCCAATCCTAGATAAAATAAAATGTCTAAATAAGATTGTGATCTCTCTCCTGAACGTCCAGTGTCTGTAGATGCATTACAATACCTGTGATGATATTGGATTTTCAGAATGGTTTGTGTAGTGTTATCAGGAGAGATCCCCTGAATAGCAGAGCCCACTTCTCTCTCCTGTCTCCTATGTGACATCTCTCTGTAGTGTCCATCCCTTGTCAGGAGCCGACATTTGCCATTGCAAGATGGCGCCGGTTTCCGGGGTGTTCTTGAACTCAGCAGTGGTAAAACAACTCTCATGCGCATGCGTGAAGCCCGCCAAAAGCCATGCTAATGAAGTTTTGAGACACGAACCAATCGAATCTACACCCGCCTCCCTTTGCTCTATATAAGCGGCGCCAGTTCTGCGCTCTGGGTCTTCCGTTCTTAGCTGTCAGCTGCGCAGCCAGGCATCATGATGTATCCCCAATAAAGCGTGCTTCAGAAGGATCCTGTTGTGGCGTCTTCCTTGCTGGCGAGGCGGGCGCGACAATCCCTCATTTCTTATTTCTCTGCATTTGATTGCTTTGCTCTTCTTTCTTAACGGCTCTCCTGCGGAGATCAGATTTTGGAATGTGAGTGAATGTGCACTGTTGACATGATCACAGTCAGGTCATAGATGCTCACAGCCTACACACATGGGAACACCCTAGCCCTCCCTGTTTTGTGTGTAGCTGTTGATAGTGCGTACAGAAAATGTCCTTTGCAGCTTCTTCACCCAGGAAGACTGCATCCATAGACTGCTCTTCTGCAGAGATATCTGATGAGACTAGCTAACCAACTCCCCCTCACTCCTGTAGCATATATCATAAGCAACTCGATATGAGTTCCCAGTGAGCTCGTGCTGCTCCATCAGAGTACACACTGTCCACCTGATCACAGCTTTGCCTGTTTCACTTGAATCTTTGTTTCTTAATGTCATTTTGTCCCCAGTAAGGTCCTCAAGCTTAGCTGCATGTGCTGTATCTCTACCAGATCTCATGCGGTTAGTTCCTTACTCTGTCTCTTTCGCTCACTTCATTCCTGGATTACTGAGCCTGTGAGCAACATCCATCATCCAGTATGAATGTTTTTTGTAAAACCAAGAAACTGTCTTTCTCCTTTAGATTTATTTTGTCACCAGAAAACGAGTTCATTTGACATATTTTACTACATTTGTGACACTGGGATCATCCTTTTTTCTCCAGTGCCTTTTCTGTATAACCTGACTGTTCTAGGTAATTTTCTTCCTATCTCTACTGCCATTGTAGGACATAAACTCCATCATCTTGTCTATTTCTTCCTCCTCCAAGATCTTTGAGAACTATATAATGATTTTTACCAAGTTTAACTCATATGAGAGAACCATATTTTCCTGTGAAACATAACACTAATTAAATTCACATCTATGCATATATCCATTCATACATACATAAAATATTTAGGATGCTCAAAAATAGTAGGTTTCCATGTGGCTTTTAAATACATCATTATTGTTAGTTATCCCTTCCTCTACTCCTATTCTGCACTACACCACCTCCCTCTGATTAGACCCGTTTCCCCATTATTTCATATTTCCACTTGACATCACTGTGTTATAGTGTGCTGACTCCCTTAAGGTCTGTCTTCCCTCACCCTACCAATGGTCCCCGCCTACTCTTCTGGATTCTTCAGGAACTTCAAATGAAACACACAACCCTAGAACCTCAACAATAAAATCCACATGTGAGTGAGAACATGCAACGTTTGTCTTTCTGTATCTGGATGCTTCCCTCAGTGTAATGTTTTCTTCCTTCATCTGCTTACCCATACCTTTTCTTTACAGCTGAATATAGTCCTGAATTGTACAGATATCTGTCCTAGTCACTGCTCTGGTGCTGTGTAGAGACACCATGGCTGAGGTAATTCCTATGAAAGGAAACATTTCATTGGGGGCTTGCTTACAGTTTCTTAGGTTTGTCCATTAGCATCATGGAGAGAAGCATCATGGTATACAGGGAGACACCAGAGCAATAGCTGAGAACTACATCCTGCTCTGTATGCAGAGAGGGAGACTCTGGGTCTGGCAAGGGCCGCTGAAACCTCAAAGCCTACTTTATAATTCCTCCAACAAAGCCATGCCTCCTTATATTTTAAATAGTGCCACTCTCTGATGACTAAGCATTCATATCTATGAGCCTTTGGGGGCCATCCTTAGTCAAACTACCAGAGACCCACAGTTTTATCATTTACTTGTAATCTGATGGACCTCTAGTGTGTTTCTGTGATGTACTTATTTTGAATAGAGAAGCTGTGAGCATAGAAAGACATGCACCTCTGAAGTAGGAAATAGAATATTTTGAGTATTTGCCAGGAGCAGTATAGTTGGGTCATATGGTAGATCTAGTTTTATTTTTCAGAGGAATTACCTCACTGGTTTCTACAGTGTCTACACCAGTTTGTGCTCCCATCAACATTATTTGAAGGCTCCCAATTTATCCAACATACTAAACAGCAGTTTGTTTTCTTTTTTTTACAATTTTATTTAAATGATTTATTCAGATTACATTTAGATTGCTGTTCCTTCACTTGTATCTTCCTATTCTCCCTCCTTTCCTCCCTCTTTCACTTTATTTTCATCCCCTAGGTCTGTGGTAGAAGGTTACCTCCTCCCCCACCATAAGATCACAGCCTATCAGATTTAATCTGGATAGCCTTCTTCCCCTTCCTCTGAGTGCCACCGGGCCTCCCCACCAAGGGAGAATGTTCAAATAGGGGGCACACGAGTTCATGTCAGTGTCAGTGTCCACTCTCCACACAACTGTGGAGAATGCACTGTCCATTGGGTAGATCTGAATATGGGATCTATGTTTACTGTATGCATTGTCCTTTGTTTGTACAATAGTTTTGTATGGCCCCTCCCGGGTACAGATCCACCAGCCTTGATGGTCTTCTTGTAGAGTTCCAGGACCCACTGAGTTCCTCTCTTTTCCCATTCTCCCATACCTCATACCTCTCACCTGGAGTCCCAATAGCAAGTCCTAGCATCTTTCCCAATCATCTGTTGAGTAATGACTCTCATAGGACATCCATGTTGGGCTAGTATCCAATTATAAGTGAGTACATACCATGTGTATCTTTCTGGGTCCTGGTTAACCCACTCAGGATGATCATTTCTAGGTTCATCCATTTGCCTGAAAATGTCATAATTTCCTTGTTTATAATAGCTGAGTAGTATTCCATATTTTAAATATATCATGGTTTCTTTGTCCATTCTTCAACTGAGGGACATCTCAGTTGTATCTAGACTCTGGCTATTATGAATAAAGCTGGTATGAGCAGAGTTGAGCCCATGTCCTTGCTGTTTGGTGGAGCATCTTTTGGGTATATTCCAGGAGTAGAATAGCTTGGTTTTGAGGAAAGCTTATTCCTAATTGTCTGAAAAAGTTCCAGATTTATTTCCAAAGTGGTTTTTACAAGTTTTCCCTCCCACCAGCAATGAAGGAGTGTTTCCCTTTCTCCACATCCTCATCAGCATGTACTGTCATTTGAGTTTTTTTTTGAACTTTTCTTTGTCATAATTTTAATTTTTTAAAATTTATATATATATATATTTTATTAATTTATTCTTGTTACATCTCAATGTTTATCCCATCCCTTGTATCCTCCCATTCCTCCCTTCCCCCATTTTCCCATTATTCCCCTCCTCTATGACTGTTCCTGAGGGGGATTACCTCCCCGTGTATATTCTCATAGGGTATCAAGTCTCTTCTTGGCAACCTGCTGTCCTTCCTCTGAGTGCCACCAGGTCTCCCCCTCCAGGGGACATGGTCAAATGTGAGGCACCAGAGTATGTGAGAAAGTCATATCACACTCTCCACTCAACTGTGGAGACTATTCTGATCATTGGCTAGATCTGGGAAGGGGTTTAAAGTTTACCTCCTGTATTGTCCTTGGCTGGTGTCTTAGTTTGAGCGGGACCCCTGGGCCCAAATCTGCCTATCATATTGTTCTACTTGTAGGTTTCTAGGACCCTCTGTATCCTTTTATTTTGCTATTCTCCCATGCGTCTCTCATTTAGAGTCCCAATAGGATGTCCTCCCCTCTGTCCCAGTTTCCTGGTAAGTGAAGGCTTTCGTGGGACATGCCCCTTGGGCTAGTATGCAGATATAAGTGAGTATATACCATTTGATTCTTTCTGCTTCTGGGTTAACTCACTCATTATGATCATTTCTAGCTCAATCCATTTATCCACAAATTTCGGGAATTCCTTGTTTTTAATAGCTGAGTAGTATTCCATAGTGTATATGTACCACAGTTTCTTTATCCACTCTTCTACTGAGGGACACTCAGGCTGTTTCCATGTTCTGGCTATTATGAATAAGGCTGCTATGAACATGGTTGAGCAAATGTCCTTGTTGTGTGCTGGAGCATCTTCTGGGTATATTCCAAGGAGTGGAATAGCTGGGTCTTGAGGAAGCCCTATTCCCATTTTTCTGAGATAGCACCAGATAGATTTCCAAAGTGGCTGTACTAGTTTGCATTCCCACCAGCAATGAAGGAGTGTTCCTCTCTCCCCACATCCTTGCCAGCATGTGGTGTCGCTTGAATTTTTGATCTTAGCCATTCTGATGGGTGTAAGATGGAATCTCAGAGTTGTTTTGATTTGCATTTCCCTGATGACTAAGGAGGTTGAGCATTTCTTTAAGTGTTTCTCAGCCATTTGATACTCCTCTGTTGAGAATTCTCTGTTTAGTTCCAAGCCCCATTTCTCAATTGGGTTATTCGGTTTGGTGGTGTTTAATTTCTTGAGTTCTTTATATATTTTGGATATTAGACCTTTGTCAGATGTAGGGTTGGTGAAGATTTTTTCCCAGTCTGTAGGCTGTCGCTTTGTTCTCTTGACAGTGTCTCCTGCCTTACAGAAGCTTCTCAGCCTCATGAGGTCCCATTTATTAATTGTTGACACTAAGGCCTGGGCCATTGGTGTTCTGTTGAGGAAGTTGTCTCCTGTGCCAATATGTTCCAGGCTCTTTCCCACTTTTTCCTCTAAGTGGCTTAGTGTCTCTGGTTTTATGTTGAGGTCTTTAATCCACTTGGATTTGAGTTTTGTGCAAGGTGACAAATATGGGTCCAGTTTCATTTTTTTACACATAGACCTCCAGTTAGACCAGCACCATTTGTTGAAGATGCTATCCTTTTTCCATGGAATGGATTTGGCTTCTTTGTCAAAAATCAAGTGACCATATGTGTGTGGATTCATATCTGGGTCTTTGATTCGATTCCACTGATCAACCAGCCTGTTGCTGTGCCAGTACCATGCTGTTTTAATTACTATTGCTTTATAGTACAGTTTGAGATCAGGTATGGAGATTCCTCTGGAGCACCTTTTATTGTACAAGATTGTTTTAGCTATTCTGGGTTTTTTTGTTTTTCCATATGAAGTTCAGAATTGAACTTTCAATGTCTTTAAAAAATTGTGCAGGTATTTTGATAGGGATTACATTGAATCTGTAGATTGCCTTTGGTAGGATGGCCATTTTTACTATGTTAATTCTCCCAATCCATGAGCAAGGAAGATCATTCCATCTTCTCAGGTCATCTTCAATCTCTTTCTTCAGAGTTTTGAAATTTTTTTCATACAAGTCCTTCACTTGCTTAGTTAGGGTAACTCCTAGATATTTTATATTGCTTGTGGCGAATGTGAAGGGTGTGGTTTTCCTAATTTCTTCCTCTGCAAGCTTGTCATTTGTGTATAGGAAGGCTACAGACTATTTGGAGTTAATTTTGTATCCAGCCAATTTGCTGAAGGTGTTTATTAGCTTTAGGAGTTCTCTGGTGGAATTTTGAGGGTCACTTATGTACACTATCATATCATCTGCAAATAGGGATAGTTTGACTTCCTCCTTTCCCATTTGGATACCCTTGATCTCCTTTTGTTGTCTTATTGCTCTGGCTAGAACTTCGAGTACTATATTGAAGAGATATGGAGAGAGTGGGCAGCCTTGCCTTGTTCCCGATTTTAGAGGAATTTCCTTGAGTATCTCACCATTTACTCTGATTTTGGATATTGGCTTGCTGTATATAGCCTTTATTATGTTGAGGAAAGTGCCTTGTATCCCAGATGTCTCTAAAACTTTAAACATGAATGGGTGTTGAATTTTATCAAATGCTTTCTCTGCATCCAAGGAGATGATCATGTGGTTTTTTATTTTCAGTTTGTTTATATGGTGGATTACATTGATGGATTTCCATTTATTAAACCATCCCTGCATGCCTGGAATGAAGCCTACTTGGTCCTGATGAATGATACCTTTGATGTGTTCCTGTGTTCGCTTTGCAAGTATTTTATTTAGTATTTTTGCATCTATGTTCCTAAGAGAAATTGGTCTGAAATTCTCTTTCTTTGTTGAGTCTTTGTGAGGTTTAGGTATCAATGAGACTATGGCCTCATAGAATGAATTTGGTAATTTCCATCCATTTCTATCTTTTGGAGTAGCTTGAAGAGTATCGGTATTAGCTCGCCCTTGAAGGTCTGGTAGAATTCTGCACTGAAACCATCTGGCTCTGGGCTTTTTTTGGTTGGGAGACCATCAAAGATTGCTTCTATTTCTGTAGGGGAAATGGGACTATTTAGCTTGTTTATCTGTTCTTCATTCAACTTTGGCAAGTGAAATTGATCAAGAAAATCGTCCATTTCCCTTAGATTTTCAAATTTTGTGGCATATATGCCTTCAAAGTAGGATCTTATGATTCTTTGAATTTCTTCAGTATCTGTTGTTATGTCTCCCTTTTCATTTCTGATTTTGTTGATTTCAATACTGTGTCTCTGCCTTTTAGTTAGTTTGGCTAACGGTCTGTCTATCTTGTTGATTTTCTCAAAGAACCAGCTTTTGGTTTTGTTGATTCTTTGGACTGTTTTCTTAGTTTCTAATTTGTTAATTTCAGCCCTGAGTTTGATTATTTCCAGGTGTCTACTCCTCTTGGGTGTTTCTGCTTCTTTTTTTTTCTAGGGCTTCCAGTTGTGTCGTTAAGATGCTTATGTGCGATGTTTCCAATTTCTTTTTAAAGGCACTTAGTGCTATGAATTTTCCTCTTAGCACTGCTTTCAATGTATCCCACAAATTTGGGTATGTTGTTTCTTCATTTTCATTGAATTTCAGAAACTCCTTGATTTCTTTCTTCATTTCTTCCCTGACCCAGTTGTCATTTAGCAGAGAGTTGTTTAGTTTCCACGTACGTGTAGGCTTTTTGTTATTTCTGTTGTTGTTGAATTGCAGCCTAAGAGCATGGTGATCTGATAGGATACAAGTTATTATTTCAATCCTCTTGTATCTATTGAGGCTTGCTTTGTGACCTACGATGTGATCAATTTTGGAGAAGGTTCCATGGGGTGCAGAGAAGAAGGTGTATTCCTTCTTGTTTGGGTGAAAGGTTCTATAGATATCTGTTAGATCCATTTGACCCATGGCATTGGTTAATGATGTTATTTCTCGGCTTCGTTTCTGTTTCAATGACTTATCCTTCAGTGAGAGTGGGGTGTTGAAGTCTCCCACTATTATTGTGTGGGGATCGATGTGTGGTTTAAGCTTTTTTAGGAGATCTTTTACAAATGTGGGTGCCCTTGTATTGGGAGCATAGATGTTCAGAATTGTGATGTCATCTTGGTTGACTTTACCTTTGATGAGTATGAAGTGTCCTTCCTCATCCCTTTTGATTAATTTTGGTTGAAAGTCTATTTTGTTCAATACTAAAATGGCTACGCCTGCTTGCTTCTTGTGACCATTTGCTTGGAATATTTTTTCCAACCTTTTACCCTGAGGTAATGCCTTTCATTATGGGTGAGATGTGTTTCTTGAATGCAGAAGAATGTTGGATCTTGTTTATGCACCCATTCAGTTAGTCTGTGTCTTTTTATTGGAGAATTGAGGCCATTGATGTTGAGAGATATTAATGACCAGTGACTGTTAAGAGTCTTAATTTTGATGTTGTTTCCAGTCGAGCGTTTGTGTAGTTGTGTTTTTGCCATGGGATAGTTATCTATTTCCTGGGTAGTTTTGGTTGTAGCTTGACCCTTTGGGATAGAGTTTTCCTTCTAGTGCCTTCTGTAAAGCTGGATTTGTGGATAGGTACTGTTTGAATTTGTTTTTGTCATGGAGTATTTTGTTTTCTCCATCAATGGTTATTGATAATTTTGCTGGGTAAAGTAGTCTGGCCTGGCATCTGTGGTCTCTTAGGGTTTGCAGGATCTCTGTCCAGGCCCTTCTGGCCTTTATGGTCTCTGCTGAGAAGTCGGGTGTAATTCTGATAGGTTTACCATTAAATGTTATTTGGCCCTTTCCCCTTGCAGCTTTTTAATATTTTTTCTTTGTTCTGCATGTTTTGTGTTTTGATTATTATGTGGCGTGTCCCTGTCCCGCGGGTTCAGTTATTCGGGGTCTCGAAGGGGGTCGTGGCCTGTGAATGAAGAACGGGCGAGAGAGAAGACACAACTCTAGAAAGGATGTCTTATCAAGAGTCATTTACTGAAAGCAGGTGTATGATTTTTAAAGTGTGCTTCAGGAAGGGTGGGGGAAGGAGGGAGAGCAGTGGGAAAGTACAGAATCTTCCGGGGTAGGAACTCCTGGGACAATGTGTTGGGCGGGGGGAGGAGACAGGTGGCCCCGCGGTCCTTTCCCAGAGACCACAGCACGTCAGATGTTCATGTACCGTGACTTCTGAGAAAGGCTACAAAGCCACGGTACACTGAGTGTTCCTTTTCTCAGGGCCAAGTTCCCTCTCCTGGGGCCAAGCACGATGTTTGCGGTTTGTCAGTTGCCAGGCAAAATGTTTGATAAGTTCTTTCTGTATAGGCTAGGTGGAAAGGGTCAGCTGGAGTTCAACGCACCCAGGGTCTCTCAGCTCAGCCAGGGTCTCTCGGCTCCCAACATCTCCCCCTTCCCTATTTAATAAGGGCCCAGCACACCACATGCCAAGGAAGGTCTCACACATTCCCGAGAGCGCTCGCCATCGGGGTGGCGGAAGGCGAAAACTGGTGCCGCATGTGGGCACAGTACTTCGCAGCTCTCCATAGGGTGTTATATGGGCAGTGAGCTTAGGAAAAGGAAATGGTCCGATCAAGGCTGGAGCATGTCTCAGAGCCAACCGATCGAGGACCATCTTAGAGGTGCCACTCAGTGCCATCCCGCATGCAATGGGCAAGCTTCCCTGCGGGGTGCAATGGCCACTGGGTTCACGCAAATATAGGGTGCCTTACGACGTGCAATGGCAACCAGGGCCAGTCGAGTGCAAAGGCCACGCAGAGAGAAGAGAGAGAGACTCACTGCTATTTAGTTATGTAGGACTTACAGGCAGCCTGCCAGGCCTAGGGGAATGATCTGACCTCCAAGGCAAAAAGGCTGTGCGGTAAGAACTGAGGATGATGGGAAGGATTTTGATGAGGTTACCAGAAACGCCTGGGGCAGAGTCGAGCCCTCCATTTGGCATCGCGTAATGCCTGGAAATGTAGGGGTTGTCCATAGGGCTGCTGTGAAGGCTGTTGGATCCTTGAAGTCTCTGTTTTGGAGGCTTTATTTTTAAGATCTTCTGAGGAGAGGTGGTGGTAATGGACCTGTATATTTTTGGTAGCAGAGTCAACCTGGCTTTTAACAAAGGTGGTTAAACGATGGAAGGCCCAAGGCCCAAAAGAAAGGAGGAGGAGGATCCCCACAAAGGGGCCCAGGAGGCTGGGCAAGAGGGTAGAGAGCCAGGGGGAGGAGGAAAACCAATTTTTTTTTAATTTTCAAGAAGCCTTCTTTTATTTTTTTAATTTGTAATTCTAGTTTCTGTACAGTCATGCTATAAAACGCTGGGCTTCATTATAGCATCTTCATACGTGTGTCATATGCTTTGCGTATACTAACCCCAACTTCTTTCTTCATCACCCCATCTCCCATCACTCATTCCCTTCCTCACCCCCAAATACTCACACTTTTACTTTCATCTTACTATGCATATTTTTAAATATCTAGACCCTTTATATGAGGGAAAACATTTAGGTAGCTGAATAAAATTCCATTATGTGTATGTACCACATTTCCTTCATCCATACATGCCCCGACGGACACGTCAGTCTGTGCCATGGTCACCTGGCTGTATGGGCACTGCTGTAGCAAATGCGTTTACAGGTACTGCTGTGCATAGTGGCTCTTTCTGGCACAGAGTGAGGGCTATCGCTGCTGTAGGACACAGTGCTTCAATTTTAGGGGTGTTTGTTTAGTTTTTGAGGAATCTCATGCTAATTTTCTTTTTTTTTTAGGGTTACTATTTTTTTTTATTAATTTATTCTTGTTACATCTCAATGTTTATCCCATCCCTTGTATCCTCCCATTCCTCCTCCGCCCATTTTTCCATTATTCCCCTCCCCTATGACTGTTCCTGAGGGGAATCACCTCCCCCTATATATTCTCACAGGGTATCAAGTCTCTTCTTGGCTACCTGCTGTCCTTCCTCTGAGTGCCACCAGGTCTCCCCCTCCAGGGGACATGGTCAAATGTGAGGCACCAGAGTACGTGAGAAAGTCATATCACACTCTCCACTCAACTGTGGAGAATATTCTGACCATTGGCTAGATCTGGGAAGGGGTTTAAAGTTTACCTCCTGTATTGTCCTTGGCTGGTGCCTTAGTTTGAGCGGGACCCCTGGGCCCAAATCTGCCTATCATATTGTTCTACTTGTAGGTTTCTAGGACCCTCTGTATCCTTTTATTTTGCTATTCTCCAATGCGTCTCTCATTTAGAGTCCCAATAGGATGCCTTCCCCTCTGTCCCAGTTTCCTGGTAAGTGAAGGCTAGGAAAACCAATTTTGATACCAGGATTCTTGTTTCTCTCTGTCTCGCCGATGTTCCTTCAGGGCCTTGGAAACTTTGTCAAGGCTCTTTTGTGCTAAGCCTGTTTTACTGACATAGAAGCAACATTCCTCTTTAAGAGCAGCACAGAGCCCCCCCCTCCTTGAGGAAAAGGAGGTCAAGGCCTCTGCGGTTTTGAAGAACTACCTCTGCAAGGGAATCAAGGGAGTCCTTTACCTCCTGAATCCCATATCTCATATTAGAAATATCTCTATCAATAATTGTCTGGAGTTCAGCAAAACCTTGTTTGGAGGTCACCAGGGATGCAATTCCTGTACCTGCCCCCACTGCACCAAGGCCCAAAATAGTGGCTACGGTGAGGGTCGTAATGGGCTCTCTCTTAGATTGGGGGTGGATGGAGACGCCCTTATCTATAAAGTTCAGGAAATCTTCAGGGTTGTGGACAGAGAAGCGAGGGAATAAGAGGACTGTCACACACCAATCACATTTGTGGATAAGTAAAGGGGTAAAGAGAAAAGAGGCCAGGCCTGAAGAGCAGGTAAAATAAGTACCATTAGGGGCCAAGGCGAATTGGAAGGTGGTATTTAATACATGAGTCTGATTGCAAACTTCTAATAGGTCTCTGGGGGGAAGCATATTTGGGCCCAGAAGGCAAGTGCCGAAACCAGAAATAGATTGAACTGTAATGGAGTTGTCAGGTTCGGACGTGAAAAGGGCGGGAGGTATCTCATTAATAAAGGAGGGGGTGGAAAAGAGCGCGATGCCCTCATAGTAAGGGGGGTGGCGGGGGAGAAACATATCCAACATTCTGGGTAAGTGGAGGAGTTAGCACTTTTAAGGGTCTGGATAGAGGCATTAGCGAGATCAATAATGAGTTCTGCAGTACTAGGGGGACCAACAGGGATGGTGGGTTGGAACAGGGTAGGGAAAGAAAAGTGGGGGGTGGCAGAACAATGCGGGGTTGGCTGTAGTTTAGGAGCAGGAGTCTTGGGGGTGGCTGCTACAGGCTTATGAAGCATATTATTGGAGCCTGCAGAGGCAGCATTTTTATTGGGGACTTCTTTTAAGAGCGTGATTTTAAAGGTTAATCCCATGCCATAACCTACTTTATAAAGGCGTAGGCCCCACTCAAAGCCTCTGTCAGTCCAAATTTGACGTTTACCTGGGGCGGTGAAGGAGATGGATAGGGGATTACACCAACTGATGGTGGCGGAACAAGGGCTATTGCAAAGGTTTTTTAAGTCATCTGGCCTATAGTAATTATTAACTTCAGGGTGTATCCAACAACTAGTGACAGAGATATAATCCCAGGGGGAAGATGGCTTCCAATAAGTGGTTCCCGATGTCTCACACCCCCAGGAGGCACAAAAGAAATCATTAGAGCCTCCGCACTTGTAATTATTGGTCCGGGGACAATGAGAAGTACCAGGGCAAACATATAGGCCTCCATTTACTCCCCAGTACCCTTGTCTTCTTAAAGCCTTATGAAACAGTATTCGTTCTAAATCATTGCGGCATCTGACATAGTTTTTTCCTCTTATGGGCTGTTCGGGAGCCTTAGACTCATGCGTGGGCCAAAAAATGTTCTCGGTACCCCAGTTGGGGTTAGCCCCGAGTGCCAGTGTACAGAGGTCTACTTGGAGGACTGGCCAATGGGGCTGAGCTCCCAGGTGGCTACTGGAATTAACGATGTCACCAGCCTGGTTTACAATGGCCCATGTGTAATTGAATATCACATAGGGATTATGGCGGGGGTGGCAGAGGGGAGTACTCACCACCAGGCTCAGGAGGAAGAGGAAGAAGATGTGCAGGGGCATTCTAGGAGAAAACACACTTATTGATCTTTCTCAGGGATTTTCCCTGGGGAGGTAGTTGGGTTAGCCAGTTTGATTAGCCTTTCAGGAAGCCATCAAGCATTTTGTTGAGTCTGGTCATAGACACAGGCATGTCCTTTGCCCCAAATGAGCACAGGATCTGGTCCATGCCATTGATGAGTCAATGGATCTTTCCATAGTACTTGAGCATAAGTATCGGCAGTTGAAGGATGCCAGAATCTATTGGCAGCTGACTTTCCCTGTCTATCAAGGGTTAAAAAATTAAGGACAAATAAGGCATGATTTAATAAATTTTTTTTTAAATTTTCATTTATTTTATTTGTATAGTTATTTTTTTTTATTAATTTATTCTTGTTACATCTCAATGTTTATCCCATCCCTTGTATCCTCCCATTCCTCCCCCCCATTTTCCCATTATTCCCCTCCCCTATGACTGTTCCTGAGGGGGATTACGTCCCCCTATATATTCTCATAGGGTATCAAGTCTCTTCTTGGCTACTTGCTGTCCTTCCTCTGAGTGCCACCAGGTCTCCCCCTCCAGGGGACATGGTCAAATGTGAGGCACCAGAGTATGTGAGAAAGTCGTATCACACTCTCCACTCAACTGTGGAGAATATTCTGACCATTGGCTAGATCTGGGAAGGGGTTTAAAGTTTACCTCCTGTATTGTCCTTGGCTGGTGCCTTAGTTTGAGCGGGACCCCTGGGCCCAAATCTGCCTATCATATTGTTCTACTTGTAGATTTCTAGGACCCTCTGGATCCTTTTATTTTGCTGTTCTCCCATGCGTCTCTCATTTAGAGTCCCAATAGGATGCCTTCCCCTCTGTCCCAGTTTCCTGGTAAGTGAAGGCTTTCGTGGGACATGCCCCTTGGGCTAGTATGCAGATATAAGTGAGTATATACCATTTGATTCTTTCTGCTTCTGGGTTAACTCACTCATTATGATCATTTCTAGCTCAATCCATTTATCCACAAATTTCGGGAATTCCTTGTTTTTAATAGCTGAGTAGTATTCCATAGTGTATATGTACCACAGTTTCTTTATCCACTCTTCTACTGAGGGACACTTAGGCTGTTTCCATGTTCTGGCTATTATGAATAAGGCTGCTATGAACATGGTTGAGCAAATTTTCTTGTTGTGTGCTGGAGCATCTTCTGGGTATATTCCAAGGAGTGGAATAGCTGGGTCTTGAGGAAGCCCTATTCCCATTTTTCTGAGATAGCACCAGATAGATTTCCAAAGTGGCTGTACTAGTTTGCATTCCCACCAGCAATGAAGGAGTGTTCTTCTCTCCCCACATCCTCGCCAGCATGTGGTGTCGCCCATCAGAATGGCTAAGATCAAAGATTTAATAAATTTTTATGATTATTATTGATGGGGTATAATATCCCCCCATAATTTTTGAGTTTTAAAATCATATTTTTTAAGGTTTGATGAGCTCTTTCTACTATGCCTTGTCCTTGGGGATTGTAGGGAGTTCCAGTAACATGTTTAATTTGTAATTGGGCGCAAAAGTTTTTAAAGGAGGAGCTAGTATAGCCAGGCCCATTGTCTGTCTTAATGGTGGAGGGCCGGGGCATAACTGTGAGGCAGGAAAGAACATGGCTGATTACATTCTTTGTAACCTCCCCGGACTGAAGGGTGGTGTAAAGGAATCCACTAAAGGTGTCTATAGACACATGGATGTATTTTAGTTTTCCAAAAGGGGCAAAATGGGTAACGTCCATTTGCCACAACTCTCCTGGGGTGAGTCCCCGAGGGTTAACTCCCAGATGTGGCTCAGGGAGGAAGGTAATGCAGTGTTGACACTGACGTACAATGTGTCAGGCCTGTTCCCTGGTAATGGAGAACATTTGTCTCAGGGTTTGAGCATTTAGGTGGTGTAGTTGATGAGCCTGTTGGGCCATTTGAAGGGGGTGCAGTTCTTGGGATAACAGAATTAAGAAGCTGTTTCTGGTGGCTAGATTGGCCAAATGATTGCCCCTGGCCAAAGGTCCAGGCAGACCGGTATGGGCACGAATATGTCCGACAAAGAAGGAGCATGTCCTTTGCTGGATACTTTTTTGGATTTTAGCAAAGAGGGGGGAAGCATTAGTATCTGGCCGAATAAAGGGCACAGTTTCTAACGAAGGAATGGAGCAAGCGACATAAGCGCTGTCTGTATATAAATTAAAGGGGCGGTCTTGTAGGGTTTGGAACACTTGGAAGACCGCAGTCAGTTCCACTAGTTGAGCAGAAGATAGATTAGTCTGAAACCTGGTAGTTTGTCCATCAATAACATAGGCAGCCACACCGGAGGAGGAGCCATCAGTAAAAACTAAGGGGGCTTGTGGGATAGGGGTACTCTTGGTATGTTTAGGAAAAATTAGGGCTTGTTTACTGAGAAATTGGATAAGTTTGTCAGAGGGGAGATGGTTATCAATCTTTCCCTGGAAGGAAAAGCAATTGATGGCCCAGTCATCGGATGTTTGTAGTAGCCATTGGATTTGGGTGGGGCTATAGGTTTGGCTGACTATGTCTGGGTCTTTTCCAAATATTTTAAGGGAACTCTCTCTTCCCAACCTGAGTATTTTGGCCACCAGAAGGGGATATGGGGAAAGGACTTTTGAAGGGGTAGTGGGTAAATGTAACCAGTATAACGGTTTATTTTGCCATAGCAAACCTGTGGGCAAAAAAGTGGTGGGAGGATCAACAGCCAGAGAGGGGAAGAGGGGGAGTAATATGAAATGGTCTGGTTTGAAATAGCAGCCTCAACAACCTGTAAGGATTTTATAGCCTCAGGGGTCAGTTGTCGAGGGGAAGAGGGGTCAGGATTGCCCTGAAGAATAGAAAAAAGGGGCTTAAGATCTCCAGTGGTGAGTTTTAAATAGGGGCGCAACCAGTTAATGTCCCCCAGGAGCTTTTGGAAATCGTTTAGGGTGTGTAAAGAATCTCTTCTAAGTTCCATCTTTTGAGTGAGAATCTTATGAGAATGTAATTTGTATCCTAAAATCAAATAAGGGGCCTGATGCTGAACCTTTTCTGGCGCAATATGGAGCCCAAACTCTTGGAGTCTGGCTACTAGGGAGGACGCAACTCACAGGAGTTCTTCACCATTCGCTCCCGCCAAAAGGATATCATCCATGTAGTGGATAAGGTAGAGATCAGGATGTTCAAGGCGAAAGGGATCTATGGCCTGGGCCACATACTTTTGGCAAAGAGTAGGGCTATTAGCCATACCTTGGGGGAGTACCTTCCACTGGAAGCGAGGGGAGGGTCCTATACAATTAACAATGGGTAGGCTAAAGGCAAAGCGCTTGCAATCCTCTGGATGTAAAGGGATGCAAAAGAAGCAGTCCTTAAGATCAATAACAATTTTCGAAAATCCCTTGGGAATGGCGACAGGGGAGGGGAGTCCTGGCTGAAGGGCTCCCATGGGAACCACAGTTTTATTTATTTCTCTAAGGTCTTGTCCTGGAGGTGGGTTAGGGAGGGCTGGCACGGCCAGGAGGAAGGCCAGGAGGCTTGAGATAAAACAGTGGAATCTGCTCCTGAATCGAGAATGCCTTCAAAGTATTTGCCATTAAGTTTAAGTTTAAGGTGTGGGCGTTCTCTGGTACTCTTTTGGACCCAATAAATGTCAGAGGATCCGGGAGCAGAGGGCCCCTTGGGCAGCCCCAAGAAGGTGAGCCACAAAGCTGCCGCAACTCTCACGAGCTCCCTGAACAATCTTAGTCAGAGGAGAGAGAACGGACCCCTGGGTGGGGATCGCCCTCCAAGTGGCCATGGCGGTGGAGGAGGACTGAGCCGAAAGTCCCAGGGAAAAACCTTTCTGTTTACCATCAAGAGCATATTTGCCCTGTCCAAGAAGCCCATCCAATTTCCGCCGTCTGGCGGAAGCATGGCCACCCTGGCTGTCAGACCGCGCCGTGGAGCGGCAGCGGCCTGACCAGTCCGTGCGCCAAGAGAGAAATTGGCCCCGCGTCAACAAGGACTGGGCGAGAGCAGTCCACCCACTGGGCGCGAGACACCCGCCACCACCGAGGCTCTCAAGCAAAAAGGGGGCACCCGGGACACAATTTTCGACCGCAGCATTTAGCCCCTCCAATTCTATGAAAGGGAGTCCACGACAAACAGCAGGAGCGGGCGCCCGACCATCGGCGCCACTTTCGGTTTCGCTATCGGAGGTGGATTGCTCCACACCAGAGCCAGAACAGAGATTAATGAGGGGAGGAGGGTTCCTGCGAGTGGACCGCCGTGAGGCAGAGGCAGGAAGGGGGAGTCGGGAAGATGTGGAAGGGGGAGGAGGCGAACGGCCAGCAGGTCGGGAAGCAGAAGGTTGAGACGGCGGGGAGGGAGCCGAGGCAGTCTCTCGGCCAGACTCAGGGGCCGTCAGGGAGCGTGTGACAGGGAAGGCGAGACGGACGGAAGGCAAGTCTGAAAGGGGAGATGATCAGAGAACGGAGAGGCTAGAGAGGCGGTTTTGAATTTGGAGGAAGGTCTTGGATCTGCTGCGTCAGGCGGGATTTCATAGCGGTGAGTGCAGTGAAAGGCAAAGGGGGCGTGGCAGGCAAAGAGGCAGGTGCGCGGGCTGGTGGAGCAGCCGACTCCGGCACAGCCAGAGCTGGAAGAGGAGGAGGAGGAGCGGCGGTGGGGAAGGAGGCACTGATGGGAGGGGGAAGGGTCGGGAGGGACAAGGGAGGCCACTCTTCGGAGTTGTAGTGGGCGGCTTTATCCTCAAGGGTCGCAGCGTCTCCGGGATCTAGGGGGTCGTCACCATTCTGGGCAAGGAGGACAGCGGGCGGAGCAGAGGGAGGGTTTTTGGTCACAGGAAAGACAGGGGCACAGAAAGGAGAGCAGCCACAGTCTACAGAAGAGAGAGGGTTGTCATAGGCGGACGGGAGAGAGGAATAGCGAGGGGCCGTAGAAGAAGGAGGCAGCAGCTGGGGAGGGTCCAGATATGGGTCGACAGGGGAGATCTGAGGGATATCTATGAAGGTGAAAGGAGAAGAGGCAGGGGCAGAGGTGCGAGGGGAGGAACGAGAAGGCGGCAGGGAAGACGAGACAGTACTCTGCAACAGAAAGGAGTTGTTTGTGTCCAGTCTCTGAATCGGAGGCTTGAATTATGTCACGGATGAGCCCCCAGTATGAAAAAATGTTGTGTCCTAGGGCCTCATTCCCATCCCTAGTTATGAGGGCATTTAAATCACGACCGACTCGCTGCCATTTGTGTGAATCTATGGTCGGCCCATCAATAATGAACCAGGGACATTTCTCATCGACAAAAATGAAAAATTCAACCAAATATTTCTTTTTAACCCTTATGCCTCTCTCTCTGAGGGCCTCTTTGAGGCCCTTGATGAATTCCGCCTCTTTAGACAAAGTTTTACCCATTCTGAGAAATTGGACAGATGACTCACCTAATAGTTGAAGCTCCCAGGCGAGCGGCAACAACCATAAAGTCACAGGAGCAATCGCGATCGTAATCTGTCTGTGGGGCGACCCGTACTTTGACAACCACGTCTGGGCGCCACTGTCCCCGTCCCACGGGTTCAGTTATTCAGGGTCTCGAAGGGGGTCGCGGCCTGTGAATGAAGAATGGGTGAGAGAGAAGACATGACTCTAGAAAGGATGTCTTATCAAGAGTCATTTACTGAAAGCAGGTGTATGATTTTTAAAGTGTGCTTCAGGAAGGGTGGGGGAAGGAGGGAGAGCAGTGGGAAAGTACAGAATCTTCCGGGTAGGAACCCCTGGAACAATGTGTGGGGCGGGGGGAGGAGACAGGTGGCCCCGCGGTCCTTTCCCAGAGACCACAGCACGTCAGATGTTCATGTACCGTGACTTCTGAGAAAGGCTACAAAGCCACGGTACACTGAGTGTTCCTTTTCTCAGGGCCAAGTTCCCTCTCCTGGGGCAAAGCACGATGTTTGCGGTTTGTCCATTGCCAGGCAAAATGTTTGATAAGTTCTCTCTGTATAGGCTGGCTTGAAAGGGTCAGCTGGAGTTCAACGCACCCAGGGTCTCTCAGCTCAGCCAGGGTCTCTTGGCTCCCAACAGTGGCGGGCAGTTTTTCTTTTCTGGTCAATTCTATTTGGTGTTCTGTAGGCCTCTTTTATGTTTATAGGCATTTCTTTCTTTAGATTGCAGAAATTTTCTTCTATGATTTTGTTGAGAATAGCTTCTGGGCCCTGGAGTCTGATATCTTCTTTTTCTTCAATGCCTATTATCCTCAAATTTCTTCTTTTCATGGTGTCCTTAATTTCTTGGATGTTTTGTGTCAGGAGTTTTTCAGATTTGGCATTTCCTTTAATGGTTGATTCAAGATCTGTGATTGTATCTTCTAGGCCTGAGATTCGTTCTTCCATCTCTTGGATTCTGTTAGAAAAGCTCACCTCTGTGTTGCTCGCCTTCTTCTCTGAGGTCTCATGTTTTCGTTTTTTTTCTGTCTGTGTGTTTATCATTAAATCCATTTTCATTTTCAGATCTTGAACTGATTTTTTGATTTCTTTCATCTGATTTTTTTTGTATATTCCTGAGTTTCTTCCATTGCCTCTTTATAGGTCTTCAGAGCTTGAACCGTTTTATTTATTTCTTTCATCTGGTTGTTTGCATTTTCCTGTAATTTTTCCAGTTCCACTCTATATGCTTCTTTTTTTTTCTTTTTCAGTTTTTTTATTAACTTATTCTTGTTACATCTCAATGTTTATCCCATCCCTTGTATCCTCCCATTCCTCCCCCCCCCATTTTCCCATTATTCCCCTCCCCTATGACTGTTCCTGAAGGAGATTACCATATTCTCATAGGGTATCAAGTCTCTTCTTGGCTACCTGCTGTCCTTCCTCTGAGTGCCACCAGGTCTCCCCCTCCAGGGGACATGGTCAAATGTGAGGCACCAGAGTACGTGGGAAAGTCATATCACACTCTCCACTCAACTGTGGAGAATATTCTGACTATTGGCTAGATCTGGGAAGGGGTTTAAAGTTTACCTCCTGTATTGTCCTTGGCTGGTGCCTTAGTTTGAGTGGGACCCCTGGGCCCAAATCTGCCTATCATATTGTTCTACTTGTAGATTTCTAGGACCCTCTGTATCCTTTTATTTTGCTATTCTCCCATGCGTCTCATTTAGAGTCCCAATAGGATGTTTTCCCCTCTGTCCCAGTTTCCTGGTAAGTGACTATGTGCTTCTTTTATGTCTCTCACCTGTTTGTCTGCATCTTCCTGCATTTGATTACGAATTTTATTTGTTTCCTCCATTATCTTCCTTATTACTAAGGATTTGAGGTCATTTTCTTGTATTTCTGTTGTATTTGAGTTCTCTGGGTTGTTTTCTTTGGGATAGCTTGAAACTGGAGACGCCATGTTGTTTTGGGTTTTTTTGCGTGCGCTTTTTTGCTGTCCCTTAGACATCTTGCCGTTTTTGTTTTTGTTGGGTAGCTTCCAGAGTTGGATGGAGGGAGTCTGATGATAGATTCACTTGTTTTCTCATGATTTCCCTAGGCTGGGAGCTCAAAGCTTCACTGGTGTGGATGTTAGGAGGTTAGCTCTATTGTTCTGGTCTCTCATAGCCAGTGATCTTCAGCCCCCCTATGCTGTGGGTCCTGCAATTGTTCTGGGTCTCTGAATGAGCGTTGGGTCAGGCCAAGGTATCCACAGCCTTCTGTGTTCCCTGCCTAGTCCAGCCAGGAACACTGGGCCTGAACCACGGGCTGAACTCAGCTAGATTCTCAGGGCCTGAACCGTGTGCCGAGCTCAGCTAGGGATTCTGGGCCCAAAAAGCACACAGGGTCCAGCCAGAACTTTTGGGCTGGGACTGCATACCAAGCTCAGCTAGGGCCTTTTGGCCCAAAGTGCGTGCTGTGGTCAGTTATTGACTCAGGGCCCGAACTGTCCACCAATCTCAGCCAGGAATTCTGGATTCAAACTGCACACGGTGTCCAACCAGAGTCTTAGAGCTGGTGGAACCGAGCGCTCTGTCCAGCCTGCGTCACAGCAGGAGAACTGCGGCTGCACTGAGTCAGTGCTGGTGTTGGAACTGAGCGCTCCGTCCAGGCTGCGTCACAGCAAGAGAACTGCTGGTCCACTGAGTTAGCGCTGGTGGTGGAACCGAGCGCTCCACCCAGACTGTGTCACTGCAGGGGAGCTGCCGCTGAGCTGAGGTGGTGCCTAGGATGGAACTGAGCGCTCCACCAAGCCTGTGCCACAGCAGGAGAACCGCGGCTGCTCTGAGTTAGTGCCAATGGTGGAACCAAGTGCTTCGCCCAGACTGTGTCACCACAGGGGAGCTGCCGCTGAGCTGAAGTGGCGCCTAGGGTGGAACTGAGTGATCGGCCAAACCTGCGCCACAGCAGGAGAACTGCGGCTGCTCTGAGTTAGCACCGGTGGTGGAACCAAGTGCTCAGCCCCGACTGTGTCACTGCAGGGGAGCTGCTGCTGAGCTGAGGTGGCGCCTAGGGTCGAACTGAGCGCTCGGCCAAGCCTGCGCCACAGCAGGAGAACTGTGGCCGAAGCTGAGTTAGTGCCTCGGGCAGAATTGCTTGCTGGGCTGGGCCAGTACCCGGGACTCTGGGGCGGAACTGTCTACCAAGTCCAGTCTGGGTCCGAAGGCTCCACGCGACCCAAATCCTGCCTTGAGTCCCCTCTCCTGCAGCAACTCCCACCAGCCGACACACCAATTGCCTCCACAGGAAGGCTATGAGCTGCAAACCTCAGCCACCGCTGCTGGTGCCGCTGGTGCTGCTGCCTCTGCTGCTGCCGCTCCGATCAGAGAAAAACCACGCTCCTCCCGTGTGCAGGGGCACAAAGGTCCTCCGCACCCTGGTCCCTCCGAACCATGGAGCACTCCCACTGCCGTGATGTTCGGACCTCGGTGTTCCTGGCTCAGAAATCTGTGCAATTCCCTGAATTGGTCCCTGGAGCCTCCAAATGCGGTCCACACTGCTCGCCGCCATCTTGGATCCCCTCATTTGAGTTTTTGATCTTAGCGTTTCTGATGTGTTTAAGATGGAATCTCAGTGTCGTTTTTATTTTCATTTCTCTGATGAGTAAGGGCAGTGAACACATCTTTAAGTGTTTCTCAGACTTTTGATACTCCTCTGTTGAGAATTCTCTGCTTAGCTCTAAACCCCATTTCTTTCTTTAGATGTTTTTTCTTTAAACAATTTATTCAGATTCTATCTCCATTGTTATCCCCTGAGTTGTATATTCCCATTCGTATTTCCTCCCTCTTTCACCCCATTTCCCTCTCCTAGGCCTGGGAGAGAAGGGGACCTCTTCCCTGCCATATGCTCACAGCCTATCAGTTTTCATCCCGATAGCATGCTTCCCCTTCCTCTGAGTGCCACCATGCCTCTCCACAAAGGGGAAGTGGTCAAATAGGGGGCCCCAGCGTTCTGCCAGAGTCAGTCTCCTGTATCCACTCACCTGTGAGGAGTGCGTTGTCCATTGGATAGATTCGAATAGGTGTTCTAGGTTTACTGCCTGCATTGTTCTTTGTTGCTACAGCAGGTTGTGGTGGCTCTTCTGGATCCAGATCTGCCAGCCTTGATGGTCTTCTTGTAGGTTTGCAGGACCCTCTTTTCTTTCTATCTCCTCATTCTCCCATACCTCTCTTACCTGGAGTCCCAATAGCAAGTCTGAACATCTCCCCCCCCCCCCCCGAGTGAAGACTCTTTGGAGACCTCCTTGTTGGACTAGTGGTGGTAAGAGGAAAATTCATAGCATTAAGTGCGTTTATAAAGAAATTGGAATCATCCCAAAGGAACAACTTTTACTTGGCTATGTCGAGCCATCTTCTGGTCCATATAACTCCCCTATTTTTGTTATTAAAAAGAAGTCTGGTATTTATAGACTCCTTCAGGATCTTAGACTAATTAACAAACATATGCTTAAAATGGGCTCCTTCCAAACTGGCTTCCCACATCTGGGGGCCATCCCTGTTCACCTCTACTTAGCCATTGTGGACATTAAGCTTTGCTTCTTTTCCCTCGAAAACTGGCCCTATTTATCATTTACTGTGTAGAAACCTAATCATGATGTTCCCACCCAGAGATTTCAATGGAAGGTTTTCCCCCAGGGAAGGAAAAATAGGCCCTCCATCTTGCTTCCTTGGGCATGGTGAGAGTACAGCCTCACTGTCTGGTCATCCATAATACAGACAATTGGTTTCTTGCACATTCCTTCAAGGGTTCCCTTTTGAACCTACTGAAAATATTGGTCTCAGATCTTGAGAGTGTTCGCCTTACATTTGCTAATGAGAAGTTTCAGACCCTGGCCCTTTATGTTCCTGGGATATAAGATCACCACTGAGATAAAACCTCTCACCCCACTCCACTACTAATTAAAGGGTCATATTCCCTTAATGATCTCCCAAAACTCATCTCTTTCCACCCTATTCCTCCCATTGGGTTTCTGCCTCTTCTCAACCTAATACTACATGCTTCTGATCCACACAAACATTTCTCCACAATGTATCAAGCTCTCTCTTCCCCATGGGGCTCTTAATATTATCCTCTGGATGGGGGAAGCTTCATTGTCTGTCTTCTAGTCCAACAATTGGCATCTTTATTGGACCCCCCCATTCTTGGTTACATACCCAAAATTAGCCACAAACACCGAACTCCTTCTTATGTTAGCCATCCAAACACAGAAATATAATAACAAAATCATTAATGCAGAACCCTTCAATGTCCTCCCTTTTTATCTGTCAGAAATCCAGTTACTTTTTCGAGATAGTTCCCTCTTCCATATCCTGATGCCAGAAGACTACAGTAACATTGATAACCATCTCTCAGCCCACAGACTTTTAGAATCCCATACCCTCTTGTGCCCGGAAAGCCCCACCTTTTCCAGACTCTCTGGATGCCCCATTTCCTGAACTGCCTTGAAATTCACTGACACAAACAAATCCTCTTTTGGGATCATCCTTAAGAGACCTAATCAGCTAGGTATAACTCACATGTTCCCCAATCTGCCCTAGGTCCAATTGGGAGAACTTCTGGCTGTCCTTAAGGCTCTGGACCTCTGACAGCAGGAGTCCATTAACATCTTCTCTGACAGCAATTATGCTGTACAAATGGTCAGGGTGCTGCCCCTGCCCTGCCCTTGATCCTCCTCTCTTCTCATCGACAACATGATTGGTACCTTAAGAATCATGCTGGATAACAGACAACATCATTGGTTTATGGAGCTTTCATACAGGGCTCCATGGTACCATAGCTGAGGGGAATGACCAAGTGACAAGCTTATTGCCTTAATGGCACATGCCCCCATAGAACAAGCAAGGATCCTACATCACAGATTCCACCTGTCTCCTTCCAGCCCACACACTCTATTTCCTCAATTTCTCTTGACACAATGTAAACATGTGGCTCATGCCTGCAAATCTTGCACCTCTCTTGTGACACTGGATCCTCTTCATCCACAGGGTGTTACTCTTAGGACACTCATGCCCATCTCTGGCAAATGGATATTACCCACACTCTGAGCTTTGGTAATGTTAAATATGTCCATGCAATCCTTGACACATATTTCAAATTTGTCTGTGCATAGGCTCTCTCAAGGTAAAGAACAACCCACACCATTAAGCCCTATTAAAAGTGCCATGTTGGTTTTGTGGGTGCCATGGGAGGTTAAGACTGACAATGGCTCAGCTCACACATCTGCCCAATTTAATGTATTCATGTATTTTTGTGGCCTTAAACACTGCACTGGTATCCCTCATAATCCACAGGGACACTCCATAGTGGAGAGAGGTAATAGAAACCTCAAAGAATTGATCTTCAAACAAAACTTTATTATGACATCCTGGGAGGCACATTTGACACCATAGAGGAACTTTTTACAGTTAACTTCCTCACTTTTGATGCAACTGAGGCTTCCTGTGCATACAAACTGTTGAGTGAATATTAATATTTAATATTGAGTTATTCTAATGAAATCAGTAGTTACTCCTTAAGCAGTTTTATATACAAATACCCACACAGAGAGATTAGGATATATTTAAGTAGCCTATAGCACAATGGTGCAACCTAAACCTCCATGCTTGTATAGTTTTTTTTTTTTTTTTTGCCATTTTGATATCCCATTTGCTTTTCACTCACATCCCAGGTCTGGCTCATTCCTCCTGGTGCTTCTTGGTCTTCTCCTCATGTTTCCCAGAGATGAGCATCCATTGGCTGGCCTAGAGATGGTGTGAAGGAACCTGACTGGTTGTCCAAAGCCATAGAACCTGCTGTCTCTTGCTGAATAAATGCATATGCAGCCGCTTACCCTTGATTTGCTTTCACTAGACTCCTTTTGTCCCTGTGGTTGCTCAACCCCTCTCAACCCCTTGGCCTGAGGCCTCCCATACACCTCTCCCCTTATCCAGAGGCTGAATTCTCTAGAGGAGGAACAACAGGGACCTGGCTGTGTTGTTAGTTGGTCAGGAGAATTATTTACTGAGATCATGCATGTACTACAGAAACATTGGTCTGTATCCTCCCTGGTCCTCTCCTCCTGTATTCTAAGTCGTGATATTTTACATCTGCCTATCTCCCATCCAGTGTAACTCTTCCAGTGGATTCATGGAGCATTGGGGATCCATATTTTCTGCCTGTATCTCATTGTTTACTCTGGCATTGTCCACAAGTCTACACCAGATATGGGAATACCAGAGGTCAGTATACGCACACCCACAATGCCTTTAAGAATATTGATCCAGAACAGGAAGTGTATAGAGGAACTGTTGCCTGGACCAAAGCTGTGGTATAGAATTGACGAGTCACAGGCTGTTCTTGTGTAAAACCATATCCCCTTCCTGTTTATTTGGATGTCATCATCCCTGACAGAGGTTCTGTACCCTAGTCTGCCCTGTCTCATGGATGTTTTCCCCTGTGCAGACTCTGTCACCAGTTCTTTCTGTGTGTGCATGTGGAGATCTGGCATGAGGTGCTGCCATGGGCTTTGGGGCTGTTCTTCTCGGATTTGGTAAGTGCTACAGGGGTCATTATTCTTAGCCAGAGGGTAATGAATACAGACTCCCAGTTTTAGAACCTGAATTCTGTTCACAGAAGTTTTCCTCTGTGAATGCCTGGCCTGATGCCTGAAAAGGGGTCTCTCCTGACCTCAGTATGTCTATCTGACTGGTCTTTTCATCTGAGCTCTAGTTGGAATCAGTCTATAACAGGACAAACTTCTCTCACCAGTCTTTTTTTCCCATTTCAGTGTGTTTAATAGAGCAGAGGATCTGGGCACACAATGGTGAGTCTGTGGTGCATTTTCCTGATTCATTATTGATGTGGGAGCTCTTTGGGAACAAGACTCTACTGATATCAGATTGTTAGATCTCTTTTTCTGTGTCTCTCCAGGTCCATTGCCCCAGCCTTCAATATGGGCAGTTCCAGGAACTGTGATTTCCAAGGGCAGTGCTGTGACCATCTTCTGCAGAACCCCTCCAGGAGTGACCACAGTGTGCCTGTTCCATAATATATCTGAAAGAGAGTGTCATGATTCTACCTCACAAGCTTCCCAGGAGGTTTCTGGTTTCATTCTTCAGAGTATGATACACACCGATGTGGGGATTTACTCCTGTCAATACAACAAGGGAGATGGATCATCAGAAAGTGACAAACTGGAGCTGATGGTGACAGGTGAAGAAATGCTTAAGAATATTCTTCTTTAGGCTCAGTCATGATTGCCTACCTCACTGAACTACCCATGTAGTTCCTATTTTTTTGCGAAAGGTTTTCAATATCTCAGTCTGGCCTTAGACTTGTGTATATCTAATCATAATTTTGAACTTCTGATTCCCCTCGTCTCTTATTACTAGCCTTATAGACCTGTGCAACCACAGTATTCATGTGGTCATAGTAACAGAACCCAGAGCATTGTGTATATTAGGCAAGAACCTATCAACTAAGTTTCATTCCCTGAGGATGAGGTTTGTCAACGTCCCACTGCACTTACTGTGTTCTAGGCTCCCTTTACAATATGGACTATTGCCCCTAAGGGATGGGGTTCATGGTAAATTACAGCGTCTTCATACGGTACCTATTTAGAGCCTCTCGAAGGTGCTGGTTCATATAAAAAATGGAAATAGGTTTTGTGATTTCTGTAGAGTAGCAATGGTTGAATTTCCTTTTGTTTTCTTGTGTTGTTCTCTTTATTCAGTTTTTGAATTGTAGGTTTATTTATAATGTTTTAAATAACAGTATCTTTTTGTGATTATTTTTAGACAGGTTCTCACATGCAACTCTGGCTGGCCTTGAATTCTGTATAGACAAGGCTGGTTTTTTTTTTACATTAAATATATTTATTTTTATTAACTTTGATTTTTTTCTTTTTTATTATTAATTTATTCAAATTACATCTCAGTTGTTAGCCCATCCCTTGTATCCTCCCATTCCTCCCTCCCTCCCTCTTCCCCCCATTCCCCTCCCCTATGTCTGTGACTGAGGGGGACCTCCTCCCCCTGTATATGCTCATAGGGTATGGAGTCTTTTCTTGGTGACCTATTATTTTTCCTCAGAGTGCCACCAGGCATCATCCAAGGGACATGGTCAAATATGGGGCACCAGAGTTTGTGTGAAAGTCAGGTCTCCTTCTCCACTTAACGGTGGAGAATGTCCGGTCCATTGGCTAGTCTGAGTAGGGGTTCAAAGTTTACTGCCTATATTCTCCTTGGCTGGTGCCATAGTTTGAGGAGGACCCCAGGGCCCAGACCTGCCTGTAGTTTTCCAGGACCCTCTGGATCCTTCTATTTCCTCATTCTTCCAGGCTTCTCACACCTAAAGTCTCAATAGGATGTCCTCCCCTCTGACCCACTTTCCTGGTAGGTAAAGTTTTTTATGGGGATGTACCCCTTGGACTAGTGTCTCAATATAAGTGAGTATATACCATTTAACTCTTTTTGCTTCTGGGGAACTCACTCATTATGATAATTTCTAGTTCAATCCATTTGTCCACAAATTTCGGAAATTACAAGGCTGGTTTTAAACTCGCAGAAATATATCCACTTATGCTATCTGAGTGGTAGAATTACGGACATGTGCTACCGGCTAATAACCGGGTCATTTCACTTCCAGGGGTATACGAGGAAAAGCCATCCCTTACTGTTGATTCAGACCACCAAGGACTCTCAGAAATGAATGTGACACTCCTCTGTCACCCACCTCATTTCTTTGACACATTTATCCTGTGCGGAGATGGAAATGCTTCCTTTCCCCAGAACTGCTCACATCAGGACCACAAGACATTCATCATCTCCCCAGTGAGCCCAGTGGACAGGAGGACCTATAGATGCTTTGGTTCTTACAAATCTAATTCCTACTTGTGGTCACTGCCTAGTGACCCCCTTGAATTTCCAATTCCAGGTAAGTATGTTTGATATTTGTTTGTTATCTCTGTGCTTAGAGAGACCTCAGTGGATGCCATTTGGAACACATCAATTCATCTATATGTCTGCTATGTACTGTTTGTTGCATATCACTGCTGTTATGGTTGTAATTGCTTCCAGTTGCATCACAGAATTTGAATATTATGTGCTAATTATGTGATATTAGTGTAGATGCAGGTGTATTCTTTTGGAGAAGAGATATTACTCATCATGATATGTGGGGTCCCACTCAGTTGCTGGCTGTGTAACCCACTACAGCATACATGTACACACAGACAAACACTGAGACACACACAGACACACAGACACAGCACACCACAGCACACCACACCATACATACTACTCCTTAGCTAACTCTGATATAGAATTTGAAATGGTCTGTTGTGGTTTCTTCATTCAGGATGACTGTAATCTTTGCCTTACACCATAATTTGTGAACACAGTGCTGTGTCTAAATAGCCACCATATTGCTTGAGAAAACATGAGACATTCACAGAAGAGAACAAGAGAAATTCATAGTCAGGACCTTCTAGGATTATGCCCCAGCTTTATAATGGATAGATTTCTGTTTTGTATCCTCAGCGTACCCAGTTATTGGGTATGTTTCAATGGAGGTGACAGATTCTAGATATGGAGACTATGGGAACAGAAGTGTTCTCTGAGAAGTATGGGAAACTGTGGGTGTTCATGGGTTAGGGATAGAAGGGTGAACCTGAGGAGGCAGGAAGAAACAATATCCCAAGAAAAAGCATCATGGAAAATAGAGTGGGACTTTTTCGGTAAAGAAGCTGTTTTGTGTAGCTCATGGGATGAGAGTCAAAATGGAAAATGAATAGAACCAAAATATATTTCATAATATCTATGATATTTCAAAGTATAAAACTATTAACTAATAAGCCAAAGTAAAACAAATAACTTTTTTTTTACTGAAGTGCACAACCTTGCAGTATGGAAGCCAGGCAGCTAAATACTACAAAAAAACACAGAAGGTGAATGTCCCAGGTACAGCTAAGTAGAGGAAGGTGTGTGATGAGATTGTGTGTAAACAGTCAACAGATAAGCATGGTCTGGTGGTTGTGCTGTTTAGCATAATTGTCAAATTGACCTAGCCTAGAGTCCTCTGAGAGGAAAGCCTCTTTTGAAGCATTTGTAAATCACAGTGTCCTGTAGGCATGACTGTGGGTCGTCTCCTGACCATTAGCTTATCCAGAAGAGGCCCAGACTACTGCCTGCAGTGTCATTTTTTTTGACATGTGGCTTTGAGCTGTATGTGAAGGTTTTCAAAGGAGAGTTAGAGTGAAAATGATGGAAAAGGAACACAGGGGCAGTCGCCTCAAGATTCTTCTTCTCTCACTTCTTATTATTCTTATTTTCTAATGATATTGGGAGGAGAGAAGTTGGGAAGGCATATATGGGTATGTAAACAAGCCAAAGGATATGGAGAGGACCCAATATCTCACCAAAATATTGAATCCTGTGTCCACTTAAGGGACTTTCAGCATTAGGCTTCTCTCATCCTGAATGGACAGACATAGCTGTGAACTTCCCTTTCTCTGAGGCTTGATAGTCTAGTTTACCTTTCCATTCAATTTCTATTTTGATACATGAGCTCATTGTATCTTGTCTGTAGTGAAACTCTGTAAGTAGATCAGGCTGGTATCAAACTCACAGAGACTTACCTGCCACTGCTTCCCAAATGCTGGGATTAAAGATTTGGCACTAGTGTGCCTGGCTCTCATTCAGTTCATTGTCAGTTTCATTGTATGCGTTTACTAATGCCATATATGACTGCCAATAACCCTGTTAGCAGCAGATAAGCAAGAGCCCAGAGTTAGGCAGGCAGTAAAGAGTGGTCATACATGCTTTCATTTTCAGAACCACACTTGAGATCCTGCCCAGGCCTAACTCAAATGCACAGTGTGAAATAGAAGTCCAAGACAAATCAACCTTCCTCTGCAAGTGACCTTGTTCATAGTATTTTATTAGCACAGCAGAAGGGAAACTCAAAGAATGATAAACATCTGTAGGATTTGCTTAAGTGAAATGTTTTTCTGATGTTCATTTATTTTAGTGCTTTAGTCCAACACCTGAGTTTTGCAATTAATGGAGTATATGACATCTATCTGATCAGACACTTGGCAACATGTCAATAGAGATCCTAATTGGCTAATATATAAACCTCCATCACCATGTCCTGGTTGCATGAGATTTCATCAGTCCTATTGCATGTGTTATTTGTCAGTTCTCTTTTGTGTTCTTTCAACATGGCTCTTTAGCATATTCCAACTTGCTTTCTTTTTAGAAATGTTATTTGTTTAAAGATTAAAAAAATTTTAGATTTATTTATTATTGTTATACAGTGTTCTGCCTCCATGTATACTTGTAGGACAGAAGAGGGCATCAGGTCATATTATAAATGTTTGTGAGCCAGTGTGTGGTTGCTGGGAATTGAACTCAGGACCTTAGAATGATCAGGTGGTGCTCCTAACCTCTGAGCCATTTCTCCTGCCCATTATTTTTAAATTTTATTCAGTTTACATTCCACTTGTTGCCTCCTTTCTCTCCCCCTCCCACCCCATGCTCCCCTAGTTCTCAGAAAGGTGGAGCCCTGATCCTCTATCATGTGATCCCAGCCTATCAAGTCTCACCAGGATTGCCTGTATCCTATTCTTTGGTGGCCTGGGAAAGCCTCCCTGCCAGAAGGAAGTGATCAACAAGCAGGCAACAGAGTCTACGTCAGCAACAGCACTTGCTCCCCATATTAGAGGGTCCCCATGGAAACTGAGCTGCCTATTGACTACACCTGGGCAGGGGTCTAGGCACTCTCCATACATAGCCCTTAGTAGGTGCATCAGTCTCTTGTCAACAACTGGCTACAGATGGAGAAGGTCTCAAGAGTAATGAGTACTGACAGGTTCTGGAAATTAGGGCATCACTGCCATTGGCTGTGTAACCATTGGAGAGTCCACCAGGCTCTTGTGATAACTTACACATTCATGGTCACACAGATCTCTCTGGTTCAAAGAATGTATTGGATCTCACACAAAAGAAAAGAACATGCCTATAGAAAATGTGCTTGTGGAGAGGATGAGGGTGGGTGGAGGTGGTAGGGAGACAGGGGTGGAGTAATACAGAGACATCTGTATTTATTTTCAAAGAATCAGGTACAGGAGGATATCTAGAGTCCATCAAATTTACTTTTTTATTGCTTTGTTCCTAAAATATAATCCTTGAATGAGTCTGTTAATGGAGAGGGTGCAGTAGCTGCACTTTTAAATCTACTGCCCCTAGCTCACCACCCACCCATGAAGTCTCCTCACCTATCCCTACAGTTCTGTGTATTTTGGAGAAGTGGTCTTTTAATAACTCATGTAGAGATGTATTGTGTTCTAAGACATTTAAGAAAAACAGCCCATAATATGTATATAGGTACATATATATTTTTGATATACATACATATTTTTTATATTTGTTAATATGAAACTTGAATATTAAATTTTTCTTTCCATGGAGTTTTCCACCTCAGATTACAGAGTGGAGTACTGCTTCCATCATAGTCTGGCTATCATCCTCCTTTTAGGCCTTGGGCCGGCCTCTATTGCTAGATGCTTGAATGTACAGAAGTCTTCATGGGGCCCCCTGGGAGCCTTAATAGGAGAGCCTTGCTACCCAATCCTAATCCTCATCAAAATGCTGCCAATAAAAAGCTTAAATAAGATTAATTCTCTGCTAAATGTCCAGTGTCTGGAGATGTGGTAAAATACTGTCATGATATTGGAATTTCAAATTCGTTTTGTGTAGTTTGCAGGAGAAATCCCCAGAGTAGCAAAGCACACTTCTTTCTTTTTTCTCCTGTCTGATATCTCTCTGTAGTGCCCATCCCTCATTTCTTCTATCTTGGCATATGATTGCTTTGCACTTCTTTCTTCCTTGCTCTCCTTTGGAGACCAGATTTTGGAATGTGAGTGAAGGTGCACTGTTAACATGAACATAGTCAGGTCATGGATGCTAACGCCCTAGACACATGGGAATGCTATAGCCCTCCCTGGTTTTTGTGTAGATCTTGATAGTGAGTGCAGAAAGTATCCTTTGAAGCTTCTTCATGCAGGATGACTGCAGCCTTAGAGTGCTCTCCTACAGAGATCTCTGCTGAGCCTAGCTCAGGACTGCCCCTCACTCCTGCAGCATATACCATAAGCCACTAAATATGAGTTCCCAGTGTGCTCATGCATCTCCACCAAAAGATGTTCTGTTCCCAAATCACAGGTTCTTTTTGTCCCCAGTCACGTTCTCAAGCTCATCTGCATGTGCTGCGTCTCTACCACATCTCATGCAATTAGTTCCTCTGTCTTGCTTTCTCTCTATGCTTCTCCATCACTGACCAGTGAGCAATATCCTTCCTTCAGTATGAGTTTTATTGTCAAGCACAGAAACTGTCTTCCTTCTTTAGGTTTATTCTGTGATCAGTAAATGAGCTTAATTGGCATATATTACTACATTTCTGATGTTAGACTTTAGATCCATCCCTTTCTCCAGTACATTTCCTGTATAACCTGGCTCCTGTTCCTCATTTTCCTCCCATCCCTACTAACATCATAAGACACAATTTCCACATCCTGTCTATTTCTCCTTCCTCTATAGTCTTTGAGAATTTTTTTCTTTTTTCTTTTTTATTAATTTCTTCTTGTTACATCTCAATGTTTATCCCATTCCTTGTATCCTCCCATTCCTCCCTCCTCCCCATTTTCCCATTATTCCCCTCCCCTATGACTGTTCCTGAGGGGGATTACCTCCCCCTGTATATTCTCATAGGGTATCAAGTCTCTTCTTGGCAACCTGCTGTCCTTCCTCTGAGTGCCACCAGGTCTCCCCCTCCAGGGGACATGGTCAAATGTGAGGCACCAGAGTACATGAGAAAGTCATATCCCACTCTCCACTCAACTGTGGAGAATATTCTGACCATTGGCTAGATCTGGGAAGGGGTTTAAAGTTTGCCTCCTGTATTGTCCTTGGCTGGTGCCTTAGTTTGAGCGGGACCCCTGGGCCCAAATCTGCCTATCATATTGTTCTACTTGTAGGGTTCTAAGACCCTCTGGATCCTTTTATTTTGCTAGTCTTTGAGAATTAAATAATGAATTTTATTCAAAGTTATTTCATACCAGAGGATCATAATATCCTGCATAGAGTAGCAATAGTTAAACTCATACATGCATAAGTACATTCATACATACATGAATATTTAAGAAGCTCAAAAACAGTCGGTTTCCATGTGGCTTTTTCAAACGTCATTAATGTCAGTGTTTCTTTGCCCTGCTACTGCTCTGCCCTACCACCCCCTCTCCCTGATTAAACCTCCTTCCCCATTACTCCATATTTCCTTTTGACATCACTTGTGTTATACATTGCTGACTCTTCTGTGATCTTTCTTCCCTCACCATTCTTTTTTTCTTTTTTTTTACATTTCTGGATTCTTCTGGTGCTTCAAATAAACACACACCCCTAAAACATCAACACTGATATCCACATATGTGTGAGGTAATGGAACATTTGTTTTTCTGGGTCCTGATTACTTTTCTCAGTATAATGATTTCCATCTTTGTTTGCATAACTGCATGTCATCATGGGAGAGAATTGAATTCAATGTTGTCTAATAAGGGTGCATCACAGACAGGACTCATTTATTTTCAGAGGCTCCCAAACAAGGTGTGATATTAGAGGCTTGCATAATAGTTGGGTTTTTAACATGGAAGCAAGATATAAAGTAAGACAGTCCAATGATGTAATGGGACACCATGTTGTCTGGCTCAGGGAAGTGCCAAAGTTTGGTGAAAAGAGTGGCAACCCACAGGTTTTATTCTTTGGCTGACAGAAGCCCCTAGATAGCACTAAGGAATGAGAGTTATTCTTATATGGTATGGGAATCAAAATGTTGATTAATTAGGCCACTTGAAATATGTCACAAATTCTGGAAACTCTGAGTTGAGACTTCACTTTGTAGGTGTGCTGGTTAGTTTTCTTCAACATGACATAACTGAGAATCATCTGGGAAGAAGGAATGTCAACAGAGGAATTGACCCTGCCATATTGGCCAGTGGGCATCCTTGTGGTGCATTTTCTTGATTTATTCTTGATGTATGAGCTCCGTGAGAAGCAGGCTCTCCTGACATCAGATGGCTAGATATCTTCTGTGTCTCTCCAGGTCCATTGCCCCAGCCTTCTATATGGGCAGTTCCAGGAACTGTGATTTCCAAGGGCAGTGATGTGACCATCTTCTGCAGGACCCCTCCAGGAGTGACCAGAGTGTGCCTATCCAATTATGTATCCAATAAAGACTGGCATGATTGCACCCCACAGGGATCCCAGGAGGTTTATGAGTTCATTCTTCATAACATGATACACACCAATGCAGGGATTTACTACTGTGAATACAACAAGGGAGGTGAATGGTCACAAATTAGCAACAAACTGGAGCTGATGGTGACAGGTGAGCAAATGTTAAGGATACTGTTTTGTAGCCTCAGTCACTGTTGCCTACCTCTCTGAAGTACCTATTTTCCCTCACAGGCCCTGCCTTTATATCTGCTTCCATATACAGTTGTTCTGAGTTACTTGGGACTATTGATTGAAGAAATGAGAACTACTCCAGGATGAATTTATGTATCTCAGCGGTAGGGGCATCAGCCTCTGAAGGCCTTACTGTGTCCCATAGCTTTCAAAAAATTGTTACAGACAAGCCATCTTTAGCATGACAATTTCTACATGCCAAGATTTCTTATCTGATCTAGGGGTTGTCTTGAAAGATCCATCACCTAGCAGTTCTCAGCCATAAGAGACTTCCTGGTTTGCATGGTCCATTTCCAGACTATGTTATGTAAAGGCTCTGAGAATTCTTCAAGAGAACAATCCCATAAAATCTCAGAAGAGAATCAGTACTAACAAAGGCTACTTCAAAGCTTAGGAACCATCACTCCATACAATGGTCTTGCCAAACTTCTATTACACACATACATTGGTTTGTCCTCTTTTCTTTGTTTTCTCTCCTTTTCTCTACTTTCCTCTCCTCTCATTTCATCATTTCATCTTTAATTTTCATTTTTCTTTATTTTTTTTGAGACAGGATCTCAATATCTCAGTGTGGCCTTAGACTTGATTTGTATCTCACCATAATCTTGAACATCTGATTCTTATCCTCTTATTACTAGCCGTATAGACTGGACAACACAGCATTCATGTGATGATGGTAACAGAACCCAGAGCATTGTGTATACTAGGCAAGAACCTATCGACTAAGTCTCATTCCCTGATGATGCGGTTTGTCATCCTCCTCCTACACTGACTGTGGTCTAGGCTCCCTTCAGAATACTGACTATTGCCCCTAAGTGATGGGGTTCATGAGAAATTATAGCATCTTTATACAGTACCTATTTAGAGCCTCTCTACGGTCCTGGTCCATAGAGAAAAAATGGAAATAGGTTTTGTGATTTCTGTAGAGTAGCACTGAATGACTTTCCTTTTGTTTTCATGTGTTCTTCTCTCTGCTCAGTCTGTGAATTGTAGGCTTAATTATATTGTTTTAAATAACAGGACCTTTTTGTGATTATTTTTAGACAGGATCTCACATGTAAATCTGGCTGTCCTCAAAATCTTTATATAGACCAGACTGGTTTTAAACTCACAGTGATATATCTGTCTTGTTCCTGACTGCTAGGATTAAAGGCATGTGCTACCATGACAGTTATTAACAGGGTCTTTTCACTTCCAGGTGTTTTTGAGGAAAAGCCATCCCTTACTGTTGATTCAGGCCCCCAGGGACTCTCAGAAACAAATGTGACTCTCCTCTGTCACCCACCTCGATTCTTTGACACTTTCATCCTCTGCAGAGATGGAAAGGCTTCCTTTCCCCAGAACTGCTCACATCAGGACCACAAGACATTCATCATTGCCCCTGTGAGCTCAGGGCACAGGACGACCTATAGATGCTTTGGCTCTTATAAAGAGAATTCCTACTTGTGGTCACTGCCTAGTGACCCCTTTGAACTTCCAATCCCAGGTAAGTATGTCTGATATTTGTTTGTTATCTCTGTGCTTAGAGAGACCTCAGTGGATGCCATGTGGAATACATCAATATTTATACATGTCTGCTGTGTACTCTTCTTTCACACTGTATAGCTGTCATGACTGTAATTGCTTTCATTCTCATTGCAGAATCTGAGTATTATCTACTAATTATGTGATATCAGTGTATTCTTTTGGAGAAGAGATATTACTCATTGTGATATTTGGGGTTCCACTCAGTTACTGGGTGTGTAACACACTGCAACATATATATATACACAGAGACAAACACTGAGAAACACACAGACACACACAGACATAACCACACCACATACTCCGCCTTAGGTAATTGTGAAAAAGAATTTGGAATGGTCCATCATGGTTTTTTCATTCATGATTACTATAATCTTTGCCTTACACCATATTATATAAGCACAGTGCTGTGTCCAAATAGCCACCATGTTGCTTGAGAAAGCATGAGACATCCACAGAAGAGAACAAGAGAAATTCATAGTCAGGACCTTGTAGGATTATGCCCCAATTTCATGATGGATAGGATTCTGTTCTGTATCCTCAGCTCACCCAGTTATTGGGTATGTTTCAGTGTTTCAATGGGGTGACAGATTCTAGATATGTAGACTATGTGAACAGAAGTGTTCTCTGAGAAGTTTGAGAAAATGTGGGTGTTGATGGTTTAGGGACAGAAGGGTGAATCTGAGGATGCAGGAAGAAATAATATCCCAAGAGAAAGCATCATGTAAAATAGAGTGGGACTTTTTGGGTAAAGAACCTGTTTTGTGTAGCTCATGGGAGAGAATCAGAAAGGGAACATGAATAGAACCAAAATATACTTCATGTATGTATGACATTTCAAAGTTTAAAACTATTAACAAATAAGTCAAAGTAAAACAAATAACATATTCTGTTAACCAAAGTGCACAACCTTGCTTGCAGTAAGCCAGGCAGCTAAATACTACAATAACACACAGAAGGTGAATGTCCCAGGTACAGCTAAGAAGAGGAAGGTGTGTGATCAGGTTGTGTGTAAACAGTCAACAGATAAGCATGGTCTGGTGGTTGTGCTGTTTAGCATAATTGTCAACTTGACCTAGCCTAGAGTCCTCTGAGAGGAAAGCCTCTATTGAAGCATTTTGTAAATCAGATTGTCCTGTAGGCATGACTGTGGGTCCTCTTCTGACCATTAGCTTATCCCAAAGAGGCCTAGACTACTGCCTGCAGCGTCATTTTTTTTGACATGTGGCTTTGAGGTGTATATGAAAGTTTTCAAAGGAGAGTTAGAGTGAAAATGATGGAAAAGGAACACAGGGGCAGTCTCCTCAAGACTCTTCTGCTCTCACTTATTATTCTTATTTTCTAAGTCTATTGGGAGGAGAGAAGTTGGGAAGGCATATACGGGTATGTAAACAAGCCAAAGGATATGGAGAGGACCCAATACCTCACCAAAATATTGAATCCTGTGTCCACTTAAGGGACTTTCAGCATTAGGCTTCCCTCACCCTGAATGGACAGACATAGCTATGAACTTCCCTTTCTCTGAGGCTTGATATTCTATTTTCCTCTTCCATTCAATTTTTATTTCGATACATGAGCTCATTGTATCTTGTCTGTAGTGAAACTCTGTAAGGAGATCAGGCTGGTATCAAACTCACAGAGACTCACCTGCCACTGCTTCCCAAATGCTGGGATTAAAGATTTGGCACTAGTGTGCCTGGCTCTCATTCAGTTCTTTGTCAGTTTCATTGTATTCCTTTACCAATGCCCTATATGACTGCCAATAACCCTGTTAGCAGCAGCTAAGCAAGAGCCCAGAGTTAGGGAGGCAGCAAAGAGTCGTCATACATGCTTTCATTTTCAGAACCACACTTGAGATCCTGTCCAGGCCTAACTCAAATGCACAGTGTGAAATAGAAGTCCAAGACAAATCAACCTTCCTCTCCATGTGATTTTGTTCATAGTATTTTATTAGCACAGCAGAAGGGAAACTCAAAGAATGATAAACATCTGTAGGATTTGCTTAAGTGAAATGTTTTTCTGATGTTCATTTATTTTAGTGCTTCAGTCAGGCACCTGAGTTTTGTATTTAATGGAGTATATGACATCTATCTGATCAGACATTTGGTAACATGTCACTAGAGATCCTAATTGGCTAATATATAAACCTCTATCACCATGTCCTGGTTGCATGAGATTTCATCAGTCCTATTGCATGTGTTATTTGTCAGTTCTCTTTTGTGTTCCTTCAACATGGCTCTTTAGCATATTCCAACTTGCTTTCTTTTTACAAATGTAATTTTTTAAAAAAATTAAGCTCAACCATGTTCATAGCAGCCTTATTCATAATAGCCAGATCATGGAAACAGCCTAAGTGTCCCTCAGTAGAAGACTGGATAAAGAAACTGTGGTACATATACACTATGGAATACTACTCAGCTATTTTTTTTTTATTAATTTATTCTTGTTACATCTCAATGTTTATCCCATCCCTTGTATCTTCCCATTCCTCCCCCCCATTTTGCCATTATTCCCCTCCCCTATGACTGTTCCTGAGGGGGATTACGTCCCCCTATATATTCTCATAGGGTATCAAGTCTCTTCTTGGCTACTTGCTGTCCTTCCTCTGAGTGCCACCAGGTCTCCCCCTCCAGGGGACATGGTCGAATGTGAGGCACCAGAGTACGTGAGAAAGTTGTATCACACTCTCCACTCAACTGTGGAGAATATTCTGACCATTGGCTAGATCTGGGAAGGGGTTTAAAGTTTACCTCCTGTATTGTCCTTGGCTGGTGCCTTAGTTTGAGCGGGACCCCTGGGCCCAAATCTGCCTATCATATTGTTCTACTTGTAGATTTCTAGGACCCTCTGTATCCTTTTATTTTGCTGTTTTCCCATGCGTCTCTCATTTAGAGTCCCAATAGGATGCCTTCCCCTCTGTCCCAGTTTCCTGGTAAGTGAAGGCTTTTGTGGGACATGCCCCTTGGGCTAGTATGCAGATATAAGTGAGTATATACCATTTGATTATTTCTGCTTCTGGGTTAACTCACCCATTATGACCATTTCTAGCTCAATCCATTTATCCACAAATTTCGGGAATTCCTTGTTTTTAATAGCTGAGTAGTATTCCATAGTGTATATGTACCACAGTTTCTTTATCCACTCTTCTACTGAGGGACACTTAGGCTGTTTCCATGTTCTGGCTATTATGAATAAGGCTGCTATGAACATGGTTGAGCAAATGTCCTTGTTGTGTGCTGGAGCATCTTCTGGGTATATTCCAAGGAGTGGAATAGCTGGGTCTTGAGGAAGCCCTATTCCCATTTTTCTGAGATAGCACCAGATAGATTTCCAAAGTGGCTGTACTAGTTTGCATTCCCACCAGCGATGAAGGAGTGTTCCTCTCTCCCCACATCTTCACCAGCATGTGGTGTCGCTTGAATTTTTGATCTTAGCTATTCTGATGGGTGTAAGATGGAATCTTAGAGTTGTTTTGATTTGCATTTCCCTGATGACTAAGGAGGTTGAGCATTTCTTTAAGTGTTTCTCAGCCATTTGATACTCCTCTGTTGAGAATTCTCTGTTTAGTTCCAAGCCCCATTTCTCAATTGGGTTATTCGGTTTGGTGGTGTTTAATTTCTTGAGTTCTTTATATATTTTGGATATTAAACCATTGTCAGATGAAGGGTTGGTGAAAAATTTTTCCCAGTCGGTAGGCTGTCGGTTAGTTCTACTGACAGTGTCTCCTGCCTTACAGAAGCTTCTCAGCCTCATGAGGTCCCATTTATTAATTGTTGACATTAAGGCCTGGGCTGTTGGTGTACTGTTTAAGAAGTTGTTTCCTGTGCCTATGTGTCCCAGGCTCTTCCCCACTTTTTCCTCTAACTGAATTAATGTCTCTGGTTTTAAGTTGAGGTCTTTAATCCACTTGGACGTGAGTTTTGTGCATGGTGACAAATAAGGGTCTAATTGCATTTTTTCTACATGTAGACATCCAGTTAGACCAGCATCATTTGTTGAAGATGCTACCCTTTTTCCATTGAATGGATTTGGCTTCTTTGTCAAAAATCAAGTGACCATATGTGTGTGGATTCATATCTGGGTCTTCGATTCGATTCCCCTGATCAACCAGCCTGTTGCTGTGCCAGTACCATGCTGTTTTAATTACTATTGCTTTATAGTACAGTTTGAGATCAGGTATGGAGATTCCTCCGGAGCATCTTTTATTGTACAAGATTGTTTTAGCTATTCTGGGTTTTTGTTTTTCCATATGAAGTTCAGAATTGAACTTTCAATGTCTTTAAAAAATTGTGTAGGTATTTTGATAGGGATTGCATTGAATCTGTAGATTGCTTTTGGTAGGATGGCCATTTTTACTATGTTAATTCTCCCGATCCATGAGCAAGGAAGATCATGCCATCTTCTCAGGTCATCTTCAATCTCTTTCTTCAGAGTTTTGAAATTTTTTTCATACAAGTCCTTCACTTGCTTAGTTAGGGTAACTCCTAGATATTTTATATTGCTTGTGGCTAATGTGAAGGGTGTGGTTTTCCTAATTTCTTCCTCTGCAAGCTTGTCATTTGTGTATAGGAAGGCTACAGACTTTTTGGAGTTAATTTTGTATCCAGCCAATTTGCTGAAGGTGTTTATCAGCTTTAGGAGTTCTCTGGTGGAGTTTTGAGGGTCACTTATGTACACTATCATATCATCTGCAAAGAGGGATAATTTGACTTCCTCCTTTCCCATTTGGATACCCTTGATCTCCTTTTGTTGTCTTATTGCTCTGGCTAGAACTTCGAGTACTATATTGAAGAGATATGGAGAGAGTGGGCAGCCTTGCCTTGTTCCCGATTTGAGAGGAATTTCCTTGAGTATCTCACCATTTACTCTGATTTTGGATATTGGCTTGCTGTATATAGCCTTTATTATGTTGAGGAAAGTGCCTTGTATCCCTGATCTCTCTAAAACTTTAAACATGAATGGGTGTTGAATTTTATCAAATGCTTTCTCTGCATCCAAGGAGATGATCATGTGGTTTTTTATTTTCAGTTTGTTTATATGGTGGATTACATTGATGGATTTCCGTATATTAAACCATCCCTGCATGCCTGGAATGAAGCCTACTTGGTCATGATGAATGATATCTTTGATGTGCTCCTGTATTCGTTTTGCAAGTATTTTATTTAGTATTTTTGCATCTATGTTCCTAAGAGAAATTGGTCTGAAATTCTCTTTCTTTGTTGAGTCTTTGTGAGGTTTAGGTATCAATGAGACTATGGCCTCATAGAATGAATTTGGTAATTTCCATCCATTTCTATCGTTTGGAGTAGCTTGAAGAGTATCGGTATTAGCTCGCCCTTAAAGGTCTGGTAGAATTCTGCACTGAAACCATCTGGCCGTGGGCTTTTTTCGGTTGGGAGACCATCGATGATTGCTTCTATTTCTGTAGGGGAAATGGGACTATTTAGCTTGTTTATCTGTTCTTCATTCAACTTTGGCAAGTGAAATTGTTCAAGAAAATCGTCCATTTCCCCTAGATTTTCAAATTTTGTGGCATATATGCCTTCAAAGTAGGATCTTATGATTCTTTGAATTTCTTCAGTGTCTGTTGTTATGTCTCCGTTTTCATTTCTGATTTTGTTGATTTCAATACTGTGTCTCTGCCTTTTAGTTAGTTTGGCTAATGGTCTGTCTATCTTGTTGATTTTCTCAAAGAACCAGCTTTTGGTTTTGTTGATTCTTTGGACTGTTTTCTTAGTTTCTAATTTGTTAATTTCAGCCCTGAGTTTGATTATTTCCAGGCGTCTACTCCTCTTGGGTGTTTCTGCTTCTTTTTTTTCTAGGGCTTCCAGTTGTGTCGTTAAGATGCTTATGTGCGATGTTTCCAATTTCTTTTTAAAGGCACTTAGTGCTATGAATTTTCCTCTTAGCACTGCTTTCAATGTATCCCACAAATTTGGGTAAGTTGTTTCTTCATTTTCATTGAATTTCAGAAACTCCTTGATTTCTTTCTTTATTTCTTCCCTGACCCAGGTGTCATTTAGCAGAGAGTTGTTTAGTTTCCACGTTCGTGTAGGCTTTTTGTTATTTCTGTTGTTGTTGAATTGCAGCCTAAGAGCATGGTGATCTGATAGGATACAAGGTATTATTTCAATCCTCTTGTATCTATTGAGGCTTGCTTTGTGACCTACGATGTGATCAATTTTGGAGAAGGTTCCATGGGGTGCAGAGAAGAAGGTGTATTCTTTCTTGTTTGGGTGAAAGGTTCTATAGATATCTGTTAGATCCATTTGACCCATGGCATTGGTTAATGATGTTATTTCTCGGCTTAGTTTCTGTTTCAATGACTTATCCTTCAGTGAGAGTGGGGTGTTGAAGTCTCCCACTATTATTGTGTGGGGATCGATGTGTGGTTTAAGCTTTTTTTAGGAGATCTTTTACAAATGTGGGTGCCCTTGTATTGGGAGCATAGATGTTCAGAATTGTGATGTCATCTTGGTTGACTTTACCTTTGATGAGTATGAAGTGTCCTTCCTCATCCCTTTTGATTAATTTTGGTTGAAAGTCTATTTTGTTCGATACTAAAATGGCTACACCTGCTTGCTTCTTGTGACCATTTGCTTGGAATATTTTTTTCCAACCTTTTACCCTGAGGTAATGCCTTTCATTATGGGTGAGATGTGTTTCTTGGATGCAGAAGAATGTTGGATCTTGTTTATGTACCCATTCAGTTAGTCTGTGTCTTTTTATTGTAGAATTGAGGCCATTGATGTTGAGAGATATTAATGACCAGTGACTGTTAAGAGTCTTAATTTTGATGTTGTTTCCAGTCGAGCGTTTTTGTAGTTGTGTTTTTGCCATAGGATAGTTATCTATTTCCTGGGTAGTTTTGGTTGTAGCTTGACCCTTTGGGATGGAGTTTTCCTTCTAGTACCTTCTGTAAAGCTGGATTTGTGGATAGGTACTGTTTGAATTTGTTTTTGTCATGGAATATTTTGTTTTCTCCATCAGTGGTTATTGATAATTTTGCTGGGTAAAGTAGTCTGGCCTGGCATCTGTGGTCTCTTAAGGTTTGCAGGATCTCTGTCCAGGCCCTTCTGGCTTTTATGGTCTCTGCTGAGAAGTCGGGTATAATTCTGATAGGTTTACCATTAAATGTTATTTGGCCCTTTTCCCTTGCAGCTTTTAATATTTTTTCTTTGTACTGCATGTTTTGTGTTTTGATTATTATGTGGCGGGCAGTTTTTCTTTTCTGGTCAATTCTATTTGGTGTTCTGTAGGCCTCTTGTATGTTTATAGGCATCTCTTTCTTTAGATTGGGGAAATTTTCTTCTATGATTTTGTTGAGAATAGTTTCTGGGCCCTGGAGTCTGATGTCTTCTCTTTCTTCAATGCCTATTATCCGCAGATTTCTTCTTTTCATGGTGTCCTTAATTTCTTGGATGTTTGGGTCAGGAGTTTTCCAGATTTGGCATTTTCTTTAATGGTTGATTCAATATCTGTGATTGTATCTTCTAGCCCCGAGATTCGTTCTTCCATCTCTTGGATTCTGTTAGAAAAGCTCACCTCTGTGTTGCTCGCCTTCTTCTCTGAGGTCTCATGTTCTCGTTTTTCTTCTGTCTGTGTGTTTATCATTGAATCCATTTTCATTTTCAGATCTTGCACTGATTTTTTGATTTCTTTCATCTGATTTTTTGTATATTCCTGAGTTTCTTCCATTGCCTCTTTATAGGGCTTCAGAGCTTGAACTGTTTTATTTATTTCTTTCATGTGGTTGTTTGCATTTTCCTGCAATTTTTCCAGTTCCACTCTATGTGCTTCTTTTATGTCTCTCACCTGTTTGTCTGCGTCTTCCTGCATTTGATTACGGATTTTATTTGTTTCCTCCATTATCATCCTCATTACTAAGGATTTGAGGTCATTTTCTTGTATTTCCGTTGTATTTGAGTACTCTGGGTTGTTTTCTTTGGGATAGCTGGAGACTGGAGACGCCATGTTGTTTTGGGTTTTTTTGCGTATGCTTTTTCGTTGTCCTTTAGACATCTTGCTGTCTTTGTTTTTGTTGGGTAGCTTCCAGAGTTGAATGGAGGGTGTCTGACGATAGATTCACTTGTTTTCTCATGATTTCCCTAGGCTGCGAGCTCAAAGCTTCACTGGTGTGGATGTTAGGAGGTTAGCCCTGTTGTTCTGGTCTCTCACTGCCAGTGATCTGCAGTCCCCCTCTGCTGTGGATCCTGCAATTGTTCTGGGTCTCTGAATGAGCGTTGGGTCAGTCCAAGGTATCCACAGCCTTCTGTGTTCCCTGCCACGTCCAGCCAGGAGCACTGGGACCGAAACACAGGCAGAACTCAGCTAGATTCTCAGGGCCTGAACCATCTGCCAAGCTCAGCTAGGGATTTTGGGCCCAAAATGCACACAGGGTCCAGCCAGAATTTTTGGGCTGGGACTACGCACCAAGCTCCGCTAGGGCCTTTTGGCCCAAAGTGCGTGCTGTGGTCAGTTATTGACTCAGGGCCCGAACTGACCACCAATCTCAGCCAGGAATTCTGGATTCAAACTGCACATTGTGTCCAACCAGAGTCTTAGAGCTGGTGGAACCGAGAGCTCTGTCCAGCCTGCGCCACAGCAGGAGAACTGCGGCTGCTCTGAGTTAGCGCCAGTGGTGGAACAAGTGCTCCGTCCAGACTGTGTCACCGCAGGGGAGCTGCTGCTGAGCTGAGGTGGTGCCTAGGATGGAACTGAGCACGTCAGCAAGCCTGTGCCACTGCAGGAGAACTGTGGCTGCTCTGAGTTAGCGCCAGTGGTGAAACCAAGTGCTCCGCCCAGACTGTGTCACCGCAGGGGAGCTGCCGCTGAGCTGAGGTGGTGCCTAGTGTGGAGCTGCGAGCTCAACTAAGCCTGCGCCACAGCAGGGGAGTTAGTGCCTCAGGCAGAATTGCTTGCTGTGCTGGGCCAGTACCCGGGACTCTGGGGCCGAACTGTCCGCCGAGTCCAGTCTGGGTCCAAAGGCTCCACGCGACCCAAATCCTGCCCCGAGTCTTCTCTCCCGCAGCAATTCCCATCCGCCACCACACCAATCGCCTCCACCGGAAGGCTATGAGCTGCAAACCTCAGCCGCCGCTGCTGGTGCCGCTGGTGCCGCTGCCTCTGCCGCTCCGATCAGAGAAAAACCACGCTCCTCCCGTGTGCAGGGGCACGCAGGTCCTCTGCACCCTGGTCCCTCCGAACCGTGGAGCACTCCTGCTGCCATGATGTTTGGACCTCGGTGTTCCTGGCTCAGAAATCTGTGCAATTCCCTGAATTGTTCACTGGAGCCTCCAAACGCGATCTACACTCTTCGCCGCCATCTTGGATCCTCTACTCAGCTATTAAAAACAAGGAATTCCCGAAATTTGTGGATAAATGGATTGAGCTAGAAATAATCATAATGAGTGAGTTAATCCAGAAGCAGAAAGACTTAAATGGTATATACTCACTTATATCTGCATACTAGCCCAAGGGTCATGTCCCACCAAAGCCTTCAGACAGAGGGGAGGACATCCTATTGGGACTCTAGATGAGAGAAGCATGGGAGAATAGCAAAGTAGAAGGATCCAGAGGGTCCTAGAAACCTACAAGTAGAACATTATGATAGGCAGATTTGGGCCCAGGGGTCCCGCTCAAACTAAGGCACCAGCCAAGGACAATACAGGCGGTAAACTTTAAACCCGTACCCAGATCTAGCCAATGGTCAGAACAGTCTCCACACTTGAGTGGAGAGTGGGATATGACTTTCTCACGTACTCTGGTGCCTCACATTTGACCATGTCCCCTGGAGGGGGAGACCTGGTGGCACTCAGAGGAAGGACAGCAGGTTGCCAAGAAGAGACTTGATACCCTATGAGCATAGACAGGGGGAGGTAATCCCCCTCAGGAACAGTCATAGGGGAGGGGAATAAGGGAAAAGGGGAGGGAGGGAAGAATGGGAGGACAAAAGGGATGGGATAACCATGGAGATGTAACAAGAATAAATTAATAATAAAAAAGTAAAAAAAATAACGTAAAAAAATTTTTAGATTTATTTATTATTTTTATACAGTGTCTGCCTCCATGTATACTTGTAAGACAGAAGAGGGCATCAGATCATATAATATATTTTTGTGAGCCAGTTTGTGGTTGCTGGGAATTGAACTCAGGACCTTAGAAAGCTCAGGCAGTGCTCCTAACCTCTGAGCCATTTCTCCTGCCCATTATTTTTAAATTTTATTCAGTTTACATTCCACTTGTTACCTCCTTCCTCTCCCCCTCCCACCCCATGCTCCCCTAGTTCTCAGAAAGGTGGAGCCCTGCTCCTCTATCATGTGACCTCAGCATATCAAGTCTCATCAGGACTTCCTCTATTCTCTTCCTTTGTGGCCTAGGAAGGCTTCCCTGCCAGAAGGAAGTGATCAACAAGCAGGCAACAGAGTCTATGTCAGTGACAGCACTTGCTCCCCCATGGAAACTGAGCTGTCTATTGACTACACCTGGGCAGGCGTCTAGGCACTCTCCATACATAGCCCTTAGTAGGTGCACCAGTCTCTTGTCAATAACTAACTACAGGTGGAGAAGGTCTCAAGAGTAATGAGTACTGATAGGTTCTTGAAATTAGGGCATCACTGCCATTGGCTGTGTAACCATTTGAGAGTCCACCAGGCTCTTGTGATAACTTATTCATTCATGGTCACACAGATCTCTCTGGTTCAAAGAATGTATTGGATCTCACACAAAGAAAAGAACATGCCTATAGAAAATGTGCTTGTGGAAAGGATGAGGGTGGGTGAAGGTGGTAGGGAGACAGTGGAGGAGAAATCCAAAGTCATCTGTATTCATTTTCAAAGAATCAGGTACAGGAGGACATCTAGAATACATCAAACTTACTTGGTTATTGCTCTCTGTCTTGTAAATTTGAAGCTGAGAAACACTAGCAGAAGTATGAACATTTGCTCTAAAGATACTAACTGGGTCTTAAGTAGTTAATGGCTGGGCTTACCAAACTGAGTCTCTTGAATAATCCAGAATCAGAAAAACCACAATGACTTCATCATAGTAATCAGCATTGGTTCCAGTTGAGGTTGTCTGTGATGATTTTGGTATGGACCCGACATGTTTCTTTATCAGGGCTTTGTTCCTAAAATATAATCCTTGAATGAGTCTGGTAGTGTAGAGGGTGCAGTAGCTGCATTTTGTAATCTACTGCCTCTAGCTCACCACTCACCCATGACGCCTCCTCAGCTATCCCTACAGTTCTGTGTATTTGGGAGAAGCGATCTTTTTATAACTCACGTAGAGATGTATTGTGTTCCAAGATCAATTGTAGTGCTCATTTAAGAAATACCAGCCCACAATAAGTATATTTATATATTATATTTGATATTTGTTGATATGAAATTTAAATATTGTTTTTTCTTTCCATGGAGTTTTTCCACCTCAGATTACGGAGTGGAGTACTGCCTCCACCTAGCCTGGCTATCATCCTCCTTTTAGGCCTTGGGCCTGCCTCTATTGCTGGATGCTTGAAAGTGCAGGATAAGTCTTCATGGAGCCTCCTGGGAGCCTTAACAGGAGAGCCTTGCTACCCAATCCTAATCCTCATCAAAATGCTGCCAATAAAACGCTTAAATAAGATTATTTCTCTGCTAAATGTCCAGTGTCTGGAGATGAGGCAAAATATTGTCATGATATTGGAATTTCAGAATTCTTTTTGTGTAGTTTGCAGGAGAGATCCCCAGAGTAGCAAAGCCCACGTCTCTCTTTTTTTCTCCTGTGTGACATCTCTCTGTAGTGCCCATCCCTCATTTCTTCTATCTCCCCATATGATTGCTTTGCACTTCCTTTTTTTCTGCTACCCTGTGGAGACCAGATTTTGGAATGTGAGTGAAGGTGCATTGTTGACATGAGCATAGTCAGGTCATGGATGCTAACACCCTAGACACATGGGAATGCTACAGCCCTTCCTGGTTTTGTGTAGATCTTGATAGTGAGTGCAGAAAGTATCCTTTGAAGCTTCTTCATGCAGGATGACTGCAGCCTTAGAGTGCTGTCCTATAGGGATCTCTGATGAGCCTAGCTAACCAACTGCCCCTCACTCCTGCAGCATATATCATAAGCCACTCAATATGAGTTCCCAGTGTGCTCATGCATCTCCATCAGAGGACGTTCTCCTCATTAAATCACAGGGTTTTTTTTTGTCCCCAGTCGTGTTCCCAAGCTCATCTGCATGTGCGGCATCTCTACATCTCATGCAATCAGTTCCTGACTCTGTCTTGTTTCCTCTTTATGCTCCTCCGTCACTGACCAGTGAGCAATATCCTTCCTTCAGTATGAGTTTTATTGTCAAGCACAGAAACTGTCTTCCTTCTTTAGGTTTATTCTGTGATCAGTAAATGAGCTTATTTGGCATCTATTACTACATTTCTGACGTTAGACTTTCGATCCATCCCTTTCTCCAGTACATTTCCTGTATAACCTGGCTCCTGTTCCTCATTTTCCTCCCATCCCTACTACCATCATAAGACACAATTTCCACATCCTGTCTATTTCTCCTTCCTCTATAATCTTCGGGAATTACATAATGAATTTTAATCAATGTTATTTCCTACCAGAGGATCATAATATCCTGCATAGATTAGCAATAGTTAAACTCATACATGCATAAGTACATTCATACATACATAAGTTTAGGAAGCTCAGAAACAGTTGGTTTCCATGTGGCTTTTTCAAACATCATTAATGTCAGTAATTCTTTGCCCTACTACTGCCCTGCCCTCCCACCCCCTCTCCCTGATTAAACCTCCTTACCCATTACTCCACATTTCCTTTTGACATCACTTGTGTTATACATTGCTGACTCTCTCGTGATCTTTCTTCCCTCACCATTCTTATTTTCTCTTTTTTACATTTCTGGATTCTTCAGGTGCTTCAAATAAACACACACCCCTAAAACATTAACACTGATATCCACATATGTGTGAGGTAATGGAACATTTGTTTTTCGGGGTCCTGATTACTTTTCTCAGTATAATGATTTCCACTTTCATCTGCATAACTGCATGTCATCATGGGATAGAATTGATTTCAATGTTGTCTAATGAGGGTGCATCACAGACAGGATTACTTTATTTTCATAGGCTCCCAGAGAAGGTGTGATATTAGAGGCTTGTATAATAGTTGGGTTTTTAACATGGAAGCAAGATATAAAGTAAGACAGTCCAATGATGTAATGCGACACCATGTTGTCTGGCCCAGGGAAGTGCCAAAGTTTGGTGAAAAGAGTGGCAACCCACAGGGTTTATTCTTTGGCTGACAGATGCCACTAGATAGCACTAAGGAGTGAGAGTTATTCTTACATGGTATGGGAATCAGAATGTTGATTAACTAGGCCACTTGAAATATGTCAGAAATTCTGGAAACTGTGAGTTGAGACTTCACTTTGTAAGTGTGCTGGTTAGTTTTCTTCAACATGACCTAATTGAGAGTCATCTGGGAAGAAGGGATGTCAACAGAGGAATTGACCCCACCATATTGGCCTGTGGTGTATTTTCTTGATTCATTCTTGATGTGTGAGCTTCTTGGGGAGCATGCTATCCTGACATCAGATGGTTAGATCCCTTCTTTCTGTCTCTCCAGGTCCATTGCCCCAGGCTTCAATATGGGCAGTTCCAGGAACTGTGATTTCCAAGGGCAGAGATGTGACCATCTTCTGCAGAGCCCCTCCAGGAGTGACCAGAGTGTGCCTAACCCATTATGTATCTGATAAAGACTGGCATGATTGCACCACACAGGGATCCAATGACATTTTTGAGTTTATTCTTCAGAACATGACACACACCAATGTGGGGATTTACTACTGTCAATATGAGAAGGGAGGTGAATTGTTCAAAATTAGTGACAAACTGGAGTTGATGGTGACAGGTGAGCAAATGTTAAGAATACAGTTCTTTATCCTCAGTCACTGTTGCCTACTTTATTGAATTACCTATGTTCCCTCACAGTCCCTGGCTTTATCTCTGCTCCCATACACAGGAGTTCTTGTTTACTTGCGAGTATTGGTTGATGAAAAGCGAACCACTCCAGATGAATTTATGTTTCTCAGAAGCAGGGCATCAGTCCCTGAAGACCTGACAACCTCCGCGAGTGTTTTTCTTATTGTTACAGACAAGCCACCTTTAGCATGGCAATTTCTACATACCCAGGGGTTGCTTTGAAAGACCCATCACCTAGCAGTTCTCAGCCATAAGAGACTTTCTGGTTTGCAAGTCCTGTCTCTAAACTATGTTATGCAAAGGCTCTGGGAATTCTTCAAGAGAACAAGTTCATAAAATCTCAGCTAAGAATCACTAATAAAGGCTACTTTAAAGTTTAGGAACCATCACTCCATATAATGGTTTTGCTAAATTTCTGCTACTCACATACATTGGTCTGTCATCTTTTCTTTGTTTTCTCTCTTTTCCTCCACTTTCCCTTCCTCTCATTTCATCCTTTCCTCTTCCATTTTCATTTTTATATATTTATTTTTTTGAGACAGGATCTCAATATTTCAGTCTGGCTTTAGACTTGGTGTGTATCTAACCATAATCTTGAACTTCTGATTCCTCTACTCTCTCATGACTAGCATTGTAAACCTGGACAACCACAGCATTCATCTGATGATGGTAACAGAATCCAGGGCTTTGTGTATATTAGGCAAGAACTCAGCAACTAAGTCTCGTTACCTGAAGATGATGTTCGTCATCCTTCCCCTGCACTGAATGTGGTCTAGTTTCCCTTCAGAATACTGACTATGGCCCCTAAGGGATGGAGTTCATGGGAAATCACAGCAGTGTTATAGAGTACCTACATAGAACCTCTCTATGGCCCTGCTTCATAGAGAATTATAGAAACATGTTTTGTGATCCCTATAGATTAGCAATGGATAATAGATGAATTTACTTTTGTTTTTGTCTTTTTTTCTCAGCTCAGACATGATTTGTAGGTTTCATTTTAACAATGTTTTTAGTAACAGGGTCATTTTGTGATTTATTTTGAGAAAGGGTCTCACCTGTAACTCTGGCTAGCCTTGGAACTTCTATATCGACCAGGCTGGTTTTAAACTCACAGAGGCACACCTGTCTCTGTTCCTGAGTGCAAGGATTAAAGCCATGCAAATGCTACCATGATAAACTAATAATAGAGTCTTTTCACTTTCAGGTGGTTACCAGGACAAGCCATCCCTTACTGTTGATTCAGGCTCCCAGGGACTCTCAGAAACAAATGTGACTCTCCTCTGTCACCCACCTCATTCCTTTGACACCTTCATCCTCTGCAAAGATGGAAATGCTTCCTTTCCCAAGAACTGCTCCCATCAGGACCACAAGACATTCATCATCTCCCCTGTGAGCCCACGGCACAGGAGGACCTACAGATGCTTTGGCTCTTTCAAATCTAATTCCTACTTGTGGTCACTGCCTAGTGACCCCATTGAGCTTCCAATCCCAGGTAAGTATGTTTGATATTTGTTTGTTATCTGTGTGCTTAGAGTGACCTCAGTGGATGCCATGTGGAACACATCCATTTCTCTGTATGTCTGCCACGTACTCTTTGTTTCACACTGCACTGCTGTTATGACTGGAAATGTTTCATTTGCATAATAGGCTGTTAATATTATAATTTAATTGTTTTACTTTGAACAGATACACATGTATATTCTTTTGTGTAATGGAAGTCTTTACCTTCCCATAATAAGAACCCTTCTGAAAGATGTTGTGCCACTTGACTGGTGACTGTTACTCACCAATGTTCCTTTCTGAGGTGTGTGTGTGTGTGTATGTGTGTGTGTGTATATGTGTGTGTCACAAGTACATCACTAGCTGATGGTGACACGAAAGATGAAAGAAAATGTGTAAGTTTCTTCATTGAATGTGACTTTATGTATCTCAGGAGATCATCACTTTTTTCTTTTTTAGGTTATAATATAGACAAATCTTTTCTCCCCTCCATTTCCTCATTCTAAACGATCTCGTATACTCCTCTTTCTCTCTTTCAAATTCACAGCTTCTTTTTCCATTACTTGTTGTTATATGCTCTCACTTAACACACACAATATAACCCATTCAGTCTGTATAACGTTATTGTATGTATGTTTTCAGTGGTGATCATTTGGTACTTGATAACCAGTTGGTGTGTTCTTCTCTAGGGAAGACTATTTCTCCAATTCTCAGAATTTCTAGTTCCCTGTAGTTGTGTAGAGTTGAGCCTTCATGAGCATTCTTCTATGCACTTTAGCATGCCCGTTTTTTTGTTCTTGTTCAGCTCATGTTTAGGCAGTCATGTTGGTGAAAGTTAACATGTGTTGTTTCTGCAATCATTAGGAGATACAGTCTCACCACAAACTCTGATTCATTGGCACTTATACTCTCCTTTCCTCCTCTTTCACAATGCAGGAGTTATTTTGTAGATGTATCCATTGCAACTACTCTGATTTTGATTTGTTATCTTTTCAATGCTATGTGTCCTTTATGTGGAATTGTCATTTGTTGAAGGGAAGTTTTTTTTTTTTTTTTTTTGATGAGTGATGAAGACTACACACATCTGTCCCATCACCTTTGCCATCACAGTGGTACCTCTGAAGAACCATCAGCCCAGTGGGAAATTCAGGAAACATTTATAGAATAGAATTCAGGAAAACTCTCTTGAATATACACATTCATGACATAAAAGTAGAGAAGAGGTTAGATAAGAATAGAAGACTGGTGAGAGCCTGGACATAGACAAAATAAAGTAATGGTGGTGACATCTCAGAATTCTTAGAAAAGAGCACAGCAGGGTCAGCTTTCTTGATGGAGGGAGCTGATTTCTTTATATCTTAGCACTTCTGCTAAGACATCTTTTAGTATGTCTTGGGGTTTTAGTTTTTATTTTTATTTTTGGTTTTTCGAGACAGGGTTTCTCTGTGTAGCTTTGGCCATCCTGGACTCGCTTTGTAGACCAGGCTGGCCTTGAACTCACAGAGATCCATCTGCCTCTGCCTCCCAAGTGCTGGGATTAAAGGCGTGCACCACCACGCCCGGCTGTGTCTTGGGGTTTTAAAAGTAGGACATGCTTCATGTATGCGGAACAAAGGAAGCAGGGCCACGGAAGTTCAACTTGGGAACTAGAGAAAACATCAAGTGATCAAGTGTGCATGGGTTGAAGATGGGAAGATGGTCATGAGGAGGCAAGAGGAAGAAATGCTGTGTAGAATAGAGAAGGGGATGGCACATGAGCAAGTGGCCAACTGGTTTCCTTTCTTCCAAGAGTTAATCTCCATTTATATCTCTTCTGTTCTTTTTTTGGAAAGTTTGAGTGTATGTGGTGCATGCTCATGAGGGTTTGGGTGTATGCACACATGTGGAGTCCAGAGTAAGACATCAGGAGTCTTCCTCTGTCACTCTCTACCTTATTTCCTTGAGATAGGAACTGTCATGGATCCTTCAGCTTGCTGTTTTGGTTAGCCTGGCTGACCACTGCACTCTAGAGACTCTCCTGTCTCCATTCTCCAGTGCGTGCACAGCTTACAAATATCTCTCCGTGTGGATGATGGAGAGTTGACCTCAGGTTCTCATGCTTACAAAACAAGTATGCTCATCCACTGAGCCATCTCGTTAGTCTTTTGCTTTCTTCCTTCTTAACAAAATTATTTTTGTTTTTCGAATCAGGTTTCTCTGTGTAACTGTGGCTGTTCTGGAACTCGCTTGGTAGACCAGGCTGGCCTCAAACTCAGAGATCTGCCTGAAGCTGCCCCTTATGTGTTGGGATTAAAGGTGTGCACCACCACTGCCTGGCTCAGTTAACTTTTAAATAAAAAATTCAGGCCAGGTGTGGTGGCTCACACACACCTTTAATTCCAGCACTTATATCTCTGTGAGTTCAATGTCATATGTGTTATTATTACTGTTTCTTTTTCTCCCATAAGATAGTTCCCCTCTGTTGATTTCATATTACATAATTTTATTACACTTTCACTTTCCTAACTATCTTGAGTTCTTTTTCTTTCATGGTCCCCTTCTTAGTTTCAGCACACACACGCGCACACACACACACACACACACACACACACACACACACACACACACTTTTAAATATAACTGTCATATATGAGTGATATCATGTGGTATTATCCCTCTGAGTATGGCTTACTTGGTGTAATAATGATTTCCAGTTTCATCTATTTTCTTATAAGCATCATGATTTCATTTTTCTTTCCAGCTGCATAAAATTCCACTTTGTCTATGTACCACATTTTCTTTATTCATTTATCAGTGAATGGACACCTAAGCTGGCCTAGTCCAATTTCCTGGCTGCTGTAACTAGAACAGTAGTGCACACAAATGTGCAAGTCCCCCTGCTACATAGACTTAGATTTGGGCCACATTTCTGAAGAGAATCTGTTCCTTTTGCTAAAAAACCAAACACAACGTATTAGTCATTGTATGCCAACCACTCTTTATTGGCTGGTATTTCATTTAAACTTGTTTTGGCCACTTGCAATGTTTTTCAATTTCTGATTGTTGCATGTAACTTTTGATCTCTATTTTTATTAGAAAAAAACTTCCCTTACTGATTGTTCTTACTCTATGTGGTTCACTCAGACTAATCTGTGTATGTTCTTCATAGACTGTTTGGGAAAAGTTCTCCTTGAACCTCCGAGGGATGGGTGTTTCTTTTCATTTATGAACCATTTCCCCAAATACATTTTCTTTGTTATTGTATTTAACTTGTCTCATCAGTTGGGTGTGCTGGTGCATCCCTATGATCCCAGCTATTGGCAGCTGAAAACAGGGAGGCCTCAAGGTTGAAGTCATTTTTGGCTACAGAGTAAGACCCTGAGTTTAAAAGACTGACTCACCATATACCCTACCTATATTATCAATTACACTTGAATTGATTGCTTCAATTATTTTATTAGGTAAATTCCCTATAGTTTCATAAATGCCATAAATGTGTTTTGTAGAAGGCTTGTACTCAATAAGTGTTTGGCTGAAAGGACGAATTAATGTAACAGATGTTTAATAACAGACCACTACTCTTTTCTAATTCCAGACCCATCTGGTCCCATTGCGGTTTGGGCCTCAGTTGCTGCTGCATGCTTCCTTGTCTTCCTCCTCATTTTCATCTGCCTCTGTTGCTACTGGGCCAAATGCAGTATGTCTCAGGAGGGGTGATGAGCCTGGGAGGGGTGTATAGGGCTTGGTGGGTTCTAAGACAGGTGTTTGTCTTTCTGTAGGAACCACCAATGGTGAGACCAAGAGACAAGTAAAATATAGGAGGTAGGAAAATGTGGACTCTTTTTAATAAATACACCCCTGCATCTCTATGTAAGATTTTTGTCTGAGTACTGGGTATTGAAGCCAGGGCCCCTGCCTGCTAGACAAGCAGTCTATCACTGAACTACCCCCACAACTCCTAAAAATTTTACTCATGTATTATTTCTCAGGCATAATTGAACATTTCCACTTCTTTTCACTCAGATCCAGCCCAGCCGTGGACATGGACGAAAAAAATAAATGTAAGGTGGAGTGTATGTCTCCGAGGAAAGGGATGCTTTTGGGGCTGAGGAGGCCTACTGGGAAGAGCAGAAGAGGTGGGAGGAGCCACCTTGCTGTGTGATGTTCCTGTCTTTCTCTAGGGTTGAGTTGGTCACCCATGAGATATAAACACAAGGCTATATAGTTTAAAGGCTCATGTGAAACAGGCCATCTTCTCACCTTTTCTTCCAGATGATGACTTTGAGGGCATTCGGCCTGAGAACTGCAGCCCGGTGGACACACAGGTAAGCTCTCCCTACCTCTCCTTTTCCACCCCGTGGGTATACTCTTCCTAACTTGTGTCTCATGATGGCAGGCTTCTGCAGCAGAAGACTCACAGGAAGTGACTTATGCCCAACTAAACAGAGAGATTGTCAAGAGGAACATGGATTCACTTCCCTCCAACACCCTTCCGGGCATGTCTACACAGACCTGTGTGTACGCTACCCTCATGTTATCCCAAGAGAAGAGTCAGAGCTAGCGGTGAGGTGTGCAGGTGTTTCTTCAGCAAAGGGAGGCTCCATGAACACCATCTCATGTTCTTCAGCTCAATCTGTCAGTCTGGCTCTGCAATGGCTTGAGTATAGAGAAGCTTGTCCATTATAAAGGAACCCCAGAGCTCATAAACATCTATCAGCAAACTTCTGATTCCTTGTGATTTGCTCACTATCTCACTTACTAGTGTAACAGTCAGATGTGTACAGATGACTATTTCCTGGGGTTCAGGTTAACTTAGTAAGACATGGCTCCCACCATCTACTGAAGATGCAAGGTGCACAGTCTAGATTCCCGGCAATTAGTGATGTAGAGCATTTCAACCTTGACTGTCAAGTTGATGGATTTTAGAATCACTTAGGAGGCATAATATAGGTATGTCCATCAGAGCTCCTCCAGAGATGTTTATCTGATGTGAAAAAGACATACTTTTGAATATAAGTGATGCTATTTTATGGGCTATGGTTTTTACATTGAATAGAAAGGGGAAAATAAGTGTGGCATCATTATTCATTGATTTCTCTCTGCTTCCTGACTATGGATACAGAATGACCAGCTGTATCATGGCTCCTGCTACTACATTTAGAGGCACTTTCACCTACCATATTCTCACTTCCACGATAGACTATACCTTCAAACTAAGTCAAAATAAACCCTTGGTGATAATTAGTCTCAATTGTGACCTTGATGAGATACAGTCTCCTGGGAGACTGACTTCTGCATGTGTGCTTGTGAGGGATTATTTTGATTAGACTAATTGAGGTAAGAAGACCTGTCCACTCCGTTTTCTGGGTGGAGAGTCTGTCTATATAAAATAGCGATAGTTGAGCATAGGGATCGTGGGTGCAATATGTTAGCTACTTCAGGATCCTGCTACCATGACTTCATCATGATGGATTGTAACCTTGGATTCTCCCTTAAGTTGCTTTTTGTCAAGGTGGGTGTTTTATTGAAACAACAGGAAAGGCAAATGAGGGACCCTCTTTTTCTCAGTTCGATTTTATTACAGCCGTCAAAAGGTAGCTAACACACAATGTGAAGAGGTAGTCAGTCTCCAGAGCTTTTTAAAGGAAACTTTGTTTTCCAGGTGGGAAAAACCACTCAGATTTGCTTAAGGAGACGTGCAGGTACCAGGGAGGAGTCAAGAATAAAGAGAATTCTTGCCATTACTTGGTGAATAACACTGAAACAAATATGGGAGTGCAAGAGTCTTTATAAGATGGTGTTATTTCATTTGTGCCTATATGTAGAAGAGAGGATTAGGGTAACAGTAGACAGGTCTTTCCAAATGTATTTAATAGCCTCCATACTGTCTTTTTAAATAAAGGATGTACCAATCTATGTCACCTCCAACAGTGTACAAGGATTGTATATTCCCCACTTTTTTTTTTACAACCCTTTTCCACCTCTTCTATTTGGTGATGGACATTCTAATAGGTTTGAGGTGATATCTCATGGTGGGTTTGATCGGCATTTACAAGATGGTTAGGGATACCAAACACCTCTCTGTATACTTGTTGAGAATCTTATATCTTTTTGAACACAAAGAAATTTCTGGACTTTGTTCATTTTATTTTTATTACTAGTTTTTCGTTAGCATATAAGATAACGTGCTTCATTATGACATTTCCACACATGTATGTCATTGTCCTTTGTTCATATTCCCATTGCCCTCTTATGTTTCCACCTCCTACAACTGGTCTGCTCCCTCACTGTCAGGAATGCTGATGGAGGGTACCAGCTACTTATGGTTACCATGTATAACACAAGGAGGAAAAACTGACTACTCTTAGTGGGAGGTATCTGTAAGGGTAAAGTCTCAGACTGTAGTCATTATATTAAAGAAAAATATGGTTGCTAGTTTTAGCCCATGATGGTCAAATTATTTTTAAACACTCTTGTTTGTACCAGAGGAAAGCTTTGCTATCCTTCTGAGCCTTATCTGGGGAAGGTTTTGACATTTCCTTGGATCTGAGGCATCGGGGTCCTTGAAAGGCCTGTTTCCATGTGAACAGCATACAGTCACTCAGGGATTCACCTGTTCCACACAGATATAATAACATTTCATGATATCCATGTATGAAATTCTTAAAGAATAAAAATTGTAACAAAAATAATGTTTTCAATAAGTGTTGACAAAAGGAAGTAGGGAGCAGGCGCAGTGACGAAATACCTAAGGGGAATGCCATCTTGTTCCAATTCTAATATGTGTCCGCCTAGACTCTTCTCAGCCTTCCAACCCTCCCCCCCCCAACCTGCCACAGAATCACATCTGCCTTGGCAATGTTTTTGGGACTGTTCATGAGTCTGACTATGGTCCAGATACATTAACTAGAATAACTGTCATGCAATATCTGTAAGACACTGCTAACCTCTGCAAAAATAGAGGTGTTGTCCAGACTCCCCTCAAACACCTATTGTGATTTTTGTCTTAAAAATACAGCATCCCTGAGGTTGATGCTAAGATGCCCTGAAAGATGAACCCTGATCTTAGTTTCTGACTAATGAAATGACACATATGTAGAAGGAATCTCTTGTGTGTTGTATGGATGGATGCAACACATGGCAATTAAAAATTATGTGGCCTTTATCTTAGGTACAAACTAGGAGGTAGAACATCTGGTAGGCAGAAGTATTCTGGGATAGAGCCAGGCATGGAAAGATTAAGCTGGCAAGATGTGAGGAGCAAGGATGCATGGTACCTGAGCTCAGGTAACCAGCCACATGGCAGAATGTAGATTAGAATAATGGGTAATTTATGAACTAGTCATAGAAGAGCCTAGCTATATGGCCTAGGAATTTGTATAATATTTAAGGAGTCTCATGAGTTGTTATTCTGGGAGCTAAGGGACAGGAGGAAAAACCACCACAACATAATGGTTTCCCACTACACTCATTTACTTAGAATTGGCTTAATTAGTGTGGTTGTCAAGAACTCTCTCTGTGGATCATTTCAGTGACTCGACATGTGCAATCTTAGCTGAAAGTTGAGGTAGGAGGATTGCCTGTAGATTAAGGCCAGCCTGCGAAACACAGTGAGGCCTGTATTGGCTAGAGAGTGATCTTCCAAGTCTGGTCAGATGGCTCCCTAGATAGAGGTGCTTACTGTTAAGCCCGAAGACCTGAGTTCAATCCATGGAATCCACATGACAGAAGAGAACTGACTTATAACTAAGACCTTGTCTCAAAAAAAAAATCTGACAGGGAAAAGAGATGGAGGAAATGGGGAAGAAGTTTGTAAGGATAGGGATGTGAGATGGATTTGATCCAGTCATATCATATGCATGTAGGCATAATAACGAAAATATTTAAAAAGTTACTGAAGAGGAAAAGAATGAAAGGGAAGCTGAGAAGAAGAAAGCTGGATGCAGGGCAGTGAGATGCTGTGATGTGGTTTTGGGTGGGAATAGAAGAAGTAGAGGGAAGTGAGAATGTGGAGGAGTGGAAATGAACTGGGGTGTGGTGGTGAAACAGTGTGGTCATTTCTGGGAAGGGAGAGGTGACTGGCACTTGGAGGCGCAGCTCAGATTCTGCTTCTGCGTCTGCTAGCCTCACAAGCATACATGGATCTTGTAAATTGTCCTTTAAGCCAGAAAGACAGCTTCAAGGAGAAAGATGCAAGCTCACGTGACCCGTATTAGGGTAATGCTCGGCACTATTGTGAATTGGAGAAGTAAAAATGGCAGATCTGGGTGTGGAGGCACACACATCCTCTAGTACCAGCACTTGAGAGGTGGAGGCAGGAGAATCAGGGGTTTATGGTCACTCTTGACTACAGTAGATGAGACCCTGCCTCAAAATAGCATCATCATCATCAGCAGCAGCAAAAATTGAAAGTTGCAGCAGCAATGTGATGTTATTCTATCTCAAGTAGATGGGGTTGGACGGTGTCTTCAGATGTGTATGTTGACATCTTAACCCCTGGTGTCTTAGAATATTTAAGAATATTTAAAAAATAGGGGTGTTGACAGTGTAACTAACGTAGTTAAAACGAAGTGATATTAGAGTAAAATGGATGCCTAATATTATATGACTGATGACCTCATGAGAAGAATTTTGGACATAGAGTACACATACGGCACACACAACAAACACATATGTCCCACAACAGAACACATACACAGTAGAAAGCACACACACATGAGTGTGCATGCATGCACAAGCACACATAGCATGCATAGACACGCACCACCCACTACCTACCAATCACACACACCATGCACACAGAACACACACTATACACACCAAGCATACACATGGCAGACAAAGAAAACCAGAATGATTTATGAACTATGAAGAGAGGCAGAACTGGAGATGCTAGGATGATGAGGAACAGGTGGATATGAGTAGCCTGCATTGCTACATGAGACCATTTGAAGTTCTGGCCTATGTTACCATTGAGAGCTGATTGATCTGGCCCACCCCTGATCTAGGCATCTCAAGAGAGTTGGTCTCATTCCATGCTTGCTGCAGTACACCAGAGAGAGGGCTCCACTCCTCACCTGGGCAAGAGATATCTCATTTCCTGCCCCTACCCTCCTGCCACAAGTGGGAGAGCTGGCCCCACCCACTGCTGGCCACTTGGGGGGTCATGGGTGTGAGAGAGATGACCCTGTCACTTGCTGTGTGTGTCAAGAAGGAAAGTTGGCAGTATCCCTTGCCTGGACAGCATGGGGAAAGCTGGACCCACTTTTTTTCTGGCTGCAGCACTTAGGAGAGGGGGCCATACACCTTGCCTGGATAGCACAGTAGAACTGACCCTGGTGGGATTGTGTAGGTGAGATGGAATTAAGGGTGTGAGCAAGGGAGGCCTCTCATTGGCCATGAAGTTACTTGCGTGCTGGAGAGATGTCCCATCCCTTGCTCCTCCTCACCTTCTGCTCCAGGAAGGAGATTTGGCATCTTCCCTCACTGGCTATAGCATTTGGGAGAGTGGGTCCCACACATCTCCTGGCAGCATTGCATATCTGGCCCTGGAGGCAGTGTTTTGGGTAAGCTGGCCCTGAGGGTTTAAGCTTGGGTAAGTCAGTCCAGCTGCTTCCCTGATGCTGCAGACAGGAAATCTAGCCTTGCCCCTTGCCTGGGCAATGTAGGAGAGCTGGCCCTGGTGGTGTGGGTACAGGAGCAACTGCTGGCAAACCAACTCAGCTACCATCCAGGCCCAGACACAGGACTTTAGGTCAGAGTACCCTAATATCTACCCCATCTCTTTTTTAAAAATGTATTTTATTAATTTATTCATATTACATCTCAATTGTTATCCCATCCCTTGTATCCTCCCATTCCTCCCTCCCTCCCATTTTTTCCTTACTCCCCTCCCCTATGACTGTGACTGAGGGGGATCCCCTCCCCCTGTATTCTACCCCATCTCTTAACTCCTGAAATATGTGAAGGGGCAAGTCCTGAAGAACTAAAGCCACAGGATATCCATGACACAGAGCAACTGTAGCACATCCCACAGGAGTCCCAGTGAGGATCCAGTATGGAAGATGTGGCAGAAGTCTTGAAAAATGGCTCATTGCAATGAACATTTGCATAGGAATGTGTGGACAAAAGGGTCTAATGTGTGACACACGACAGCTTCCATAGTGATATATTTTGTTTTGTTTTGTTTTTGTTTTCTTTAGGAGGGAAGTTGCAATGGCAGAAGGTAGATGTGCAGGGACAGGTCGATGAGTGGGATAGGATGCATGATGTGAAATTCACAAGCAATAAAAATGTAAAAAAACCCCACAATTAACAACAGCCAGGGCAACATGCCACCACAAAACCCCAGGTATCCTACCATAGTAAACCCTGGATAGTTTGATATAGCTGAAACACAAGTAAAAGACCTTAAAATTAGCTTTGTGAAGATGATAGAGGCCCTTAAAAAAGAGATGAATAAATCCCTTAAAGAATTTGAGAAAAAGACAGAAAATTGGAGGAAATGAGTAAAGTCTTCTTTTAAAAAGCCACAAAATCCAAGGAAAAAAACAAACAGTTGAAGGAAATAAAACTATTTAAGACCTGAGAATGGAAATAGATGCAAAAAGAAAAACACAAACTGAGGTAATTCTGGAAATGGAAAAACTAGGTAAGCAAACTACAGAGGAAAGCTTCACCAACAGAATGTGAGAGTTGGAAGAGAAAAACCTCAGGTATTCAAGATATAATAGAAGAAATAGATACATTGGTCAAAGAAAATGTTAAATAAAAATTTCTGATACAAAATATTCATGAAATCTGGGACACCATGAAAAGACCCAAACTAAGAATAATAGCAAGAGAAGGAGACTATTCCTAGCTCAAATGCCCAGATAATATTTTCAACAAAATCAAAGAAAAAAAAGTCCTAACCTAAAGAAATAGATGTCTATAAACATACAAGAATATTACAGAACACCAAATATATTGACTTTGAAAAGAAAATCCCTCACCACATAATAATCAAAACACTAAATGTACAGAAAAAAAAGAATATTAGAAGCTCCAAGGGAAACAGGCTAAAAAACATACAAAGGTAGAACTGGTAGAATGACACCTGACTTCACAATGGAGACTCTCAAAGCTAGAAGGAACTGGATAGACAGCCTGCAAACTCAAAAAAAACCAGATGACAGTCCATGCTACTATACTCCTCCTCCTCTTCTTTTTTTGGTTTTTTGAGACCTGGTTTCACTGTGTAGGCTTGGCTGTCCTGGACTCACTTTTTAGACCAGACTGGCCTCCAACTCACAGTGATTCACCTGCCTCTGCCTCCTGAGTTCTGGGATTAAAGGTGTGCGCCAACATGCCTGGCCCTCCTCCTCTTTTTTGTTTATGTGTGTGTGTATGCCACATGTATGAAAGGTGCACACAGAAGCCAGAAGATGTCATCAGATTTCATGAAGACCCTGTTACTTATGGGTGTTAGCCACCCAATGTAGGTGTTGGGTTGTGGACTGGGGTCCTCTGGAATGGCAGCGAGTAGTTTCGACCACTAAGTCATCTCTCCAACCACTTTCTCTCCTCCTCTTCCTCCTTTCCCCTCCTCTTCCTCCTCCTCCTTTTTCTCCTCCTCTCCTCCTTCTTTCCCTCTGCTCTTCTTTTTATAACCTCCTAAATACAATTAGCGATGCCCATACACACATAGATGTAGGTCATCAAATAAAACTTGGACAACCTACCATGGGCCAAACCAGCGAAAAAAGATGACTTTCCCTCCAACAGCAGCCATCACCTACCCTAAGCTCCTCAACTAGGGATGGGATAACTAGAAAAATATCTTTAATTATATGTATGTATGTAAGTGTGTATTTATTAGTGTAGGTGGAACAGACTCCAGAAGAAGGTATTGGATTTCCTGGTGCTGGAGCTACAGGCAGTTGATAGTAAGCCAATGTCTATATTGGGAACTGAGCTGAGGTCCTTTGGAAGAGCAGCAAGTGCTTTTAACTGCTAAGCAATACTTTCTTTTAAAAATTTTTTTATTAATTTATTCTTGTTACATCTCAATGGTTATCCCATCCCTTGTATCCTCCCATTCTTCCCTCCCTCCCATTTTCCCCTTATTCCCCTCCCCTATGGGTGTTCCTGAGGGGGATTTCCTCCCCCTGTATATGCTCATAGGGTATCAAGTCTCTTCTTGGCAACCTGCTGTCCTTCCTCTGAGTGCTCTAGATGAGAGAAGCATGGGAGAATAGCAATACTTTCATTCTCCAGAAATGAGGTGTTTTTTTTTTTTTTTTACTTTTTGGAGTTATAATGATCCTAGTAGGCATATGTATTTGAGGGGAACAATAAAGAAACAACCTAAATGGCTACCCCATTAGGAGGGGAGGTTCTACTTTTTTTTTATTATTAATTTATTCTTGTTACATCTCAATGTTTATCCCATCCCTTGTATCCTCCCATTCCTCCCCCCCCCATTTTCCCATTATTCCCCTCCCCTATGACTGTTCCTGAGGGGGATTACGTCCCCCTATATATTCTCATAGGGTATCAAGTCTCTTCTTGGCTACTTGCTGTTCTTCCTCTGAGTGCCACCAGGTCTCCCCCTCCAGGGGACATGGTCAAATGTGAGGCACCAGAGTACGTGAGAAAGTCGTATCACACTCTCCACTCAACTGTGGAGAATATTCTGACCATTGGCTAGATCTGGGAAGGGGTTTAAAGTTTACCTCCTGTATTGTCCTTGGCTGGTGCCTTAGTTTGAGCGGGACCCCTGGGCCCAAATCTGCCTATCATATTGTTCTACTTGTAGATTTCTAGGACCCTCTGGATCCTTTTATTTTGCTGTTCTCCCATGCGTCTCTGGAGGGGAGGTTCTACTTTTTACTGTGAGCAAGACAGAGGCATCTGAAAGAGTCCAGAGTAGGGAGAAAAAGAAACAGACTGGACATTACCAGGGCTAGGGAAGTGAGAATAGCAGAAAATTATGGAGATAGCAAGAGATATTGGAGGCAGGGGAAAACCCCTTGCTGTTACATAAATTATAAATGTCTATCTAGGAAAATAGAAGCCTGGGGAGGTGAGAAGGGCTAGCATGAAAGTGTTAGGGTTTTGAAATGTATAAGAAGTACTTGTTAATAAGGACTGCAGGAGCTTGGAGGCAAGCATGGGCTTTGATATGCAACCACAGGTATATGTCAATGGAAAGCTGTATCTCTATTCTGCCAGAGGCAAGGAGATTATTTCTTTTGGCAGACTGGAACTGTTTCACAAGTTCCTGAGGAATGGTGGCTTCTATCTAACTACCAGAAGTTCTTCTACAGTTCAGCTTGAACTGGGCCAAGGCAGCTATTTTTGGACATATGCTCTGCCCTTTGTAGTTTGAGGAACTGGAATGTCCTTTGTACCGGACAGTAAGAAGTCAGACCTGTGAAGCCTGGACCAGCCTTTCCCCAGTGACTGTTAGGGATTTTATGGGCATCTAGGACACAGGCTATGCCCCTCCAGGAAGACAGATGGCTGACATACAGCTGGCAATAGGAGATAAGTGATGGCCTTAGGAACTTGTGTGCAAGTCATCCTACTGAGGAGATGGCCTTGTCTTAATGACTCTCAATTAGGAAAGCTGGGGATAGTAGAAGCAAGGAGGAGGGAGGTCTTTACCCTCATCAGATCCTGTGCCTATGTTCCCAGCATCTACAACTTCCCTGCTTGGCCACACAGATCAGGACTCAGCTGCAGAACCATGTCTCCAGTCTCACCAGCTTTCTTCTGTATTGGTGAGTCTTGAGAGTACTTAGAAATGGCCCACATGTACAAAGAGATTAAAAGCATCTCATCAGTGGTGAATTTCAGAGCAAGAGTGGAAATCTATAAGGTTTCATTTGTTGGAAGGGAAAATTGAGATGTAATATGTTTGGCTTAATTGTTTTAATTTGCTTTGCCTTGGTTAGAACACTTGAACATGTATCTCAGGTCTGGTCACAGTTTCTTCCCTCTATACCAGGAATGCCAGTTTCTCTCTCTCTCTCTCTCTCTCTCGCTCCCTCTCCTCTCCTCCTCTCCTCCCTCTCTCTCTTCTCCTCCTCTCTCCCCTCTCTCTCTCTCTCTCTCTCTCACCCTCCCTTCCTCCCATTGTCTCCTTCCTTTCTTTCTTTCTCTCTTTCGTTCCTTTTCCTTCTTCCTTCCTTCCCTCTTCTTTCTCTTCCTCCTTTTTTTCTTTCTTCTCTCTCCATTCGAAAGATATTATATATTTAGTTGTGTATTTGTGTGTGTATATGTGCACATTCACATGTGCATATGTGTAAATTAAAAAACAAATGAACGGACATGACTGCTCCTAGGTATGGCAGAGGAGAAAGTTTATTATAGATATGTGAGAAAGCATAGCAAGAGGCAGGGACATCTGGGCCATGTGGGGAGAGTGGTGAAGGAGAAGGTAGAGGGTGAATAGGGGAACCAGGAGCAGCATCCAGGAGGCCCAAAGATACAAAGAGAGTAGGTAACCAAAATGGGTAGATTAGTCCCGCTGATGTTGGAGTTTCGTTGTTGGGGGGGGGGGAACCCAAGGAAGTGGGAATGTTGGCCAATTCTGAAAAGATCATGTTGTTTCACTTTCCATCCGTGCTCTGCAGGACCATCTGGGGCTAGGAAAGTTCAGGCTGCATTTTGGAGAAGTCTGAGGCTGGACCACCTGGGACTAGTTGCTTTGAAGCTGTCTGGGATGCAGATGTTGAGGGAACTGGTGCTGGAGCAGTCTGTTGTTTACTTGAAATCTGTTGGGAGAAACAGACTAGGGAAGGAAGGTAAAGGTAAGGAGATTAAGAGAAAAATTTTTATCTTGGGTTGTATATTTAAACCGTTTAGGCACATGTTCCTGGTTATTAGGAGAGAGGAGTCCTAAGACCAGGAAAGAGGGAACTCCTACCCTCAGGAATCAGTAGTGGGCAGAAAAACATGCTGCTTGCTGACAGGAGTACTCATTTGTAGTCCATTTGATCTGTGAGAAGTGGATCCAAGTTGGTTCCCTGAAGCTTACAAGAATTGTTTCTTTAAGTTTATAAAAGAGATATAAGCTTTACCTGTGTTAGCATCACCATTGTTTGTAATCTGTGCTGAAATCCACATTATAGAAAAGTCAGTAGACTCACGCCTTTGAGTCATAGTAATAGCTTGGGGACCCAGAAATGAATTTGGGTTAAAAGCACGAACATGCTTTTTAGAGTGCTGGATATGCAGATTGGACAGAGATGGTTTTAGCACAATGGAACAATTAAATTTATAAATTTGACCTTGTGACTATGATAATATTAGCTGTGCATTACCAGAGCCAGATTAACAGCTTATCAGAACTCCACTGGTTACTAACGTCCTGAGCCTTTGAAGCCTTAGTATAACAACAGCATAGTGAGAAAAAAAATCAGAAAAGTGTTTATCTTTTATATGCCTTGAGACCACCTGTTAAAAATCCAAGTATTTACCGTGAAACACAGGCAGTTGGTTATTGATACCAGTCCTTGTGAAGAAAATACCTTTAAATAAACGTAATCCCCCTTAGGAACAGTCATAGGGGAGGGGAATAATGGGAAAATGGGGGGGGGAGGAATGGGAGGATACAAGGGATGGGATCAACATTGAGATGTAACAAGAATAAATTAATAAAAATATAAAAAAAAAGCTACTTTGAAACCTGTTTTGTGGGTTAGTTTTTTCTAGAGTCTGGCAGCAAGGTAAACTGTTTGTATTTCATAGATGGAGGCCTAGAAGCTCTAGGCAAGTGAGGCCTTACGCCAGAATTTTACATAGGAAGAGAACTCAGAAGGCAGAAGGACTGAGAAGGCCCCTGAAGTCTTGGGGAAGGACTTGCATCCTTGGTGCTTTTAAAGCTGCAGTTAGTCTGTCAATATTATCAGAGATCCAAGAAAAATAAATTATCCATAAGTATAACCCAAATTGTCTATGTATCAATTAAAATGACAGAGGCATTACCATTATCCAAGATGGGTTACTTTAGGCCCTGGTGGTCACCATAGTTTCATTGGGCTAGCAATTTGTCTTTGGCTGTTGTACAGGACAGCATTTAATCTTTAGCTGTCATACAGAACAGGATAGACCTTTGGCTGTCAGAATCAAGTCTGAAACTTTTCCTATAGAGGAACTTGGGAAAACTGACCTACTTTGACCAGGCAAAGTATGGCAATAAACCCCAAAATGTCCAGTTTGAGGAGATCCCTGGCAACAGGCAAGGCACTGGAAAGTTTGCCAGTAATTACTGTTACCAGAGTCTAGGTAGAGTCACCATACCACACATTTTCTTCTTCTCTGCCTCCTCCTTCTACTTTTCCTCCTCCTCCTTCTACTTTTCCTCCTTCTTCCTTCTCCTCCTCCTCCCCACTCCCTTTCTCTTTCTTCCTGCTTTATTGGAGACAGTGATTCTTTGTGTAGCACTGGCATTCTGGAACTAGCTCTGTAGAGCAGGCTGGCTTTGACCTCACAGAAATCCACCTGCCTCTCCATCCCGAGTGCCAGGATTAAAGGCATGCACCTCCACAGCCCATCCACATATTTTCTTTGGATATCTTAAGGATTCCCATTTAGGAGGGGGTTGGTTCTATCATAGGAAGTTTAAATGTTATAAATTCCATATTCAGCAAATCTCTAAAGAGTTTGAGGACCATCTATTACTTATATCTAATTTTAAGCTTTTGGTTTACATTTGAAAACATATACAGGAGGCTAAATAAAGTTTGTCATTAATGCACAGTTTATAAGTTAGTAGCTTATATAAGGTTAGTATTTTAGAACTTTATTTCTGTTAAGTTTGAGCCTTAAAAATTTGAGTTGATATACTATGGAATACTACTCAGCTATTAAAAACAAGGAATTCCTGAAATTTGTGGACAAATGGATTAAACTAGAAATGATCATAATGAGTGAGTTAACCCAGAAGCAAAAAGAGACAAATGGTATATACTCACCTATATCTGCACACTAGCCCAAGGGGCATGCCCCATGAAAGTCTTCACTTACCAGGAAACTGGGACAGAGGGGAGGACATCCTATTGGGACTCTAGATGAGAGAAGCATGGGAGAATGGCAAAGTAGAAGGATCCAGAGGGTCCTAGAAACCTACAAGTAGAACATTATGATAGGCAGATTTGGGCCCAGGGGCCCTGCTCAAGCTAAGGCACCAGCCAAGGACAATACAGGCAGTAAACTTCAAACTCTTACCCAGAACTAGCTGCTGGACAGGACATTCTCCACAGTTGAGTGGAGAGTGGGGTCTGACTTTCACACGAACTCTGGTGCCTCATATTTGACCACATCCCTTGGATGGGGAGACCTGGTGGCACTCAGAGGAAGGATAGCAGGCTACCAAGAAGAGACTTGATACCCCATGAGCATATACAGGGGGAGGAAATCCCCCTCAGTCACAGTCATAGGGGAGGGGAGTAAGGGGAAATGGGAGGGAGGGAGGATGGAGAAGATACAAAGGAGGGGATAACCATTTAGATGTAATATGAATAAATTAATAAAATTAAAATTAAAAAAAGAAAAAATTTGAGTTGAAGATTTAATCATATTACCTTTAGCATCAAAATAGAATATCATAGTTTTTGTATGACTTAACTTATTCAAATAGTTAAAGCTTAGCAAAATTAACAGAGACAAAGGAGCCTGACAAATATTACTGTGAACCTGAAAAGACCACATGAATTTATAAACCTTGATTATCAAGTATACCTTATTTAACAAACATATGTGGTTATTTGCCCAAATTTTTTTAGAAGCCTAGTATTGAACAGTTAACAAAGACATGAGCAGTAAGACATACATGTTAAACCAGCTTTTGTTAATCTGAGTAGATCTTTATAATCTTAAATTTTAGCACCATACAAAAATGTATATCAATTAAAAATATTATAGAAACCTGTTGTTTCCTTAGTGGTAACCTTAACATGGTGAAGTCGTATTGCATATACCATTTAACCTTAGTAAAGATGGCTGCCAACCAAGTGATTAGCATTTAAAACAGCTATTTTTTAAAGAAGAGTTGAATCCAAGTTACATATATAGTATATTCTAGACAATAGTTGAGTCTCATATATATATATGTATACAATAGATATGTTTAAATCTATATATCCTTTACTTATTTTTCATCAAATTTTGTTACAGATTTTATAGATTTTTAAAAATTTTTCAAAAATTTATTTATTTATCATAATTTATTCACATTACATCACAATTATTCCTGTGCTTGTGGTCTTATCTTCCTGCTCCCACCCTCTCTCCCTCTTCCACTCTATTCCCCTCCTCTAGACCTCTGACAGGGGGACCCTCCTCCTCTACCTTCTGACCACAGTTTATTAGGTCTCATCAGGGTAGCCTGCATTCCCTTCCTCTGTGAGCCTGAAAAGCCACCCCACCAAGGGGCAATGATCAAATAGCAGGGACCAGAGTTTATGTCAGAGGCAGTCTCCACTCTCTCCCCTGCCCCCACATGGAGAATGATTTGTCCACTAGCTACATCTGAACAGGGGTCTAGGTTCTCTGCACACATTGTCCTTTGTTGGTGCATTGGTTTGTGCAGAGCCCCTGGTTTGAGATCTGTTGGCCTTGACAGTCTCCCTGTGGAACTTCTGACCTCTCTCAGTCCTCATCCAAACTCTTCCATACAACTCTCAGTACTCTGCACAGAGTCCAGCTGTGAGTCTCAGTATCTGTCTTGAACCCCCACCAGGAGGAGTTTCTCAGAGAACATCTATGTTGGGCTATCATCCACTTATAAGTGAGTATATACCATGTGTGTCTTTCCAGGTCTGGGTTACTTCACCCAGGGTGATCTTTTCTAGTTCCATCCATTTACTGGCAAATTTCAAGGTTTCCTTGTTTTTCATAGCTGAATAGTATTTCGTTGTGCAAATGTGCTACAGTTTCTTTATCCATTCTTTGGTTGAGGGACATCTAGGTTATTTCCAGGTTCTGGCTATTACAAATAAAGCTGCTAGTAACATAGTTGAGCAAATGTCCTTGTTGTATGATGGGGCATCTTTCAGGTAGATGTCTAGGGGTGGTGTAGCTGGGTCTTGAGGTAGCACTATTCCAAATTTCTGAGAAAGTGCCAGATTGATTTACAAAGTGGTTGTACAAGTTTGCACTCCCAGAAGCAATGTTACAATGTAACAATCAATTGTTACAATGTGTGAGAATTTGAACTGTACCAATTTTTGGCCATTGATCTTTACTGAGACCATATGAAGGAGGATATACGGTTTTTTTTCCTTCTGAGATTGTGAACCCTTGCTTTTTTGAGATCATGTGCATAGTTTGCATTCTAAAAAATCCATTTTACTGCAAAATTTTGGATTACATTTTTTAGTACTGAGTAATATTCTACTGTATATTGTTATTATTGCAGTCACTATCCTGTTCAATATAGCTTTTTAATTTGTGCCTGTCTGATTGAAATTTCTTTTCCTCTGGGCAAGATTTACCCCAGTACCTGTCTACCCCCATTCTATAATCACCATTCCATTCCCTTTGCTTTTGTGAGTTTCCATATACACTTTCTTTACCAATAGACTTCCTGCTAGTGTTTGAGTCGGCTTACTACTAGATGTGAGGCTATGGGTGAGGTACTGTAGACTGTATGTGAAATAGAATAGGATGATTGTGGCTGTGGTTCTGGACATCTGAATCCCCCACCTCCACTAAGGAAGCCAACGTTTGTTTTATAAAACTAAAGCAATCAACACAGAGCGGTATACATATAGTTAAAGTTTGTTTTTACAGATATAAAAATGTGAAATGGAAAAACTCAAAGAGTCAGGAGCATTTGCATTGGGGAAGAGTCTAAGCAGGGTCTGGAAGAAATCCTCGTTTAGACTTAAAGTATATCTTAAGATTTATATGTGTGTCTGTGTGTCATGAGAGAGTCAAAAGCGACCTTAATATGGTAAATAAAGGACAATGGAATCACACATTAAGAAACTGAGAGGAAGAAATCAACTAAAGAAGAAATAGCGTGAACACAGTACAATGAACACATATGTATGACAGTATCACCCTGAAACCCATTATTTTGTCTGATAGCCTAAAAATCGCCTGAAAATTATTAGTGACATTTAGTACATCAATAATGTGGTACAGCCAGTACTTCTGTCTGCTTCCATGACATCCTTTCCACCACCCAGACGAAACTCTACACTTATGAAATAGTCCCACCTCCCTCTGCTCCACCCCTATCACCCTATGTACATACTGACCTTATTCCTGCTTCTATAGCTTTGCCTTTTCAGGACATTTCATGTAAGTGACACCACACAACAGTACTTCATCTCTCAAAAAATGAGTGATGTGTTTAAATCCCCTTTACCCCTGCCCCAATCCACTCCTTTTCCCCATTCACCCAACTTTGCATTCTTAAAAAAATTAAACCTATCAAATATAATTTGTCCTGCTGATATGCTCTTGGATATGTGGCCTTCCACTGGATCGTGATCAACTTATGGGGTGAGCACACCCTTAAAGAAAATGGAATTTCTCTTCCAGTAGCTATCAATTTCCAAAAGCTCATTGTTGGGACCCATGCTCGCTATTTCTTTTCTGGCTGGGATTTTATTTTGAGACTTGGCGTTTTCTAGTCAAATGATGTGCATCAGTGTCTTTTGAAATAGGAAAATAGTTATGGTCTGGATACGTAGGTTAGTGGAGTGACTTGACTGACACTGATGAAGCCCTGGGTTCCATCCACAGAACCACATAAAACCAGGTGTTGTGGTGAATTCATGCAAATCCTGTTATAGATCAAGTTTGAGGTCAACCTGGGTTGCACAGACTAATGATTGTAAGATAAATATGTAAGATAGATGAATAAATGTAAGATGATTATGAAACAAACTGATACATGTGTGCAGGTGTCAATTCAAGGGAGTCTCTACCCTCTGGCTCTTTCTCTCAGGGCTGTGTGTACTGCAAATGGCTCAAGCACAGAATGGTGAGTACATCTCCCTAGTACCCCAAGCTTCCTCAATGTTCAGCTAACGCGAGGTTGGAGGGCGTGCCAGGACTCAAAAGAGACCTGTTTTCATTGAAGCTAACCCAGAGCATGTGATTCCCTTCTAAGGCCCACTTCCCAAGCCTTCACTCCAGGCTCACCCCAGTTCCCTGGTACCCCTGAAGCATTCAGTCACCCTGCGGTGCCAGGGGCCTTCAGATGTGGATTCATACCGTCTGGAGAAACTGAAGTCTGGGCAGTATGAAGATCAAGACTTTCTGTTCATCGCAACCATGAAAATGAATAATGCTGGACGTTATCGCTGCTCCTATCAGAATGGGAGTCTCTGGTCTCCCCCAAGTGACCAGCTTGAGCTAATTGCTATAAGTAAGTGGAGTGGGAAGGATGGAGTTCTGTTGGCCTTGTGGCTTCAGGGTTGCGTGTCCTTCAGTTCTGGACTTGGAGAGTATGAATGTGGGGCATGTCGGTGATAGACAGTAAGCCCCAAGTTCCCCGTGCTGAACTTAGAATGAGACAAATGAGGCATTGGTCTTGCTTACTGAATTTAGAGGTGGTGTTTTCAGGACAGTCATTAATCAAGACAGATAATATTTTGATGCTATATAAAATTAAAAAAAATTGGAGAATTTCATGCTTGGAAACAATGAAATATAATCATACCCATTTCCTATTTCCCACCTCCAACTTCCCTGCCATCCCTCTTTACACATCCCCCACTCAGCTTCATGATCTTTTCTTAAAAAAAAAAAAAACACCTCACTATGTCTAGTTAGTGCTGCCTATCTCTGCATGAATGTGAGGCCATCACAGGAAGAAGAATTTCTTTCTTCAGCAGCTATGAATGACCCTGAATGCACTTGATTCCATGTATTCTAAGAGTCTTCTCTTTTTAACAAAATTTTATTAATTTATTCTTGTTACATCTCAATGGTTATCCTATCCCTTGTATCCTCCCATTCTTCCCTCCCTCCCATTTTCCACTTATTCCCCTCCCCTATGACTGTTCCTGAGGAGAGATTTCTTCCCCCTGTATATGCTCATGGGAGAATAGCAAAGTAGAAGAATCCAGAGGGTCCTAGAAACCTACAAGAAGAACATTATGATAGGCAGATTTGGGCCCGGGGTCCCGCTCAAACTAAGGCACCCGCCAAGGACAATACAGGCGGTAAACTTTAAACCCCTACCCAGATCTAGCCAATGGTCAGAACATTCTCCACAGTTGAGTGGAGAGTGGGGTATGACTTTCTCACGTACTCTGGTGCCTCATATTTGACCATGTCCCCTGGAGGGGGAAACCTGGTGGCACTCAGAGGAAGGACAGCAGGTTACCAAGAAGCGACTTGATACCCTATTCTAAGAGTCTTAAGCAAGCACAGAAAGTGCTTTGTCTACTGGGTCCTCTCTCCAGCCTATTTACTGTCTTTGACGGTTTTCTTTTTTCCCCAGGTGCTTTCACTGAGCCCTCACTCTCAGTTCATCCCAGCTCAACAGTCACTCCAGGCAGCGACGTGACTCTGACTTGCAACACCCAATATGGTTATGATGGATTTGCTTTATACAAAGACGGGGATACTAGGCTTTATAAGAGACTGGAGTCATGGTACCGGGCCAATTTCCCCATCATCACAGTGACTGCCACTCACAGTGGGACTTACCGGTGTTATTCCTTTTCCAGTACATCTCCATACCTGTGGTCATCCCCTAGTAACCCCATAGTGCTTGTGGTTACAGGTAAGTGGGTCTAGATCCACGGTTCTTTTCTTTGGCATTTATAAACCCTTGTGGAAATTCCAAGGGAGTCAAGAGGTATGGACAAGGAAAGCACCACAGACTTTTGCTGGATCACGATAACACAAATTTATTATCTTAACATTGTGAAGGCCTCAAGCCTGTGAAAGTTCTCACTTTTATAGACAAAATCTGCCAATCATTGCGGTTATAATAACAGTAGGTGGGGCTGGAGAGATGGCTCAGTGATTAAGAGCACTGCTTGCTCTTCCAAAGGTCCTGAGTTCAATTCCCAGCAACCACATGGTGGCTCACAACCATCTACAGTGAGATCTGGTGCCCTGTTTTGGTGGGCAAGCATAAATGAAGGTGAAACACTGTATACCTAAGAAATGTATAAGGAAAACAAAAAATTCTGGCTTCTCAAATGAATTAAGTACTAATAAACATGAAAAAGTGCTCCACATCACTAACACAAGAAATATTTAGATTAGAACATTTCTGAGAATCCAACTTACCCCAGACAGAATTGTGGTCATCAAGAAAAGAAATAAAAAAATTGCTGGTGAGAATGTGGACAAAAGTGAACTGCTATTCATGGTCACTAAGAATGTAAAACAGTCTCACCACTATGGAAATCAATATAGATTTTATTTAGAAAACTAAAAATGCACAACTCACACATATATGCATGTGTATCACAGAAAAACTTTTGCACCACTGCTTTCTTTTTTTTTCAAGACGGGGTTTTTCTGTGCATCCTTGGCTGTCCTGGACTCACTTTGTATACCAGGCTGGCCTCAAACTCACAGAGAACCAACTGACTCTGCCTCCCCAGGTGTTGAAATTACAGGCGTGCACCACCACACCTGGCTGCCCATCACTATTTATTGTAACACTGGTCACAACATTTAAGTTATGGAACTAACATACATACTAACTATCCACCAATAGAGGGATGGTTAAAGAAAATTAAATGTAGTTCTTACATTTATGGTTGTGAGCCAAGCCTTTTAATGGCTCAGACATCTCTCCAGCCCAAATGTAGTTCTTAAATAGAGGGAGTTTTTTTAGCCATAAAGATTAACACAATTATATGTAGGAAAATTGATCCAATTGGAGGTAAATACATTAAATAAATTATGCCAGTCTCAGAAAGATAAATATCACATTTTCTATCATTTGTATGTCATATATTTTTATATAGATATATAAAATCATATATTTATAACACAATATGGAAGCTGAAGCAAATCTAGTGTAGTGGTTCTCAACCTGTGGGTTATTACCCCTTTGAAGGTCAAATGACTCATAGGAGTCACGTACAATGATTAAAAACCAAGTATTTACATTATCATTCATAACAGTAGTAAAATTACAGTCATGAAGTAATAAAATAATTCTATGGTTGGTGGTTACCACAACCTGAGGAACTAATAAAGGGTCACATCGTTGGGAAGGTGGAGAACCATTGATCTAAGGGAAGCAAGGGGACTAATGGGAGAGATGAGGAAGGGGAGGGAAGCAGAGTGGGAAAAATCTGTTCAAAGTACTTTACATATACATATGTATGTAGGTATGCATATGTGTATATATATATTATCATACACACATACACAATGGTCTTACATAATTCAGTACAATAAAATAAACAGAGAACAAAAGTTACAAAGATCTGTGGTGTATACAAAGTCAAATAAATAAAACAAAATACACTGTTGTGATTTTAGTAGCAAGATTTTTTTCCATGTTTTTCTGGAAAACTTTCAGTCTATTAGCTTCTAGTTGACCTGGACCAGCAGGTCATATTTCAGTGACAAAGTCCAGAGAGAGAGAGAGGACAAGGGGATCAGAAGATAAAGAGGATAGACAATAGAGAAAATAAGAAAGTTTGGGATTGTGAGGTTTTGAACATGGTATGACTTCTGGCAAGCAAGCTTATTAAGAAGTAAATACAGCCAGGCGGTGATGGTGCACGCCTTTAATCCCAGCACTTGGGAGGCAGAGGCAGGTGGATCTCCATGAGTTTGAGGCCAACCTGTACTACAGAATGAGTTCCAGGACAGCCAGAGCTGTTACACAGAGAAACCGTGTCTTGAAAAAAAAAAAAAAAAGAGGTGCATATAGCAAGCCAGGCATGGCGGCACATGCCTGTAATCCCAGTACTTGGAAGGCAGAGGCAGATAGATCTTTGTGAGTTTGAGGCTATTCTGGTCTACAGAGTGATCCCAGGTCATCCAAGGCTACACAGAGAAACCGTGCCTTAAAAAACAAAAACAAGCAAAAAAAAAAAAAAAAAAAAAAGTACATAAAGCATCTTATATACTATTATCAGGCAGAGCAATGGAATAAAGTCAGCAGAAACTATCATACAGTGTGGTGAAGCCAGCAGGAGGTTAACTAAGCAGTGTTGCAAAGAGGAACACAGTATCTCAAGGGCATTGCAGAACAAGTACACAGTGGCCTTGTGACTGACAACTCCAGTCTCTTTAGGGGGAAAATCCAAGTTCCCAGGAACCGAAACCTTGACTCCTTCAATGCCCTGGCTCCTCTCTTGAGCAAGAATATATAGAACTAGATTCCCTTTGTCCTTTCACCAGGGCCTCTGAGATAGCCTTGGATCTACACAACTTTCTACATTTTGTCACTGTGTAAAGTTGCTTGTGAAACAACTTAAAGGAATAAGGATTTGTTTTGGTTTACACTTTTTTTTTTGAAGATTTATTTATTTGTTGGACTATTCTGCCCACGTGTGTGCCTGCAGGCCAGAAGAGGGCACTAGGTCTCATTATAGGTAGTTGTAAGCCACCATGTGGTTGCTGGGAATTGAACTCAGAACCTGTGGAAGGACAGACAGTGCTCTCATCCTATGAGCCATCTCTCCAGCCCCTGGTTTACATTTTCAGAGGATTAAGCACATGGAAGTCTGCTTCTGTGTTCCTGGGTTATTGGTAAGGCAGAACTCCAAGGCAGAAAGATATAGTAGAGCAAGATCATTGAACTCATAGCACCCAGGAAGGAGAAAGATCATAGGACGGGACTAAGTCAAGATATGCTCTTCAAAGACATACCCTCAGTGACCGGATTCCTCCAATCAGGGAGCATCTTCCACACAACTCCTCCCATTATTATTGTATAGGGATTTTCCCCTCTCAGCTTTAAGCTCCTGGAATAATGACTCACGAGATTCAAGATATATTTAAAAATACCTAGGCCAAATAGCTAGGCTCTTCTCCGATTAGCTCAGAACTTAAAATAACCCATTTATCCTAATCTACTTTCTGCCACATGGCTGGTTACTTCTCAGGTACCATGCATCTGTCCTCCTCACATCTTCCCCAGTGAGTCTTCCTGTGCCTGGCACAATCCCAGAATCCTTTCTGCTTAGCAGATGTCATACCTTATATTTTACCTTTTTCCCCCTACAGGCCATAAGTTTTTTATTGATAGAGGATGTATCCATACAGTACATAAGATATTCCTTCTACACATTACCCAATTTGAATCCATCAGTGGGTTAACCTATTGACCATGTCATATCATTTTCAATGTAATACTCCCTGGAAATGCCCTCATAGACACATCTAGAGGTGTGTGTTCCTAGTTTATTAGGCATCTCTCATCCAAATAAGTTGATAGCCAAGATCTGTCACACTTATTATAAAATATAATAGTATCAGTACCTGGAAAGTAAAATCCGAATGTCTCTTCTTTGATCCTGTAAACCCCAACCAATTCTTAGATTTTTAAGCTTTAACAGTTTTATTGTCTATCACACTATGGAAATATCATAGCCTGAATAAAAAATGCCTGGTTCACTAAGAAAAAGAAATATAAACATAGCAAAGATTATGAGACAGATGGTCACAATGTCTGTTGTAGATAGAATCTTCTTGATATGACAGGAAAGGCCCATCCATGAAATATCAACACTGGTTCCCTGGACAAAACATGGATAATGACAACTTCAGTTGTCATTGACTTGGTGAAATCTCATAAGGCTCCACTTCTAGATGAAGAGCTAAAGGTTATCAACGGCTGCTGAGAGAAGGAGAATCAGTCATCCCAAGAGGCAAGCTCCCTGATAGATTATTTATTTATTTATTTATTTATATTAATTTATTCTTGTTACATCTCAATGGTTATCTCATCCCTTGTATCCTCCCATTCTTCCCTCCCTCCCATTTTCCCCTTATTCCCCTCCCCTATGACTGTTCCTGAGGGGGATTACCTCCCCCTGTATATGCTCATAGGGTGGAAATCCATGATACACATACAAGCAGCAGTAAATGGACTCATAACAATAATGAAGAAGTTATGTGTTTGAAGAGGAGTAGGGGAAACATGGGATGAATTGGAAAGGGAAAAGTGTAGGTTAGAAATGATATAAATGCATTACCTATATCTAAAATGTTCAGAAAAGTAAATAAAAAATAAATGAAATAAGCAATACTTATTTTGTGATCACAAATTGTTAGATTGTATACTTTTGCTTTGATTTTATAGTACTTATTTTTTTTTCTATTTTTAAAAACTTGTTTTTTTTTTTTTTTAAAATTCAGGGTCTCTTGTATCCCAGGATGGTTTGGACTTATTATGTAAGGGACAATATTCTTGAAATTCTGATTAGTGGGTAAAGAGGCTTGAGCCACTATGTCTCGTTTATGTGGTGGGAACATAGCCCATGGCATTGTGCATACTAAGCAAGCACTAACCTAACTGAGTTACGTCTTCAGTCTACTTTGTGACTTTTCAATTTTGATTTTTCTACAGAGTAGACATAAGAAAATATTAAAGAACTGAAAGTCTGAATGAAGTGTTATGGATTATAAATATGATTTAAAATAATGAATGAAATGTATCTCAGTAGTAGGGCACATATTCAGCATGCACAAGGCATTCTTGGTATAATTCCAAGTACCAAAAACAAAAAGAATGAATGAATAAATGAATAAAAGGAAATAGGACAATCATATTCTTTTCTATTCTAAGACTCAGAATATTGAATACAGTTTTAAATTGTTATCTCACCTCCTATTGTGCAGTTCCTCTCACCTGTGATTCCTGATGTTTTTCCAAAACTTTCACCATGGTTCTTATCTCCATATCTAATTCCTGGGGACAAGTGCCAGTCAAGTGTCAAATAACAATTGAGGGTGTCAGGGGGTCCTGTTCAAACTATCGCACTAACCAAAGACAATATAATAGTAAAAATTGAACCCCTACTCTGATCTATCCAATGGACAGGGCATCCTCCACAGTTATGTGGAGAGCAGGGACTGACTTTGACATGAGCTCTGTGCTCCATATTTGACCACCTCCCCTTGGTGGGGAGGCCTGGTGGCACTCAAAGAAAGAGTAAGCAGGTTACCAAGATGAGACTTGATAGCCTATGACCATATAGTGGGGGAGGAGGTCCCCCTCGGTCATAGACCTAGGGGAGGGGAATAGGGTGAAAGTGGGAGAGAAGGTGGAATGGGAGGATACAAATGATGGGATAACAACTGAGTTGTAATCTGAATAAATTAATAAAATTAAAATAAAAAAAAACAATTGAGGGCATAGGTGACAAGAGTCTGGGGAGGACAAAGGTAAGATAGCAGTTGTAGAGTGTACCAGGGAACATTTCAACCAGTCAGCAATGGAGCCTTCTTTATACTCATTTGCTAAACGAGAAAATCAAGTTACAGAAATGTTTCATTATTTGCTCAGAACCAACAGTTAGTAGACTTAGAAAGTACTGACTTCTCTTCTTTTCTGATTTCTCAGGACCCTCTGCCACTCCCAGCCAGGTACCCACAGAGGCGCCATCTCCCACAACAGGTGAGTTCAGTAGATTCTGGTGTCTGGGAAATAAAGTTCTACTACAAAGGTGCCCTCAAATGTAATCCCCATCTTCAAGAGATATACTCACAGGCTTAATGGGTTCAAGAAAACATTTTGGTCAAAACAACAGGCCGTTTCATGTGAGGATAATGGGCTTAGAAGGGAAGGAGCCGCCTGAAATGTAGGCTAATGACTGGTTCTCCCATGACACTTGTTTCAAACTGAGATACAGTTTATGTACCATGTATACACATACACATATACACATACATATGGTTATAATGACACAAATGCAAACCAAGCAAGTATAAAATCAACCAGTAAGCTAAAAATCCAACAACCATTCATCCAACTGACCAAGAAATCAAAAAAGAAAAGTGTTGGAAAGATTTAAAGTCTGTTTTAGTTTGGGTTTTAGTGCTATGAAGAGACAACACAACCATGGCAACTCTTATAAAGGACAACACTTAATTGCAGTTGGCTTACAGTTTAGAAGCAAAGTGGCATGCAGGCAGACATGGTGTTGGAGAAGAAGCTCAGAGTTCTACATCTTGATCCACAGGCAGAAGCAGCAGAAGACTGTATGGCACACTAAGCATAGCTTAAGCCAAGGCCTCAAAGCTCACTTTCATAGTGACACACTGCCTTCAAGAAGGCCTCACTGACTCCAACAAGGGTATACCTCCTAATAGTACCATTCTTTATGGGCCGAACATTCAAACACATGAGTCCATGGGGACCATATTTATTCAAACAACAACAGAGCCTTCTACATTGCTGGTGGAATTTCTTTTTCTTTTTTTTAAAACACTTTTATTTTACTACACATGTATAAAACAAACTACATACAGCAGGGAGAACCTGTCCTGTGGACAAATCTGACAGAAATATTAGGCCAGAAAGCTGAAGATGAGGCTCCAACGTTATAAAGTGTATTGGGTGACTGGTCAGGCAGTAAACTGTCTTAAGTCAATTTGTACAATTTGGAAACTGCTAACCCACACTGCTGACTTGAAAACTTATGATCTTAGTTACATTTTATGATAAGACACCATGACCAAGGCAATTTATACAAGAAAGGGTTTACTAGGCCTTACAGTAATGTAGGTTGAGTTTATGGCTATTATGGTGTGGAGTATGGTAGCAGACAGGCAGGTCTGTCACAGTAGCTGTAACTGAGGGCTTTAATTTGGATTCACAAGCACGAGAGAGAGAGAGAGAGAGAGCGGAGAGGAGAGGAGAGGAGAGAGAGAGGAGAGGAGGGAGGAGGGAGAGGGAGAGAGAGGGGAGGGAGAGGAGAGAGGAGGAGGGGGAGGGAGGGAGGGGAGGGAGGGAGGGCGGGAGGAGGCGGGAGGGGGGGAGGAGGGGGAATGAGCAGGTGTGGGTTTTTGAAACTTCAATGCCTACCCCAAGTGATAACCTCCTCCAACAAGGCCACACATCCTAATCCTTCCCAAACAGGTTCATCAACTGGGGAACAGACATTCAAACATATGAGCCTATGGGAGCATTCTCATTCAAACTCCACACTTTTGTTTTACACAAGCTGTTATGTGGGAATGTTTATAACAGCACCATTCATGTCAGCCCCAGTGTGGAAACAACTGAAATGTCCACCAGTTGAGAAGTGTTCCAATTCTTTACAGCCACTGGGCACTAAGTCTAGGACTTCTGAATTCATTAATCTTAGTTTTTGGGCAAAGTGTACCAGATTAAGGAGCTTTAGAGAACTCAGGCATTTCAGAAGGAGTCTGGAAGGTGGGTGCACTTGGGATGAACTATTATTATTCTATTTCCTTATGATATTCCTGCTTAGAACTCCTAGAAGCCTCACCCGTAAACAAACTATCTACAACTGGTAAGTATGCATTTAAAGCTCAGTGCAAAAGGGTCATCTTAACCCCTAAACAAATAAGCTTAATTGTAAAACTAAACTATCTGGTATCAACTCCATCAGAGACTAGAGAAGGAATAAAATTAATTACCTTTGTAAACACGAAGTGCACTTAACAGCTTCCAAAATGAGAAAATGACAGGGATAGTTTGTTGTCTGAACAGTCACCCAAAACTAGAATGTTGGAGCATCATCTTCCACCTTCTGGCCCAGTGTATTCGACAAGACATATTTGTGATGTAGGAACTATTGAGGACTTGCTTACTCTGTCTTGGCAGAGTTTGGCTGTTGACTCTGTCTGCATCCAAGCTTGCCTATTTTTTTTTTTAAGGCAGAATTCTGTCAGTAGCCTACATGAGGACATTTTGCTCAGTGGTTGGTTTACCACATGAAGCCAACTCCAAAAGGAGCTTCTTGGATGCTCATCATCTTCTTTAATGTAGGCTGGGTATTGCCAGAAGTTAACCTGTCCTATTGTCAATGAATCTTTAAAATAGTAGAAACATGTTTAAATGACATAGTCTGTAGGTCTGAGGTTTTTGAACACTTTATCTAACCATTTTACCTTATCTATATATAGAATCATATCTATCTGTTAAACCTCGGATGTATATTCTTGTGATATAAACAGAGTAGTAATTGACATGACCATGATTTGACCAACTATCAATTAACTTTTATAACTTACTTATCCTAAGCAGCCTGCACTAGTACTTTCAAAGTACTGGAGGTAAACCTTGTATTCTACTTGAATTGTATGGGTACAATATCTCATACTAGTGTGTGTGTGTGTGTGTGTGTGTGTGTGTGTGTGTGTGTGTATGTATGTATATATATATATATATATATATATATATATACATATATATATATACATATTGTGTTTGAAGAATAATCTTAAATTTGAATTCTATACCAATGTATCTGTGTTGATCCTCCACTGGGCAGAGTCTCTTAGAGGACTAATATGTTGGGCTAATATCCACTTATAAGTGAGTATATACCATGCATGTCTTTCTGGGTCTGGATTACTTCATTTAGAAAGATCATTTCTAGTTCTAACCATTTCTCTGCAAATTTCAGGATTTCCTTATTTTTAAGAGCTGAATAGAATTCCATTGTTTAAACGTGCCACAGTTTCCTTATCCATTCTTCAGTTGAGGGACATCTAGGTTGTTTCCAGATTCTGGCTATTACAAATAAATCTGCTAAGAACATAGGTTATATGTCCAGGAGTGGAATAGAAGGGTATTGAGGCAGTACTATTCTCAATTTTCTGATAAATCCCAGATTGATTTCCAAAGAGGTTGTACAAGTTTGTATTCCCACTAGCAGTGGAGGAGTGTTCCCATTTTTCCACATTCTCACCATCATGTGTTGTAACTTGAATTTTTGATCTTAGCTATTCTGATAGGTATAAGATGGAATATCAGAGCCATTTTGATTTGCATTTCCCTGATGACTAGGGATGTTGAGTATTTCTTTAAGTGTTTCTCAGCCATTTGATATTCCTTTGTTGAGAATTTTCTGTTTATCTCTGTACACCATTTTTCATTGGGTTATTTGTTTTGGTGGTGTTTAATTTCTTGAGTTCTTTATATATATTTTGAATATTAGTCCTTTGGTGAATGTAAGGTTGGTGAAGATCTTTTCCTAGTCTGTTGGCTTTCGGTTTTTTGACAGTGTCCTTTGCCTTACAGAAGCTTCGCAGTTTCATGAGGTCCTATTTATTAATTGTTGATCTTAGAGCCTGAGCTATTGGTGTTCTGTTCTAGAAGTTGTCTCCTGCGCCAATGGGTTCAAGGTTCTTCATCTCTTTTTTTTCTAACAGATTTTGCTACATACATTAGGAAAAGTCATAGAAGCTTTGCTTGACAAAGTTTCAGAGACCCTTACTGTCCAACATGACCTCTAGACATCCACAACAGCTATTGATGCTTTGCTTGACAAAGTTCCAATGATCTCCAGCTGATCACCACTGACCTCCAAAATTATGCATGGTCCAGGTGTAATGTTGTTTAGAAATCTGTTATTTCTCCTAAAACTGTCTTTTTGTCCTTGTCTCTCATCCCTAATGAAACTCACATAGGAAAAAGTTTTTCCCACAGAAAATGTTGAAGGAAGGCATCTGGTTGAAGGCTTGAGATAATGGAGTTTTTTGCTCTGACTGTGAGCACCCAAGCAGCAACTGTATGAAAGAATGTTAGGACCTTGACATAACAGTGCATGGCTATCTCAGTGTCATTTTGATTTGCATTTCCCTGATGACTAGGGATGTTGAGCATTTCTTTAAGTGTTTCTCAGCCATTGGATATTCCTCTCTTGAGAATTTTCTGTTTAGTTCTGAGGCCTATTTCTCTATTGGGTTATTTGGGTTGGTGGTGTTTAATTTCTTGAGTTCTTTATTATTTTGGATATTAGACCTTTGTCAGATGAAGGGTTGGTGAAGATCTTTTCCCAGTCTGTAGGCTGTTGCTTTGTTCCGTTGACAGTGTCTCCTGCCTTACAGAAGCTTCTCAGCCTCATGAGGTCCCATTTATTAATTGTTGACATTAAGGCCTGGGTTGTTGGTGTTCTGTTCAGAAAGTTGTCTCTTGTGCCAATGAGTTCCAGGCTCTTCCCCACTTTTTCCTCTAACCAATTTAATGTGTCTGGTTTTATGTTGAGGTCTTTAATCCACTGGGTACCCATCCTTTGTGGCTCAGTTGGATGGCCTAAGGCCAGACCTAGCTGTGCTCTGCACCGTGTGGACCCCTCTCACCTAAGGCTCTCCAGGTCTTGGGTCTTAGCCCTAACTTTCTTTTCGAGCAGATTTTGCTTGGCTGCTCACAAGACTCATTGTCTAAAGCCTTTGGCCAGATGCCTTCTTTCAATAACTTCAATAACTTTCAATAACTTCTGTGAGAAAACACTTTTCCAGTGTATTTCTATTAGGGATCATAGTCAAAGTGAGAAATAGAGAGAAAGACAGTTTTAGGAGAAAAAGTAGATTTCAAAGTAGTTTTTAGGCAAAATTATACCTGAACCATAGACAATATTTAAGGGCAGCAGTGATCAGCCAGAGATCTTTGGAACTTAGTCAAGCAAAGCCTCTACAACTTGTCCTAATGTTTGTGACACTGTTGACAGTATCCTTTATCTTACAGAAGCTTTTTTGTTTCATGAGGTCTAATTTATTAATTGTTGATGTTAGAGTCTAAACTGTTGGCTTTCTGTTCAGGATCTTGTCTCCTGTGCCAATGAGCTCAAGGACCTTTCCCATATTTTCTTCTAAGAGATTTATTGTGTCTGATTTTGTTGAGGGTTTTAATTCACTTGAACTTTAGTTTCATGCAGGGTGATAAATAAGGGTCTATTTTCATTTTTCTACATGTAGACATCCAGTTAGACCAGCACCATTTGTTGAAGATGCTCTTTTCTCCATTGTAAATTTTTGACTTCTTTGCCAAAAATCAAGTGTCCATAGGTATGTGACTTTATTTCTTAGTCCTCTGTTCAATTCCATTGATCCACCGGTCTGGTTTTATGCCAGTACCATGTCACTTTTATTATTGTTGCTCTATAGTATAGATTGGGATCAGGGTTGGTGATACCTCCAGAAGATCTTTTGTTATAAAGGATTGTCTTAGCTATTCATGTTTTTAAAAATAAGAAATTGAGAATTGTTTTTTCAAGGTCTGTAAAGAATTGTGTTGTCATTTCGATGGGAATTGCATTGAATGTGTAGATTGCTTTTGTTAAAATGGCCACTTTTACTATGTCAATCCTACCCATCCCTGAGCATAAAAGATCTTTTCATCTCCTGACATCTTCAATTCCTTTCTTCAGAGACTTGAATTTTTCCATATAAATCTTTCACTTGCTTGATTAATTGAGTTACACCAAGATATTTTTTTTTGGTTGCTATTGTGAAGGGTGTCTTTTTTTAATTAATTTTTTATTTTTTATTAATTTATTCTTGTTACATCTCAATGTTTATCCTATCCCTTGTATCCTCCCATTCTTCCCTCCCCCACATTTTCCCATTATTCCCCTCCCCTATGACTGTTCCTGAGGGGGATTACCTTCCCCTGTGTATGCTCATAGGGTATCAAGTCTCTTCCACGAAAGCCTTCACTTACCAGGAAACTGGGACAGAGGGGAGGACATCCTATTGGGACTCTAAATGAGAGAAGCCGGGGAGAATAGCAAAGTAGAAGGATCCAGAGGGTCCTAGAAACCTACAAGTAGAACATTATGATAGGCAGATTTGGGCCCAGGGGTCCCGCTCAAACTAAGGCACCAGCCAAGGACAATACCGGCGGTAAACTTTAAGCCCCTACCCGGATCTAACCAACGGTGAAGGGTGTCTTTTGATAATTTCTTTCTCAGCCAGTTTGTCTTTTGTATAAAGGAAGGCTACCAATTTTCTGAGTTGATTTTGTATCTAGTCACTTTGCTGAATGTTTTTATCAGCGGTAGGTGTTCCTTGGTAGAATTTTTGGGGTCACTTCTGTATACTATTATATCATATGCACATAGTGATACCTTTACTTCTTCCTTTCCTATTCAAATCCCCTTGATCTTTGGTTGTCTTATTCCTGTAGCTAGGACTTCAAATACTGTATTGAAGAGATACTGTGAGAGTGGACAGCCTTGTCTTGTCCCTGATTTCAGTGGAACTGATTTAATTTCCTCTCCATTTAGTTTGATGTTGGCAATTGGCTTGTTGTGTATAGTCTTTACTATATTTAGGCATGTGCCTTGTATCCCTGCTCTTCCCGAGACTTTAAACATGAAAGGGTGTTGGACTTTGTCAAATGTCTTTTTGGCATCTAAGGAGATGATCATGTGTGGTTTTTCTTTCAGGTTGTGTATATAGTGGATAACATGGATGGATTTCCATACATTGTACCACCCCTGGAAGCCTACTTGGCCATGGTGGATGATTCTTGATATGTTCTTCAATATAGTTTGCTAGTATTTATTGAGTAGTTTCTGCACGAATGTTCATAAGAGAAATTGATCTGAATCTTTCTTATTTCTCAATTGTGTCTTTGTGTAGCTTAGGTTTCAAGGTGACTATGGCCTCATAGAATGAGATTGGTAATGTTCCTTCTGATTCTATTTTGTGGATTAGTTTAGAGAGTATTGGTATTAGCTCTTCTTTGAAGGTCTGATAGAGTTATACAGTGAAAACATCTGGCCCTGGGCTTTTTTTTTTTTTTTTTGGTTGGGAGACTTTTGACGACTTCTATTTTCTTAGGAGACATAGGACTATTTAATTTGTTTACCTGATCTTGATTCAATTTTGGTAATTGGTGGCTGTCAAGAAAATTGTCTATTTCATTTAGATTTTCTTTAAAAATTTTTTTTTATTAATTTATTCTTGTTACATCTCAATGGTTATCCCATCCCTTGTATCCTCCCATTCTTCCCTCTTTCCCATTTTCCCCTTATTCCCCTCCCCTATGACTGTTCCTGAGGGGCATTACCTCCCCCTGTATATGCTCATAGGGTATCAAGTCTCTTCTTGGTAACCTGCTATCCTTCCTCTGAGTGGTACAGGGAACATGGTCAAATATGAGGCACCAGAGTTCATGTGAAAGTCATACCCCACTCTCCACTCAACTGTGGAGAATGTTCTGTCCATTGGTTAGATCTGGGTAGAGGTTTAAAGTTTGCCGCCTGTATTGTCCTTGGCTGGTGCCTTAGTTTAAGCAGGACCCCTGGGCCCAAATCTGCCTATCATAATGTTCTACTTGTAGGTTTCTAGGACCCTCTGGATCCTTCTACTTTGCTATTCTCCCATGCTTCTCTCATCTAGAGTCCCAATAGGATGTCCTCCCCTCTGTCCCAGTTTCCTGGTAAGTGAAGGCTTTTGTGGGACATGCCCCTTGGGCTAGTATGCAGATATAAGAGAGTATATACCATTTGACTCTTTCTGCTTCTGGGTTAATTCACTCATTATGATGGATTGAGCTAGAAATGATCATTTAGATTTTCAAATTCTGTGGCATATAAACTTTTGAAGTAAAAGCTAATGATTCTTTGGATTTCCTCTGTGTCTTTTGTCATGTTTTCCTTTTCATTTCTGATTTTGTTGATTTGAATACTCTCCCTCTGCCTTTTAGTTAGTTTGGCTAAGGGTTTGTCTATTTTGTTGATTTTCTCAAAGCACCAACTGTTGGTTTCATTGATTCTTTGAATTGTTCTTTTTTCTTAATTTATTAATTCCAGCCTTTAGATTGATGATTTCTACCTGTCTATTCCTCTTGGGTGTGTTTACTTCTTTTTATGCTGGAGCTTTCAGGTGTGTTGTTAAATTGCTAGTGTGAGATCTCTTTAATATCTTTATGAAGGCACTTAGTGCTGTGAACTTTCTTCTTAGCACTATTTTCATTGTATCCCATATGTTTGGCTTTGTTGTGCTTTCATTTCCATTGAATTCTAGGATGTCTTTCTTTTTTATTTCATCCCTGACTCAGAGGTTGAGTAGGGAGTTGCTTTGTTGCATGACTTTGTAGGCTTTCTATAGTTTCTGCTATTGTTGAGATCTACCTTTAGTCCAAGGTGGTCTCATAAGTTATTAGTGGTTATTTTCTTTCTTTTTTATTAATTTATTCAGGGTTCTCCTCTTACTTGTATCCTCTCATCCCTCCCTCCCTCCCTCTTTCACCCTATTCCCCTCCCCTAGTTCTGTGACAAAAGGGGACCTCCTCCCCCACCATATGGTCACAGCCTCTCAAGTCTATTCTTGGTAGTCTGCCTGTTCTTTCTCTGAGTACCACTAGGTCATAAGGGGTTATTTCAATCTTCTTGTATCTGTTGAGGTTTGCTTTGTGAACAGGTATATTATAAATTTTGAGACGGTCCCATGAGGTACTGAGAAGACAGTATATTCATTTATGTTTGTGTGAAATGTTCTGTAGACATCTGTTAGGTCATTTGATTCATGGTGTTTATTAGTTTCATTATTTCTCCATTTCAGTTCTGTCTCAATGATCTTTTTATTGGGGAGACTGGGGTCTTAAACTCTCCCATTATTAACATGTGGGATTTGATGTGTGATTTAAACTTTAGAAGAAATCTTTCTTTTTCTTTCTTTAAAAAATTTTTTTTGAAATCTTTCTTTTTCGAATCTGAGTACTCCTGCATTTGGAGCGTAGATGTTCAGGATTGAGTTGCCATCTTAGTGTATTTTTCCTTTGATGAGTATGAATTGTCCTTCCCCATCTCTTTTGATTAGTTTTTGTTGAAAGTCTTTTATTAGATAATAGAATCGCTACTCCAGCTTCCTTCTCAGATCAGTTTGTTTGAAATATCATTTTCCAGCAGTTTTCTGATATGTGTTTCTTGTATGTAACGTAATGATACATAATTTTTTGCATCCATTCTGTTAGACTGTGTCATTTTAGTGTGGAGGTGAGGCCATTGATGTTGAGAGACATTAATGACCAATGGCTGTTAGTTCCTGGGTTTTTTTTGATGTTGGGGGTTGTGGAGTATGTGTTTCCTTTCTTTTGCTTTTTCAAATATGGGGTTATTTGCTTCCTGTTTTTTATTGGGTTTAGTTAGCCTCCTTGGGTTGGAAGTTTCCTTCTAGTATCCCCTGCAGTGTTGGCTTTGTGGCTAGGTACTGATTAAACTTGTTTTTTTTTTTTTTTCGTGGAATATCTTGTTTTCTTCATCTATGGTGATTGAAAGTTTTGCTCGCTATAGTGTCTGGGTTGGCATGTGTGGTCTCTTAGTGTCTGTATGACATCTGTTCAGTTTCTGTCATAGTCTCTGCTGAGAAGTCAAGTGTAATTCTGATAGATTTGCCTTTATATATGACTTGGCCTTTTTATCTTGCTGCTCTTAATATTCTTTCCTTGTTCTGTACATTTAGTGTTTGGTTATTTTGTAGCAGGAGGATTTTCTTTACTGGTACAACATATTTGGAATTCTGTAGGCTTCTTGTATGTTTATGGTCATCTCTTTCTTTAGGTTGGGGAAGTTTTATTCTATCATTTTATTGAAAATGTTTTCTGGGCTGTGGATTTTGGCCTTTTCTTGTTCTATTTCTATTATTCTTAGGTTTGGTCTTTTTTTATTGAGTCCCAGTTTTCTTGCATGTTTTGTGTCAGGAACTTTTTAGTTTTAACACATTCTTTGACTGATGTATAAATAACTTCAAGTATCTTCAACACTTGAGATTCTCTCTTCCATCTCTTGTATTCTGTTGATATTGTTTATGTCTACAGTTCCTGTTCTCTTCCATAGGTTTTCCAACTCCAGGATTGCTTCTGATTGTGTTTTCTTTATTGTTTCTAATTCCCCTTTTAGGTCTTGGATAGTTTTATTCATTTCTCCCTACCATTTGACTGTATTTCCCTGTGATTCTTTGTAGGATTGACTCAATTCCTTCATCTGTTTGAATTATTTTCCTGTATTTTATTGAGAAATTTATTTTCCTCCTTCAAGGCTTCTATCACCTCTGATTTAAAAATCTTCTTCTTGAACTTCTGGAATGTTATTATCTCCAGGGATTGCTATGGTAGGACCACTGGTTTCTGTTGGCGTTATATGGCTCTGAGTTTTGTTGCCTGTGATCTTGCACTGGCCTCTAGCCATTTGGTTGTCTCTGGTGTTAACAGGCCTGGAGGTTCCTCTCATTGGGTCACTCTCTGTCTCCCCCATGGGCCTGGCAAGTTAGAAGCAGGTGAAGAGAGCATGAACCAAAGGCTGTTTGCTAGGGCTCCCCAGAGGCCTCCTCATGGTAGTGCACAATGGGTATTGTAGCCTGTACCAGGCTCTGTTTTCCTGGGTTCACTGTGTGTCCCAGTTGGGTCTGGAAGGAGAGGAGCAGGCTGAGAAAGCTCCAAGCTGAAAGCTCCTCAAGTGCCCCTCAGGTCTCCTTGGTATGATAGATAATGTGGCTTGTGGCCAGAGCCTGACTCAGCTCTGCTTATTTGCTCTCTGTGAGCCATATGGGCCAGTCTGGCAAGCAGCGGACAGAGAGAGAGATCTAAGTCAAAAACTGCTCGGGTGTTCCACCAGCCTCTTTGGTATGGCAGCTAATGTGGGTTGTGGCCTGTGCCTAACTCACCTCTTATGTTTGTTCTCTGTGTCCCAGATGACCCAGGCTGGTAAGCAGTGGGCAGAGAGAGAGAGAGAGATTCAAACCCAAAGCTGCTCAGGTTTCCCACAGGACTCTTTGGGAATTGAGCTAATGTTGGCCCGTAGCCAACTCAGCTCTGCTTTTTCACCTTGTGTCCTAGATTGGCCAGGCTGGTAAACAGCAGGCAGAGAGAGAGATTCAAGCCCAAAGCTGTTTGGGTGTCCCACAGGCCTCTTCAGCATATTTCATATTTTTGGATTTCTAGATTAGGAGTGCTAAATCTGCATCATTACTGCATTATTACTCATTGTATTGTGGTATCAATTCCAAAGGACAGATGGGAAAAATAGAATCACAGGTGTTGAGATAGTCTCCAGAGACCCTTTATATAGTAAGTGCTGTACTGGGCAGTCCAATCCAGGGCAGCCTGACTCAGGGTTTCTGTACTTAAGTGTCATGAACTTCTGCATTACAAGCGTGTGAACACACGTGTTTGTCTCCAGCAGGGGAGATGTTTCCATTTGTTTATACTTGATCTCCTTTTATTCTTAGAAAAGTCCATGAACATCACCATTTCTCCAGAGGTATCAAGCCCCCCATTTGGTAAGCGGTCCCGCCCATATCCACTTGCTTTATATCCTGTCCTTTTATGCAGAGCAGAGTATTTTTCCCTGTACATGAAATCTATAGGTCTGCCACCCTGTGACCTGGTGCATAAAACATTAAATGGAGTAGAATATTTTTTTTTCAGAATTGTTCAAGATTAATTTTTTTCCCCAATCGTCAAATAAAGACATTCCTTCTCTCCCTAACTTTTACAGTTCTTTTTTTTTTTTTTATAACTCAGTAATATAAGCAGGTGTTGGTTATATCTGAGGAAGGATTGTATTAGGATTCTAGGAAAGGATCTATGGGGTGTCACTGGATAGAGAATTGGGCTTATCCTGTTCTGACCCTTGGTGGTGATGGAAGGACCCTATGGGAAGGTAATGATCATCTTAACTGAAAGAGGATGATAGAATCTCAAACAGGGATATGAAGTGATGTGTGGAGATGAGCCTTTAGCATATGTTTTCTAACTTTCTTCTTTCCTTTAGGTTTTGCTCACCAGAAGTATGTCAAGGGGAATCTAGTCCGGATATGCCTTGGTGCCACAATTATAGTATTCTTGGTGGGGGTTCTGGCAGAGGATTGGCACAGTCGGAAGAAGCGCCGGCCACACAGGATCAGGGCTGTTCAAAGGCCACTACCACCCCTCCCACTGTCCTAGAAATAAATAACATGGCTTGCAGGATAAGGATTGAGCAGATTTTCACAAGCATGGATATTACCATTAGAACTCAGACATGGACATATTCAGGAATGAGGAAGTCATATAAAGAGTAACTGCACAGAATAAATACGAAGGCTGAGCCAACAAGGCAGTATGGAGTGCCATGAGCCTTCTTAGTGCTCAATCAAGCAGTTGAGACAATGCTACTTTGCTCTAAGAACTCCACAATAGGGTGGAAAAATCTAGGGGAAGGCTATCTCTTTTCTGATATCTTGCACATTATAGACTTCATAATATTCCTGTGTAATGGCCCTTTTTTTTCAATCTTCTCTAACATTCTCGAACATGTATTTGGGATTGATTTACAAAATACCTGGCTTTAACAGCTGATCTGTTTCATTGTTTGTGCACAATCTTATATTCTCTCATACTCTGTGTACCTCTATGATAGTCCATAGTTTTAGCTTTTACCCTAACCCCATATTATGTCAATAAATCTTTTACTTCTTAGAACATAAAACTGTTCTCTATAAACTGGGGCTAGGGTGTTACTTTTGATTAGTATGTAAAAATCTATATCATCATCACAGTCTTTTTCTTTTATTTACAGTAGATGTATTTCAATACTCCAAATGGATGCCTAAAACTGTGGAAGGTATTAAATACTGTACACACCATGCTTTCCCTACATATATTCTTGTATTTGAGACAATTAAAATAAGAGGTGCATGACTAGAATATGTGATAGTAATAGTGTGGGATTGAATACAATTTGGTTGTTTCTGTGTTTTTCCACTTAACATGTTCAACCTAATATTGATTACATATGATGGAAATCACATAAAGCAAAACCACACAGGATGGGACACTCCTGAAAAACATAATAAATGGTTTTCTTCATATTAGAAAGAGTCATAATCTTATCTGAGAGGTCAGAATAGTCAAATTCAGAGAGATTGGAAATTATTTTTAGAGGCTGAGGATAGTGGAAGGGAATGCTGGAATTACTACTTAATGAGTTTAGGACAGTAGATTTGTAGTGGGATGAAGGTTGTTTTGGAACTAGAAGGAGGTGATGGTTGCCCAACACTGTCAATGTGCTAAGAACCACTCAATGGTTCACTTAAAAATTCAATAAGGCAGCTGAGCAAAGTAGTGAGTACCAATACTAGTACTTGGGAGAAGAGATAAGAAAATCTTGATTTCAAGGCTGTCTTGCATTACATTTGAGTCCTTATCTAAAAAAATGCAATCTTGTGGCCACAGATAACTATATTGTACCGTGCCTTTAAAGAACATAAAATGATTTTGAATGTTGACAACAGAAAAAGATATATTACATAATGTATATATGGGTGCCTTATACACATGTACAATTTAAGTGTTTATTTCTGTTAAATGTTGACTTGGGAAAAGGGTAATCCCCAGAAATATTAAAAGAAAAACCCTTCTTTGTGGTACTCATCATGTCTACATAGGGTTGTCTCTTCTAGGAAATTATGTGGGATTATTTGGAAAATACCTGCACTTTAGTGTCATCAAGTCCTTGCTTCCAGCTAGGGTCTGGTCCTTACCTGGACACTGAAGCTTCTATTTTGCTGGTATTTTATATCTTCAGATAAGAGTAGGCATCTGTTAGGGACAATGGAAAGGGTGGCTGTCTATCCATGCTGCTATTGAGAATTTTTTGGTTTATTTGCATATTTATTTTTATAGTGGTGATGTTGGAATTTAAGACTTCCCACATGATAGGCAGATGCTCTACCACTGAGTTACAGCTTTCTGCCCTGGAGTTATTAAAGTAGGTAGACCTACATTTTAAAAATCTCATCAATTGATGAGAACACATGCTTTTATGGGTATATATTCTGTTAGAAAGGAGAATTAAGGACAGAAAGAAATCATTAAAAATAATCTTCTCAAAGAGTTAGCCCCCAAAAAAGAGATTGGTTTTAAAATCAAGTGTATCTGTATGTGGCTATGTGTACATGAGTGCAGTGCTCATAGAGGCCAGAAGAGGGCATCAGATACTTTGGTGATAGTGTAACAGGCAGTTGTAAGCTGTCCAGTGTGGGTGTTGGGAACTGGATTTGGGCTTTCTGGAAGAGCAGTACTTGCTCTTAACTGCTGGGCCACCTCTCCAACCTACTTCTACTTCCTATTCTTGACTCCACTTCCTGTCTCCTGACTTCACTTCTTGCCTTCTTATTTACTTCTAGTCTTCCCTTGTGTAACAGCATTCCTGTGCATAGCATAGGCTGACAGAGTGCCATGGTAGTCATGTTGTCTGCACTGCTGTGTATTGGCAAGTAGAGGGATTTAAGGAGTGGCCAGATGTCCAGGTCAGGATTCAGTGTGAGAGGCCCCTATCATCTTATTTAGGGGCCTTGGATGTGGTCTTGGTTTGGGGGTGTGTGGAAAATTACTGTACCTCACTGGGGGTTTTCTTCTAGAATTGTGGCTGAGCTTGGCACAGGAGGATATCCACTAATAGTTTCTTTAATGCCCTGCTCTTCAGTGACAGGTGAAATTGGGAAATATGGCTTAGTTGATAGGAGCCTATGAATGATGTTTTGAGGTGCCCATGAAGTAAGTTCAATGTTATAAAGAACTGTGTAGGAACAGACTGCTGCAGCCTCTTGTTATTTCCTCAAGGAGCCCCCTCCTCCCCTCACCCACTCAACCTCACTGAGTCCTTGTCTGCCTCCATGACATACAAACACGGATATGCTACAATGCCACTATGTTGCTGAAACGATGAAGTTGCTGAATTATGGAAGGATGGTCTTGCTATATGCCTTATGAAAGTACTCACAGTGAGAACTTCCTTCCTGCTTAAGAGTGTGAGCAGATCCAAAATATGTATATGCATGTTTTGCCCTGTCAGGTAAAGACTAGGTTCTCACAAGTCAGTAACAAAGAGGCTGATGATCCAGGTAAGTCAGTGTCATGAGGCCAAACACTGTTTTGCTTCCTCACCTCTGCACATGTAGCTAGTAGTGAGCCCTCATGCCATGTCTCAGCTGAGTGTAGCTTGTAGATAGAGGATGGGTCTGAGAGTATGGGACATAGGAAATATACATCACCAAGAAAGATGAATTAAGATCCCAGCTAAGGGGCTGGAGATATACCTCAGCTGTTAAGAGTCCCTGTTTCTTTTTAAAAAGGACACAAGTTTGACTCACAGCACCCAGTTCAAGTGGATCATAATTGCCTGTTAACTCCAGCCTTCAAGGATCCAACATTTGATTCTGGCCTCTATAGGCACCTTCATATATGTGTACATGCACACATATAGACAAATACACAAACACTAAAAGACTCTGGTTTCCCACTCACAAAACCTTTGACCAAAAATTTACCCTGTCAACAAAGTGTGCAGGATAAAAGGTAGAGCAGAGATTGAGGGAAGGGCCAAATAATGACTGGCCCAACTTGAGACCCACCCCATGGGAGAGAGCCAACCAATGACACTATTGACAAAACTTTGCTATGCTGGAAGGCAGGAGACTAGCATAACTGTTCTCTGAGAGGCTCCAATCAGTAGCAGATTGAAACAGATGCAGAGACACACAGCCAAACTATTAGGCAGAGCTTGGGGAGTTTTGTGGAAGAGTGGGGGAAGGATAGAGGGACCTGGAGGGGACAAGAACTACAGAAGGCGACCAACAGGGTCAACTAACAGAACCATGGGGGTTCACAGAGCCTGAACCACCAACCAAAGAGCATGCATTGACTGGACTGAGGTGCCCTACACATAGGCAGCTTGGTTTTCATGAGGGTCCCCTAGCAATTAGAGTAGGGGTTGCCTCTAACATGGACTCTGTTGCCTGATTTTGTATCTCTTTCTCCTATTTGGGCTGCCATGTTGGACCTCAGTGGAAGAGGATGAGTCCTGATGCCACTTGATGTGCTGGTGTGGGCTGGAGGGGGGCTCCCCTTTTCTGAGGTGTCGAGGAAAGGGGGAAGGGAGTGGGAGAGTTGGGACCAGAAGGAGAGGAGGGAGGGGGCTATGATTAGGATGAAAAGTGAAATTTAAAAATACAGTGAGGGGTGGGGTGGGGGGTGGGGAAGAATCTGGTGAAAAAGCTTATGTCTGGATAGGTGATAGCCCCCAGTGTGTAACCTGATATTATTGTTTTGATAAATAGTCATTCCTTCTTTGTTCTAAAGACCTAAGCTGCTCTTAACCTGAGACAGAAAAGTTTCTTTGGCTGTAAATCCAAATCCAAATCACAACTATGTAGGCTTGTAATTCCAGTGCCAGAGTGGTAAAGACAGGAGTATTAGCCAAATCAGGGAGTTCCAAGCTTACTGAAAGAGGCTGTCTCACAAAATAAGGTGAAGAGTGGTAGAGCCAAACACTGACTTCTGATCTTCACATGCTTATGAACGAACACAAATACATTCATCTCCCTCTCCCCCTCCCCCTCCCTTCATCTTCCCCTCCCTCTCCCCTCCCCTCTCCCCCTCTCCCACACCCTTTCCCTCCCCCTCTCCTACACACACACACACACACACACACACACACACACACACACACACACACCAGAATTACTTGGAGTATTTACTCAATGATAAACAGCATCTATAGCTACTGTTACCTAAATAGCTTGGATCTTAAAACCCTAACTGGAGGTAACAATGGATAAAGAACAGAGACACATACAGGAAGTCTGGGATCAGGTGAATGTTTGCTACCATTGGGAGTGAAATACTACTTCTAGCAACCCGGAACCTCAGCATATTTATGAAGTATAGCACAAGTGAAGAGGTTAGCAAAGTTTTGGTAGGTGGTCTCTGTAGGTAAGCAGTCTCAGGTTGTAATGTTATGGTTAACACTGAAGGTTTTAATTACTGTTCTTGAGAAGTGAAAAAAAAAATCAAAAGAGCATCTTTAACATGTAAGCCCTTAGGTTGTACAAGCTGCACCCTAGTAGCTCACTTTTATTTTCCTAGACATTGAAAACTATTCTTGGCTACCAAGAAGATACTTGATAACCTATGAACATATAAAGGGGGAGGAAGTCCCCCTTAGGCACAGTCATAGGAGAGAGGAGTAATGGGAAAATGGGAGGGAGGGAAGAATGGGAGGATACAAGGGATGGGATAACCACTGCGATGTAATAAGAATAAATTAATTAAAAAAAACAGGAAAAAAAAAGAAAAAAGAAAACTATTCTTAAAATTGACTGATCCTGTAAAATTAGCTGTAAAAATTTATTGCAATATAGTCAGAAATTTAACTGCTATTTCTATTTTTGTAATCAAGCTTGCTTACTCTGCTCAAAAGGCGACTAGGACAACTGTAAATATGTGTGTGTGTGTGTGTGTGTGTGTGTGTGTGTGTGTGTTAAAATAAGCCTTTGCTGACACATAGGCAGAGCACATGTAATCACGTGGTTTTTGCATTTATAAGTCTTGGGGTGATATTACTAAAGGCTGAGTCTTGGGAGGGCTCTCAGGTGCAGTCCTGGCAGCAATCTGTCCAGGTGCCAGTATCTAAATAAAAAGCCTCTTCTCATCAAAATTTATTCATGATCATGGTGAATCCAAGTGCCCCAGACCCATAACAGGAAACAGCCAGGAGGAGGAAGCTGTAGTTAGTTACTAGTTTTTATACACACTGGTCACTCAATTGTACTTGAACTCTTTAGGAGTGCTTTGCCATCCTTTCTGAGCCTTTCCTGGGTAAGCCTTATCCAATCCTGTGGGGTGAGGCTTTGGAGTCCTGGACATGGTCATGCCTAGGTCAATAATACACAGTTCAAGCCTTCATTCTCTGTGCTTCCCCACTCTCTATTTTTAGCTGCGCAAGGCCTTGGCTTTGGTGCCCAGGGTTGTAAACAAAACATGAAAACAAAGCCTAGCATATACTGGTAGGGGTATAGAAATATAGGTACAACCAAACAGTTGCCACATTCATTTCCTGTTCTGCATTCTCCTTTTCTATTTTGTAGTAATTTCCTTGGAGATAATACTTTTCATCTTGTAGGGACTCTCATTAAGATGCAGGCTGTTCCTAACACAGCCACAATGCCTCAGACCCACAATTTGACTTGTCTACAAGATGTAAAGGGTTAAAAGACGGAGCAGAATTGGAAGGAGGGGCCAACCAATGACTGGGCTAGCTTGAGACCCATACCTTGAGAGGGAGCCCACCCCTGACACTATTGATATTCTGCTATACTTGCAGAGAGTAGCCTGGCAAAACTCATCAGAGGGGTTTCACCTAGCAACTGATGGAAACTGATGCAGACACCCACAGCCAACCATTAAGTGTAACTTGGAGAATTCTGTAAAAGACGGTTAGGAAGGATTGAAAGATCCAGAGGGGCCCAAGACACAAGAAAAACCTATAGGACCAACTAACATGTAACCATCTGGGCTAATAGACACTGGACTGCCATCTGGAAAGCATAAATGGGATGGACCTAGGCCCTCCTCACATTCATAACTGTTGTGTAGCTCTATCTTCATGTGAGACTTCTAAAGACTGAGCAGGGGCTGTCCCTGACTCCATTGTCTGACTTTGAATCCCTTCACCTTAACTAAACTACCTTGTGTAGCCTCACAGAAGATGACCATGCTACAATCCACAGTCCCAAAGAAGCCAAGGAAGGCCCAAGGGCATATGCTTGAATCTCACTCAGATTAGGAAGATGAGCCTAATGCTACTGCAACTTGATATGCCAAAGATAGTTGATATCTATGGGAGGGCCTCCCCTCTCCTGAGAAGGAGAGGAGGGATGAGTAGGAGTAGGATGGAAGATGAAGGAAGTGGGAGGAGAGGAGGGAGGTGGAGCAGCAGTAAAGATGATGATGATGATGATGGTGGTGGTGGTGGTGATGATGATGATAATAATAACAATAATAAAAATCAGGATGTTCTAAAGGGACATGAAACATTTCATCCTGTACAGCAAACCTTTACACTTAGGAAGAAATCAACTCAGTGACTCAGGAAGTTTCCAAAACTGACCAAATATACTAGGCCCCTTGCTCCCGAAGCATACATCAGTAGTAAGCACACGGAGAGGCATTCTCAGACCAGAGGAGCTGCCTGGAAGGGACTCTCCAACCTGCCCAACTGCCGGCAAGCTGTGCAGTGTGCTCCAGGTTGTCAGATTTCTTGAGCCATTCATTACACATGCTGGGGGTGGGCTTCAGTAATGCAGCTGCCTTTGAGTCATTGCTATTTCTGGAAGTGATCCCAACGAAACTTCGGTTTACAGAGTTAGAACCCATCAGTAAACACAGTTCTTCATGAATGCTTTCACCTTTATTTCCCAATATACGTGTGATACAAACATTTCACATGCAACACTATCTAGTGACTTGTGTGTGTTTCATACACAGACCTGTGTGGAATGAAGGACAAAGACACGTGGCCCAGCTATGAACAGGTAGCTTAGAGTGCCTTCATCCACATCTTCAAGGCCCCCTACTTCTCTGGATGACAATGATTATCAATGGCCTCAAAAATGAAATGAGGGAGGGAAGATATCCTTTTCTTAGAATACAGCTCGTCATTCTTAATGGTCAATTGTGGATGCGTCCTTTTCATGTTTTCGATCAGCGTCTGTATCCTGGGGTTTGTTTCATCAAATTGCAACCTAGGTCACAACCGGGGGAGAAAAATTGTTTGTTGCTTCAAGGATATTCATTAACATTTCCCCACGTGCCTTAGATGTCTCATGGGTCACTTTAGCACTATACTGCAAGGTAGAACTGCATATTAATATTTAAATTTTTATTTTGGTATATGGTATATACATGTGTGCCCATGCATGTGTTGGTGGAATACATTCCTGTGGCTGCATATTGAGGCAGAGGTTGTCACGGGAATGTCTTTCTCAAATAAATTCTTTACCATAATGTTCCTTCCCTAATTTTTTTTTTGTATAGAGTGTTTTGCCTGCATGTATGTATGTATGCTACATGCATGCCTGGTGCCCACTTCCTGTGAGAGCTGAGAAGAGGGCATTAGATCATTGGAACTTTATTCAAAGATGGTTGTGAACCACTATACAGGTGCTGAAAACAAACTTGGCTCCTCTGCAAGAGCAATGAGCGCTTTTTTATTTCTGAGCCATCTGTTCATTCCCTGCTATCTTACTTTTTGAGACAGGGTCTCTCACTGACACCTTGGAGCACACCATTTTGATTAAACTGGTTGTCTAGTAACCTATAAGAATCTTCCAGACTCCATCTCCAAGTACTGGAGACCTGTATGGACATGCCTAGATTTTGAAGTGGGTACTGGTGACTCAAACTAAGATTGTCATGTGAGCACAGCAAAAATTTTACCCACTAACGTTCTAGTCTCATCATATTGTGCCTCATGTCTATATTAGCCTCAAAATCATTATGTAGCTATGGATTGCCTTGGATTTCTGATCTTCCCACTTCCACCTTCCAAATTTACCATATCATCCAGTTTTATGCAGTTATGGGGATCAAATTCAAGGCACCCATGAAGCCAGTATACTACCAACTGAGCTACACTGATTTAATAGGGAAATGATATCTTAATACTGCAGAGACACTGCATAGCCACGGGGCCCTTCAGTCATTATATTTTGAATCAGGATCTCTGACTAAAACTGGAACTCATAGATTTGCTAGATCAAGCTGTATATTAAGTGTTGGGGACCTTCCTGTCTCTTCTTCCACATATTTGGGAGTACAAACATATACCTTCATGTCTGGCACTTATGTAGGCTCTGGGGCTTTCATGCTTGAATAGCAGACACTTTAATATGTTATCTTCGCAGCCACTTGGAAAAATTGATCTGTGCTATTTGAGAAAGTATCTCATGCTGTAGTCTAAGAAAGCTTGAAACTCACTATGAAAGCCCATGTGTGACAGGCAATCTATCTCAAGTTCCCAAGATCCAGAAAAGAGGCCTGAACCATCACACCAGGCTCCCACTTTTCTAGAGTCACCATGTTAGACTTGCAATTTGTTTTCCCTAATAGATAAGTGTCTAAGAATTGTGGCTTTTTGGCCTCCCAAATATTCACTCTGTAACTCAGTTTACCCACCAGTACAACAAGAAGGGTCAAGAAGAAGGTTGTTAAGTTTTTTTTTCTGACCACTGGATGTGGTCAACTCAGGAGGCAGAGGCTGGCAGATCTCTGTGAGCTTGAGGCAAGGCTGTTCAACAAAGTGAGTTACAGGACATCCAGAGCTATACAGAGAAACTTTGTCTTGAAAAACTAAAAAAAAGTATTTCTTGACTAAATGACAACGGAGGAAGCTGGTTGTTAGTGGCCGATGTCAACAATGAACCATTCTGTAGCACTGGGCGACTCACTCCCACCAAAAAACCTCCATGTAGGAAGCACTATGAAATAGGAGATAGTAGATCTATACCTGAGTGTTTGAAGGGGGCAAATGTTATGTCCCAATGCTCCACAGAATGACAGTATTGCATCAGGTCCCAAGTTGTTCTGAGCCAGGTCTAGAGTCTTCAGGGTGCTGTTTTCTGTGAAAGCCTCAGCGAAGTCACAGGCGCAGATGGGAGTGATGGAGCATCCACACAGCCTTGCAGACAAAACACAAAACGTATCTCATTAATTCTTACCTAGCACTGGACTCTGTATACTTCAATATTCACCTTCTAGGCAAGCAATGCTTGCTGGTACAATAGTGGCATGACAGTTAAGGGGCTTACCAACAACTTTCTGATTGGATTTGAGGATGCTACAAAGGAAGCATTTCTAGTACTGTAATCATGGTTGAAAGTTTTCTAGTAGGTAACCTGCTGGTATTTCACTAGATGGCCACATTGTAAAATTATCTTAGAAAACTTCTGTTTATAACTACAGATCTGTACCTTCAAGTTTAGCAAGAAACACTTTTTTTTTTTTGCCGTGACTCAGGTTAATAAAGAAACTTATAAACTTATCACAATGCTGAGAATAAGTGATGAAGTGCTCAGCCATAAAGGGTCATCTTCATCAACCTCTCACCATTTAAGGCTCAGGGAAACACTGACCTCATGGCTTGGCAGGTGTTTGAGTAATAATGATAGTTTCTTTTTAAAATCATGACAGTCATGTTTGCAGCAGATACATCTCATCCTGCTTTCTAAGATGCATGAATGAGATGATATACAGAGGAGTTAGGCATGATTGGTATTGTGTAGCAATTTCCTCCAAGACAAATCATCCTGTCTTAAGCTCATTAACACACAGGATGCTTAAGGCAGTTGTTCTCAACCTGTGGGCAAAACCCTTTTTTGGGGGCCAAATGACCCTTTCACAGGGATTGTCTAAGACCGCTGAAAAATGCAGATATTACATTACAGCTTATAAGGGTAGCAAAATTACCACTGTGATGTAGCAACGAGTATAGTTTTATGGTCGGGGACCACTGTAATATGAAGAACTATAAAAAGGGTTGCAGCATCAGGAAGGCTGAGAACCACTGTTCTAAGGGGCAGGTGGATAATTTTATCCTGAAGGGGAAGCTTCTTAAGATCAGAAGTAAAGTTCAATAGCTTTAAGAAGCTCCTGAAACTGACAGACACACTACCTTCCCCCACCACCGTGCATATATAAACAGTAAGGACTGCTCGAGATAACCCCCAGACCAGCTGCGCTGCTTGGAAAACATGTTCTCCAACCCCTTGTGCCACCTACAGGTTTGCAGTGTGCTTCAGGGTTCTGACTTTCCTGAGCCATTTTCCCATGCTGGGCTTTGGTGATGTGACTGCCTTTGAATCATTTTTTTTGCTTCTGTAAATAACCCCTCACTCATATATATATCAGTAACCCCAATAAATCCACTGGTTCACCAAGTTGGACTTTGGTGGCAACCTTATTTTGGTCTGTCATCAGTTCCTAATCTTGCACTGAGTGGATGTTTATTCCTATCTTCCCAGGAACAGTGTCACACAGTAAGTAAGTAAGGCAGTCTTTTTTTATTGGTGTACTAACAGGGTATTAGGTGGAATCCAGGACCACGTCTATGCTAGGTGAGCACTAAACATTAAACTACATTCCTGTCACCCAGAGAGCAGTTCCCACTGATACCACTACTCTCCTGCCAGCAGATATGCACCAAAATCACCAAAGCCTGGTTCCCTCCCTGTAATTCTGAGGATGCTCCTTCCGTGTTCTTACTAGCATAGACTGCAACCATGATGGAGCCTTAGATGTACTGATGCCTCTCTTACCTCCTAGGGATTTATAGGCATTTCTTGGTTTCTGAGAAAGTGAGATACATTTCCTTCAGCGATGTAGCCACAAGTAAGGTGCTCACACATGAAAGTTCTTATCTATGGCCAACCCTGGTTAAAATCCCTGGGTCTCTCTCTCTCTCTCTCTCTCTCTCTCTCTCTCTCTCTCGTCCTCTCTCTCCTCTCCTCTCTCTCTCTCCTCTTCCTCCTCTCCTCTCTCCTCTCTCCTCTGTAACAGAAACTGGTTAGAAATGAATCACAGGGAGAGTGACAAGGGAGGGTAATGGATGTAAATATGATCAAAATACGTTATACACAAATATGGACAATTCACAGTGACTGCCATCATAACTCATAACTAACATATACTATAAAAGATAAATTAAAAATAGTGATTCCTGAGTGCAATAGTACTGATGATAGCCAGGCATGGTCTGATTCCGGCACTTGATAGGCTGCGGTAGGATAGTGAGTTCACGACTGTCATGTAGACATCTATTGAAATGTCCTGTCTTACACCATAATCATATGGTTGTTTTATTCTTGAGACAGAGTCTTATTATGTAGCCAAGTCTGGCAGTAAACCCTCAATTCTCCTGTCTCACCCTCCCGAGTGATGGCATTGAAGGGATGCACCACACCACTTCCAGCTTAAGATTCTTTCTTGTAAAAAGAAATACTGGTGTCTGGAGTGCACTCCAGGGATTCTGTTTTGATTATTCTGTGGTATTGCTTGGGTACTGACAATTTTAAAAGCTACAGCATTTCTACTAAAACATAGAAACTGAACACTGTAGATATAAATATAGTAATATGTGTTATGGACACAAGATAATAATTTTTTAAAATTTAATTACTTCTGGGTTAACTCACTCATTATGATCATTTCTAGTTCAATCCATTTGTCCACAAATTTCAGGAATTCCTTGTTTTTAATAGCTGAGTAGTATTCCATAGTGTAAATGTACCAGTTTCTTTATCCATTCTTCTACTGAGGGACACTTAGGCTGTTTCCAGGTTCTGGCTATTACACTCAGTTATATCTGGACACTAGCCCAAGGGGCATGTCCCAAGAAAGTCTTCACTTACCAGGAAAGTGGGACAGAGGAGAAGACTTCCTATTGGAACTCTAGGTGAGAGAATCAAGGGAGAATGGGGAAATAGAAGGACCCAGAGGGTCCTAGAAACCTACAAGTAGATCATTATGATGGGCAGATCTGGGCCTAGGGGTCTTGCTCAAACTATGGCACCAGCCAAGGACAATACATGCAGTAAACTTCGAACCCCTACCCAGATCTACCCAATGGACAGGACATTCTTCACAGCTGAGTGGAGAGTGGGGTCTGACATTCACATGAACTCTGGTCCCCCATATTTGACCACGTCCCCTGGATGGGGAGGCCTGGTGGCACCCAGAGGAAGGATAGCAGGCTACCAAGAAGAGACTTGATACACTATGAGCATATACAGGGGGAAGAGGTCCCCCTCATCCATAGTCATAGGGGAAGGGAGTAAGGGGAAAATGGGAGGGAGGGAGGAATGGGAGGATACAAGGGATGGGATAACCACTGAGATGTAATATGAATAAATTAATAAACTATATTAAAATTATTTAATTAATAAGCTAGGCATGGTGGTACACAACTGTAGAACTAGCTCTAGGAAACTGACTAGAAGATTGCAAGATTTAGGGCAGCCTGGATTATGTAGTAAACCCTGTTTCTAAAATATTTGATGAAGTTTATATGCAAGATGTACAACATGATGACTTGATGTCTCTTGTGCATCAATGACCACACTATAGCCCCAAACTTGTTTTCTTCATGACAACTGCAAGTTTTATGAATATTTCCTTTTTTAAAAAAGATGTGTTTATTTATTATGTAAAAAAAATGTTTGGCCTGTATGTACGCTTGCACCAGGTCTCTGTATGGATGCTTGTAAGCCACCATGTGGTGGCTTGGAATTGAACTCACGACCTTCGGAAGAGCAGCCAACGCTCTTAACTTTTGAACCATCTCTCTAGTCACAATATTTTCTTTTCTACACCCCTAGGCCTAGGAGATCACTTTCTTAGTCTACTTCTTACTTTCTCTACTTCTCTGAGTCTGGCTTTTTAAGTTTTCCTGGCATTCACTGAAGATCCATTGATATTAAGCTGAGTATAACAGCTGGTGGCTTAAGGAAAGTGTGGTAAATAACCACATTGGAATATTACTCAACTATAAATAGACAAGGAATCCTGGCACCTGTGAAAATGTGAGTGAACAGAGTATATATTCTGTTGAGTGAGAATCATAGGGCCTCACTTCTTTGCCGAGTATTATCCTTCACTAGTCTCTCACAAGTTAGAGCTGTCATCAAGACCATTTGATTGATGCTCCTAGCTTGTCTAGGATTTGTAGGACAGAATAAGATAAAAGCCACTGACCTGATGGAGGAATTATGTCCAACTCCTTTCTCTATAAACCTTGGGAGCTGAGCAGCAGTGGGCACTTCTGCTTGGTTTGATGCGTCGTATCCTTAATTTTTTTAGAGTAGATATTTGTATGCACTGTTTATGTGTGTAAATGTATATGTGTATATGTTCATGTGTGAATGCACATGTATGCCCTTGTGTGTGGAGGCCAGGGATTTGACACTGCGTGTTTTTAAAAAAATCACTTTCCACCTCATATTTTGAGATAGGATCTTCTCTATGAACCTGGAGTTTGTGATTTGGCTAGATTGTCTGCCTATTGAATCCCTGGGATCCTCTAGTCCCTACCTTCCCCGTGCTGACACTATAAGCATGTACTATCACTCCTAGCTTTTTTATGTTGATGCTGAGAATCTTAACCCTGGTCTCATGATTACACAGCAAGGAATCATATCGGCTGACTTTTTCTTTTACTTTACATGCATGGTTCTGTGCCCAAGGAGGCCAGAAGGAGGGAGCAGATCCCCTAGAGCTGGCTCTTACAGCCAATTTGGAGCCACCTGTTGTGAGCTTTGGAACAAAACTTAAGTTCTTTGAAAGAATAACAAGAGCTCTTAAGTACTGCATCATCATCTATCCAACCCCTTGCCTCGTGACTTAAAAGAATATTCAACTTGTGCTGGAGAGGTAGACCAGTGGGTAAAGGCATTTTTTTTTTTTTGCCAAGGATGCCAACCTGGGTTCGAACTCCAGGTCTCACATGGTGGGAAGAAAGAAACCAACACCCTCATGTTGTCCTATTGACTTTTATGTATAAATCATAGATGCACATGCTAAAAAAAAATGTGATATAGTACTCAAATGTCTCAATACCTCTTTATTGCGCCTGAAAGCATCTGCTACACTTGAAAGCTCCTATGAGGCACAAATTACAGTTCAAAAAGTGTGACTCACCACAGACTTTTCAATTTACTCTGAAATCTCTTCAAAGCCTCACACAGAAACCTTGCACCTGTGGTTCCAATGCTATTTCCCCCTAGATCCAAGTGCTCCAGGTTTGATTTTTTCTTGAGCATCTTTGCAATATGGTCGCAGCCTTTGCTGGTGATGTTACAGGACCACAGTCTGGGGAAAAAATCACATGTATAGAGACAAAAGTAAGAAACAAATGAACCATTTAATCCATTCTGGGATGATGCACCCAAAACATAACTTTCTACCTAAAGCCATGAGTTTCAGTCAAGCTTAAAGACATTGGAATAAGTGAGATTGGAATGAAAGTAGGATGGGTTTCCATATGGGTGTTTTGAAACCTTCCCCTTCCATACAGAAATGGAAGGGGAGTTAATATGATCAAAATACATTATATATATGCAATCCTTAAAAAAAGAGGAAAATAAAATTAATTTGTATGAGAGGAAACCTCATGCTTGCCACTTTCAACTGAGACAACCAACCACCTGTGTCCAGAAGAAGGCAAAGACCCCTAGAATGAAGAGGATGCTTCATTTAATGGATTCATTTTTCCAACCACCAAATACTTATGCTTATAAGTAAATGCAGCTCTTCTCCCCCACAAGGAAACAACTAAATTTGTAGTACTTTATGGATGGAACATAGGTTCCTAGCCTGGTGCCTGTAAGTAAGTGCTTAACAAACACTGACAATTATTATTTCATGGTTGTGTTTGGTTATCTTGGAGGGTACTTAGATTTATGTGGTGACTTTTCTTTTGGGTCCAGGTCTCACTCTGTAGTTTAGGCATTATTCTCCTGCCTCTGACTTCTGAAGGGTAATTTTACAGCATGTGTCACCATGCTTGGGATGATGGTAGTGCCTTCTAACAGAGACTGTAAGTTCAAGGTAAGGCTAGTTAGGTGGGTAGGGTGTTCATGGATTTGGACATTTAGTGTTTGAGTACTTACATAGTGTATTGTTGAGGAGTTCTTTCCTTCCACCCATTTCTAATAATACACTAAGTATTTAATCACATTTAAATAACCAAGTAGTTATCATGCCCTGGCTGTTTAAAGTTATAAAAAAAATGATAAGAAAAGTTGATAGCTTCCCTTCCTCCTCCTTTCTTTCTCCCCTTCTCCATCCTTTATTTATTTTATGGTATTGAGGATGGATTCCAGGACCTTGTACATAAACTGCACTATTTGCTTTATCTTTTGGCCAACTTAACAGAAGCTAGAATCATCTGGGAAGAAGAAACCTCAATTGAGAAAGTGTCTTCATAAGATTGGCTTGTAGGCAACTCTGTAGGGCATTTTCTTGATTAATGGTTGGTGTGCACTGTAAGTGCACTGTAAGTGGTGCCGCTCCTGGCAAAATGGTACTGAGTTGTATAAGAAAGCAAAATGAGCAAGCCATTAAGCAGCACTCCTTCCATGGTGTATGAATCAAATGCTGCCTCCAGGTCCTGCCTTAACTTCCCTTAATGGTGGACTACAAGATGTAATGTGAAATAAACACTGTGACGCTAAGCAACTTGGGGAGGAAAGGGTTAATTACAGTAATGGGAAGAAAATGAGAGTAAACTGTACAGGTGATCCCAGACCAACAGAACCAGTGTTTAAATATTGGTGGTGAGCCCTTGGTTATCAAAATAGAGTTGTCAATACTAAACAAATTTTTGCAGTATAACCCAATTACTCTTTGGAAACTACTTCTATGAAACTTCTCTTTGCAACAATCAGAGACCCACTGCAGGACACCACAGCCAATAAAAATGAAGAGTTTTGAAGCTTAGCTCTGATGATCTATCTCCAAGAAAACTCCTGCATCGGAGGCTCAGGGAAGATTGCTGAAGAGAAGGTGGAAAGATTGAAAGAGCATGAGGATCAGGCAGTTTACTATGAGATTGTGTCTCCTGGTAATGTCAGAAGCTACACCAATGAACTCTCACTAAGATGAGCCAAATAAGGATGGTCCTAATAGACAGGCAAAACTGGATATGGAAAAGCCCATGAGGCCTCAACTCTACACAGAGAACAACAGGAAACTGAGGAAAGCTGAGAGCAGGGGACACGGTCTACCCTCAGGGACCACCAATTTGTTGTCCAGTGCCAAATGCTCATCCCTGAAAACATATCTACAAATAACATTGTATGGCCCAAACATATATATGCATGAAATAACAATCAATTAAAAAGAGGCCATAAAATTGAAAGGCTGTGAGGAGGATATAAGGGAAAGTTTGAAGGAAAGAAAGGAAGTGAGAGAAATATTGTAATTATATTTAAATTAAAAATTATGTAAGAAAGAAAATGAATTCTATAGATTCCGGGATGAATCCCAGGGTTATATGTAGCTTGTCAACCATGCACACTTTATGTTACATAGTGGTAGGAACACAAGATTTGAAGAGAACATCAAGTTGGGTTTGGTGACACAGCACTTGAGGGTCTGAGGCAGGAAGATTGTTTTGAATGTGAAGCCAGCGTGGGCTACAGGAGTGAGATTCTGTCTCATAAAAAACATTGAAACAATGTGCGATCTGGAGGGCATGGAGGAGTGTGCTAAGAAATAATGTTTTCTGGAAATGACATAGCTAATGTACACATGAAGTCCCAGCAGCTGTGGATACTTACAGAAGGGCAAATCAGGCAAAAATACTGCATATTTGGGGGAATATTCCTGAGGACCTACCACTATTTAGAAGCTGTTGGTAGGTGATGGCTTCTTGGGAGGGAGAGTCACTACTCTTTGGGAGGTATCTACTGGCAGATAGTCAATGTCCCAAGTGAATGATCCCACTACCTGAGTCATGTCTGTGGTACTAATTGTACTCAGTGGGACAAACTTTACAAAAATTAAAAACAGAAGGAAAAAAGTAAAAGGCAGGCATGGTGCAACATTCTCGTAACTCAGGTACATGGTAGGTGTAAGGTCAGGAGTTCCAAGTCAGTGAATTTAAGGCCAGCTTGGGATTCATAAGACACCGTCTTAAACAAATTCAAAATGGAAGTCATATCTGTAAACAAGACTTGCCTCTCAATTCCCTATAAAATAGTAACATTACACATTCATATTCTATAATGTGGAATACTGAAGCCATGGCTTTACTTATGCTATATATAAAACTATTACCACTGCCATGCATCCACAGCCAATGCCATTTCTAATAGTCTATCACTCTCACATGGAAGATCATTAGCATAATATTTGTTGTAGTTAGAATAATCATGAATTACTTTCACATGTATCCTACTCCAGTGTGTACACACACACACACACACACACACACACACACACACACACACCACCCCTTCAATGCTGCAGTCAGAAAAGACTTACACCAGGGTCTGTAGTTTACATTTGGGGGAGCTTAATCTTTCACATAGATCTTTTATTCCATCATCCCCAAGAGCGTTCTTGGACAGGTTGAGATGTGTCAGAGTCTCGCTGACCATCAAAAGAGAAGAGAGGTCCTTGCAAGAGACTTCAGTAAGGCAACAGTTCTCCAACCTGTGGATGAATCACACAGCTGGACTGAACAGGAATGGCTCTATGAACAATAAGTCTAGGAAGGGGTGAAGCTCACGGCACTCCACCCTTTATATTTCAACTGTTGACTATGGTTAGACTTTCAGATAAAAGAAATTAGACACAGCTCTTAGTTGTGTCTCCTCTGTTGAGCCCACCAGGGCTTCAACACATAGTTCCAAACTGAGACTCACAGATGACCCTAGTAAGTCTTGGTGGGTCACAACACAAAATGAATAGGTATAAGTGACACACTTGTGGGGGAAGGACATATAGACTGGGAGGTGGGGGTGAGAATGTGAGTTTGCATAGTGTACATGTGTAAAACCATCAAAAATCCCACCTAAAATGAAAATTCCCAAACTGAACAAACAAACCAACCAACCAACCAAACAGCTATTAAAACAGGAGAGGACATTTCCAGCTGTCTTCATCTGGTAAAGCCCTCAAGTTTTTGTTGATTTCCATCATATAGTCATGAGCCCATGAGGCAAGCAATTATAACATCTTTATAAAGACCAAGCCAGCAAAAATCCAGGGAGGGGGACAGCCCAGGAGCTATTGGCAGATGTTGGCTTCTGGGGCAGAAGGGTCGTCACATTTTCTTGAGGGAGGTGGCTCTGAGAGGGGACCCATGCTCCAGTAGATTGTTCTAGTGCCATGTACAATAAGCAGACTCAACGGGTTTAAGCAAAGAGCATATGAAGTTAGGAGGGACCAGCAATGAGTGCATGGAGAGAATTCAGAGGAGAGAAAATGAGGAGTGAATTTTATCAAATGACACACACACATATGTGCATATGAAATTCTTAATAAAAATGAGAAGAGCCAGCTGAGTGGTATAGAATAAAAAACTCAGAAGCAGGTGTTTGCATCTGTGGGCAGACTCATATGGGTTGCCTGGTTAAGTGTGGTGTTAACGTCTCTCTCCTATCTATAGCTCAGACTCCACAGATAGAGGAGACACTTACGACACCCTGTGCAGTTTGTACTTTTGCCGCTTCCAAGCCTCACACAGCAGCTTGGCACCCTTGTCTAAGAATTCGTTGTCTGCGAGGTCCAGACAGGTCAGGGATTTATTGACGTTCAGGGCCCGGAAGAACTCAGTCCATTTCTGAACAGCGGGAGAACAAGATGCCAGCCTATGAGAGAAACAAGAGAAAGTTTGTTCTGAATGGTCCAGAGAGTGACATAGGGCAGCTGTTCTTCCAGTTGTGAATGAGTCCAGTTAGTATGTAGAGAACTAAAGTAAAGGAGTAAATTGCAAGAGGTAGAACATCAAACCAGGCTTGCAAAAAAGGCTGACTGGGGCTAGTTAAGTTGGTTGGATTGCTTCTGATCTAGCTTGTACTCCTTGGATGAACTTCCCGATGGACAAACCTGAGTTTTCTTTCCTATTGTAGGAATGAATGGTTTACTTCCTAGTTGTTTAAAAGCATAGTGTTTATACTTTTGGGCTGTTTTGCATTCTCCCTTCCTTGGTGAGTACAGAAATGTGGTCTAGTTGCCTGGGTTCACCAAGTTATATTCTCTCCCACATAAATTTTGACCATGCATGCCTTTTATACCAGCACTCAGGAGGTGGAGGAAGGTAGACCTCTGTGAGATCCAGGCCAGACTACACCACACAGTCTGTTCCAGGCCAGCCAGAGCTTCACAGAGAGACCATGGTTCAAATTATTTTTATTCTTTTAATTAATATTTCATATGTATATAGAAATACATGTAATATATCTTATTCTTACCTGAAGCCAACTTCTCAACATATTTCTATCCTCAATTCATGCTCTCTTTTAGCTGAAGAGATATTAGCAGTTGATGGCAGCTAGGGGAGGAAGAGTCACATTCTCTTTGGTGTTGTGGCCACTGGTAGGTGGCCCATGCCTTCAGTATGGCCCCACATCCTTGTACATGCATGCAGTGCTAATTTTACTGCCATAAATTTATGAACATATATGTTTTTTAAAAAATTTATTAATATCCCCTCTCTTCTTTTAAGATTTGTTTATTACTTATCAGTGCTCTGCCTGCATGTATGCTTGGAGGCCAGAAGAGGGCACCAGACCTCGTAATAGATGGTTGTGAGTCACCATGTGGTTGCTGGGAATTGAACTCAGGACCTTTGGAAGAGCAGCCAATGCTCTTAACCTCTGAGCCATCTCTCCAGCCCACATACACAGTTTTGGGACAGCATTTATCTACATATCCCTAACTAGTGCCAAACTCATTATGTAGACCAGGCTAGCCTGGAACTCAAGATCTCCCTGCCTCTGCCTCCCAAGTTCTTGAATCAAAGATATGCACCACCAAACACAATATCCTATATTATTTGTGAGACTGGGTCTCCCTATATGTACTTCAATGATTCTAGGCACGTAACAGATTTTTTTATTACCTCCATTTTTATATTGGAAATAAACATTATATCATCTGACTGAATGTTTTAAGTTGATAACTCACATGGAATGACACAGTAAAATATACTAAAGATAATGAAGAGCCTCCCTCTTAAGACCTACACTATAATTATTCAACCAAATTAAATCAAGGCATATTATGTGGACTGCCAATTGCCTCCAAAATTACATAACACTGAACTTTATGCGACTTTCTTTTGTTTTGGGCATTAGATTATTCATTTTAAGTAAAAAATCAAGTCTCAAATATTCAAGTCATACATGCTCTCTCCCAGATAATTCTCTCAGAGAAAGGAAAAAGGGGGTATTTTGCCAGGAGTGGTATTGACAGCAGTTACAACTTGTCTCATTACTTCATCCCCTAGTCCTTATGGGATGTATGTTATCCCCTCCTTATTGACCTCGTTAAATGGGTGAATATCACATACCAGGGAATACAGAGGTACAGTTTGTGACATTACACTATGTTCCCGCTGCTGGTTCAAATATGATCATGGTAGGATCCATGCATCGTAGGATGGGGGTGGCAGTATAACCAGTAGACAGTATCCTAACAGCTGATACCCCAATCAAAGAGTGATGCTAGGGAAGGACTTTTTTTTAATGTTTCATTATTAATTTATTCTTGTTACATCTCAATGGTTATCCCATCCCTTGTGTCCTCCCATTCTTTCCTCCGTCCCATTTTCCCCTTATTCCCCTCCCCTATGACTGTTCCTGAGGGGGATTACCTCCCCCTGTATATGCTCATAGGGAAGGACTTAACTGATGCTTTGGAGAGTCTTTGCTGGGAATATGGGGTCTTCAATCTTATGTTCTGGACCATGATCCAAGAAGCATATAACCACAACCACAAGAAAATGGCCTGATAGGGCTGTTACTTGGATTCTAGTAGTTTCTTGGTCACAGGGTTGTCATATGTAAGTTAATCAGACCTCAGGGAGGATGAAGATTGAATTTTTTGTCCATCTTCTGGTCCATGTGCCTCGAGTTTTTTTTTTTAAGAGTAGGCAATATTTCCCTCTAATTTGGATTTGAGATAGTCTTACATGACCAGGACTTCGGGGATTGAGAGATACCTGAGAAACTGCAGTTTACATGCTGAATTTTTCAGGACCCCACACACCGAGGGAAGCACAGAGTTTGGGTTTCCACCCTCCAGAGTCAGATGTGAGAGGGCTTCGTAACCGTTAAAAGTGAGGCACAGTTTCTTGTAAGCATCATCTGGGGAAATATTTTTGAGGCTGAGGAAAAGAACATAAAAGATGAGATCGTGAGTGCTTGTGAGATGGCTTGGTGAATGACAAGACTTGACACCAAATCTCACAACCTCAGTTTGATCCCGTGGACCCACAGGGATGAAGCAAAGAGTCAATTCGGCAAATTGCTTTGGCTTCCAGTCATGCAAATATATATGTCACATGATAAATAATATAATACATATATAATAAACATAAATATAAAAATATAATAAAACATAAAATATTATAAATTTTTAAAAAGATGAGATTTTGTCTTTCTATGCCTCAAGCTTTGGCCCCATTGACTAACATTCCTCTTTAGAAACTATCTGAAGTCATACTTTCTTTAATAATTTCAAACATATGCAAAATTCGCTATACATATATGTATGTATGTATGTATGTATGTATGATAGTATATATGTACATATATACACTATATCCCACACAAACCTCCCTTTTTAAAAAGAATGAGACATTCATTTTCTTTGACGTGTTACCAGTGGGCACCTTTCCACAACCACTGTGTCTTGTGGAAGACTATGAGGAGTTCTTCTGTATTTATCCACATCTAGTGCAGTCCTTAGTGGATAAGAACTCTTCTTCTCAAGAAAGAATTAAGAGGTGTCAGAGAGATGGCTCGGAAATTAAGAACACTTGTTACTCTTGCAGAGGACCCACGTTTGGTCTTCAGTATCCACAGGATCGCTCACAACTGTCTGACACTTTAGTTCCGAGGATCTTATACCTTTTTCTGATTTCTATAGGCATCAGACATGCCTATAGAAATATGTATATATATGTATATATGTATATATATATCATATACATATACATACATGTAAAGTTTTTTTTTTTTGAGTGCGTCTGAGTGTATTTTGCAGCTAAGCAGTCTAATTTTTTAAACATTCATTTCAAAAGCAGGGTGGGGTTTGCAGTTACATTTTGCCACAGAGAAGATTCAAGGAAGTCAGATACATGTAAAGTTAAGGAAATTTCCCTGAACCTGTTGTGACTCACATCTTCCTAGATTTAAGCCTTCTAGGCACAAAATGTACAGATGAACATCAAGTAAGACTGATCACTTTTCTACACTCTGCACTCATGCATTTACATATTTACTTTTCTGATAATATTTTAACAACACTGCTCTTTTTTCCAATTCCATTCATTTTTTTTGGTCATGGGCACACACACCTTTCCTATTGGCTTTCCATGCTCACACCTCCAAGCACATTGCTCTTCTTCCTTTCTACATCAGTGGCTAGCTTCCAGCCTGTCATGGTTTTGTGTGTCCTCTGGGGACAGCAGATGACCCATGTAGACACTGAGGCATCTCATGACTGAGGGAAGAAACTGCCATTGATATCTGGGTCATGTGGAGGTCAGGGACACTGCTCTCCATTTGATAAGACACAGATGAATCTTCTCCCTCCAACAAAGAAATACATCGCTCTACAGTGCCTGTAGAGGTTGGGGGACTCTGTTCTAATCGGAGCCCAGTGGTTTCCACAGTAGGACTCAAACTGCCTGAGGATCTTTATTTTTCTCATGGCATATGTGAACATCAAAAATGTGTTCTGTGTTATACTGAAGTTATTGTAGGGTCCTCTAGATAAAATTAAGGACAGTTCTATGTAAATTACCTTTGTCTTGTGCACCTGGCTAGAGTCTGGGATATGAATTTGAGGATTTTTTTTTTCCAGTTTTAAAATTGTGAGCACTTTGGTAATATGCTACGGGGGTATCAGCTTGTACATACACCACTTTCTGCAGGCGACAGGGAGCAGAGGCCAGCCTTTCACAAAGAACCTGTAGCGAGGAGCTGTTGAAGACACTTTCGCTGAAGTACAGAAAAACCAGTTTCTTGTTTGAATTAAACACATCACAAAAGTCCGTCCAGAAAGTTAGCAGGTGTTGGTCACCCTGGGACCTACAGAAAAAAAAAACAAAATGGACTAATTTTTATTTCCTCACGGATTTATGTGTGCCTGCACACCCCCGTGCATCCTTAGGCATAGTCCACCTTTTTCATGAGGCAGAGTCTCTCATTGGTTTGGATTTCAGCAGGTAGGCTAGGCCAACAGGCATTTAAGCTTCCACCTTCCATCCTCCCATCATGGAGATCACAGGCATGCACTATCCTGTGTTTTGTGTGGGTTCTGAAGGAAAAAAAACCCTCAATTGATGTTTTCTTCTCCCAGGTGACTCTAGTTTGTGTTTATCTGACAAAAATCAATCATTAAAGTTTTTTGTACTTTTATAACTTAACCCTCCACATGTACACACACACACACACACACACACACACACACACACACACACACACATTAAAATCTAGAATCAGTTTATGAGAGAGCCCTGTATTTAGCTGAATTGGGCTCTTTTGCTTAGTAATTTCTAATTCCATCTGTTTTGTTCTATTAGTTCCTTTATGGCGTTTTAATGCATAGTTTTAGCTGATTCTCTGCCTGTATCCCTTATCTCCCTCCCTCCTATCTATACTTAAACCCCTTTATTTTTGGGTATCCACACTTCCACTTTTATGTCACACATTCTTTTATCAGGCTTTAAAAAATTACATATGTCTGTGTAGAAGTCAAAGGATATCTTATGGGAACCAGTCTTCTCCTGGAACCATTGTATCCTAGAAATTTAATTCATCAGGCATGTGATGCATCTTTCCTGTCCTCACATTACATGTGTTCTGTCATCTTCTCCTTCAAAGCTCATTTTCCCCACTCATAGGTCCTTTTCTACTTTTCCATTATGGAAATGGAAATTAAAGGTATTTTTGAGGGCCTGGAGAGATGTTTTCAGCAGTAAGATTACTTGCTGGTCTTCCAGAGGAACTGGATTCAATTACCAGCACCTTTGTCGTAACTTACAACTGTCTATAAGCCCACTTCCAGAGGATCTAGTATTCTTTTCTTGCCTTCATGTGTGCTAGGCATGTACATAGTGCATAGGCATACATGCAGACAAAAAATTTACACATGAATCATAAATCTTTGAATGTATACATTTTCCCTAAACCTGCCCTAACCTCATACTTTTCCCAACCTCAAACACCATTTTAATATTCAAGTTGTCTTTTTAAAATTGGTATAGTTGAGACTGTTCAGTATTTGTCCCTCTGGTTCAGCTTACTTCACTTTACATAATGTCTTCCATGTTAATGCAAATGACTAGATTTCATTGTTTGAAATGATTAAAGAAACCATGACTTCAAATAGCTTTTAAAGAGAAATGTTAGTCAATGGGCCCAAAGCTTGAGTTGAGATCTGGAAATTAGCACATGCTGTGATGTTTATTATTATTATTATTATTATTATTATTATTATTATTATTATATCTATATCATGATATATAGTCCATCTTCACTGCTAGAATTGGGGGTGGCTTGGGAGGGGATGGTTTAGGTGTTCTTTTGAGACAGGGTCCCACTATGTAGCCCTGGCTTTTCAACAACTCATCTGTAGGCCGAGTTGGCTTCAGTGCCTTCCATGTGGTCAGATTACAGATATATGCCACGACATATGGCAGGAAAAATTTGACGTTATTAATGATATTCTGCTATGCCACCAGACAGGAGCAGAGTCTAGCTGTCACCTGAGAGGTCCCACCCAGAAGTGGATCCAAACAGATGCAGAGACTCCCAGCCAAACATTGGGCAATGCTTAGGGAGTCTTGTGGAAAAGTGGGGGCGAAAGATAGAAGGACCTGAAGGTGACAGGAGCTCCCCAAGAAGACCAACAGAGCAAACTAACAAGAGCCCGGAGCAGCTTGCAAAGACTTAAGTGCCAACCAAGGACCATGTGTGGACTGGACCTACACCATATACAGAGATGTTGCAGATGGCCAGCTCAGGCTCCATGTGTGTCTCCAAGTAAGGGGAGCAGGGATTGTCTCTAACATGGACTCTGTTGTCTGCTTTTTGATCACTTCCCACCTGTCAGGGCTTGTGAGGCCATAGACGAAGAGGATGCATTCAGTCCTGATACAACTTGATGAGCTAGGGTGAGTTGGGAGGGGGAAATTCCCTTCTCTGAGGAACAGAGGAGGGGTGATGGGGAAAGAGGGAGGGAGGGTGGGACCAGGGGCACAGGAGGGAGGATGCTACAATGGGATAATTAATTATTAAGTTTAATTAATTAAATAAATTAATTACAAAAGATGTTTAACTCTCAGGATGGCATCCTTTTTTTTTTTTTTTTTTTTTGGTTTTTTGAGACAGGGTTTCTCTGTGTAGCTTTGGCCGTCCTGGACTCACTTTGTAGACCAGGCTGGCCTCGAACTCACAGTGATCCGCCTGCCTCTGCCTCCCGAGTGCTGGGATTAAAGGCGTGCGCCACCACGCCCGGCAGGATGGCATCCTTAATCACATCATTACTTCACTTTTTTTTTTTTTTTAAGTAGGAAGGATGTTCATCGGCTACAAAATGTCCTACCCTGAGCTACAGAGAACGAGAAACTTCAACCTCTTACTGAAAATACAATGGGATGAGATGGAGGACACAAGCACCATTAAGAAGCCTGAAAGGAAAAGGGTTCTTACCTTTGATCTTGATCTGTGGACTCTGACACAGCATCATTCTCTGGAAAGACCCCCTTTTCTATTTGCAGGGACATTGTCTGCAAGTTTTTGGAATTCTTGAGGCAGAATGAAGCATGTATGAGGTCTGTGTTGGTTTTCAAATGAAAGGAGATTTCCTCAAAGGTGGCCATGGCTTCCTTCACAAGCTCCTCCTCTCGAGACTCATAGAGACAGGACAACATCTCCTGTAGATCCATCAGTAATAGGAGAGGCTTATTTTCCCCTGACTCACACTCCAGGAATTTCCTCTTGACCTCAGTTGATATTTGGCAGCCAAAAATGCTCTTCAACTCTTGAATTCGTGTCTTATTCAAGAGGCCAAATACAAACAGCAGCACTCCAGACAGGTTGGGGTTTTTAAATCTTGCTTCTCTAGAAAGCATATTCTGCATATTATATTTGGAGACATTCTTGCCTTCCTGCCCAAGTTCCTGAACAAATACTATAGCAGCTAATAGCTGCTGGATACTGAGGCAGATGAAGGAGAGACATTTTTTACTGGAAGAGTTTTTAGGGAGAATGTACTTGGATATTATGGGATGCAATTTATTCAGGTCCAATTTTAATTTCAAGAAGTCTTCTTCAAAGACTACAGACAGCTTCTCCAACAGACTATCAGCAGCCAGCATACATATTTTCTTGAACAAGATTTGCAGTTCAGTGTTGAGATGGTCTTCATAGATTTCTGGTGAGAAGATTCTATAGAGGAAGTTCAGGAACATGGAGGTTTGAGTCTGGCATGTCAGAGCAAGGTCTTCCCTCTTCTTTATGCCTAGCTCCAGGCAAAGGCAGAATATCCCACATTCAGCAGGAAGTGGGGCCATTTGGAAGAGAGCAGCACTGCTTCTCACTGCATTGAAAGCTTGCAGTGCCTTTTCTGCACCTTCCTCCTCCTCTGTCTCTGCCTCCTCCTCCTCCCCTGTCTCTATCTCCTCCTCCTCCCCTGACTCAGTCTCCTTCTCCTCCTTCCCCATCTCCATCTCCTTCTCCTTCCCCGTCTCCATCTTCTTCTCCTCCTCTGTCTCCTTCTTCTCCTTCTCTGTCTTCTTCTCCTTCCCCATCTCTGTCTTGTCCCCCGTCTCCTTCTTCTTCTCTTCCTCCTCCCCTTCCTTGTCCTCATCCTCCTCTTCCTCCACCTTATTTTCATCTGCATCTTTACCCTTCACTCTGGCAAAGTATTTCTGAAAGTACTCCCACTTTTCCTTCTCCAAGAAGCCCTTAGTCTCTATAAGCAGGGGCTGATCTATCATGAGGTGGATTTGCTGTAAAGCCTCTGTCCGTGTGGTCACCAGCAGTGTGGCATGAGGTAGCATCTTCCTTTTCAGCAAACTGCTTAGTAAGACAGCTGCAGGCTGCACCGTGTTCCAGTCACTACAGATATCACTGATCAGAGCTCCTGCTGGGACGGCCAGCTCATCAAAACCGTCCACCACAAACAAGAATTTCTTTGCCAAGCCTAGGGCCTGCATCACAAGATCCCTCCAGGGCTCAATGTACAAGGATAAGAGGTGTGCAAAAGTGCAAGAATTACTATTATTAAGTTCCCTGCAGCTGATATAGAAAGCACATGGGTACATCTGGGCCTGCTTGCTCTCTGACCATTCTAGCATTAGTCTTTTTGCCATTGTGGTTTTTCCAGATCCTGGAGGGCCATGAAGCACTATTGTATGAGCAAATGGCATCTCTGCCTTAGGATTACACAATGTCATGAGTGTCCTGTAGCTCTCAGTAGCCACATAGATTTCTTCATTGCTTATAGGCCAAAAGTTATTCTTCCATTTGTCTATGTATGTAGTCTTCCAAATCTTTTTCTGCTCATGTTCTTTACCGTCAATGACAGTGGGCAGGGGATAGACAGGACACAGTTAGTTGGTTATTGTGAAAAATTACCTCATGAAATTAGAAAAGGAAAATGAGGAACATAGTTTTTACAGACTAACTTCAACCCATGTTTATTTTTTGATGCAAATATACTTTAAAAAGAGTCCAATTTGAAATAACTAAGTTTAACTTTAATTACACACATATAAGTGTATGTGGGTATGTACTTGTGAGTGCAGTGCCCATAGATGCCAGGAGAAGGCATTAGTTCACCAGAGCTAGAGTTACAGGTGGTTGAGTATGGCCTGAAATGGGTGCTGGGACCTAAACTAAGGTGTTTTGCAAGAACAGCATACATTTCTTACTGCTGAACCATATCCCCAGCCCCTATTTATTTTAGCTTAAGGAAACAAAGATCAGGGGCATTGCTTTCTACTATGGGAAAGTAACCTCTTTGTTTAGAATGGTTCTAATTTCTTTTTGTCTATTAACATTCTCATACAGGGCCTGGGGAGATTGGTCAAGTGTCTGCCACACTAGCATAAGGAGCAGAGTTTGGTCTCTAGAACTCACATAAAAGTCAAGCTCAGGGGTGTATATCTGTCACCTTAGTGCTATGGGGGTGGAATGGGCAGAGACAACCATGTCCCTTTTGGCTTGAGAGGAAGATGGTCTAGCCAGTCAGGGAGCTTCAGATTCAGTGGGAGACCTTATCTCAAAATATAAGGTAGAGAATGATAGGACACCTAATGTCAATTTCTGGCTTCCATATGTAGACACATGTGTGAAATCAGATGTTCACAGTCATGCATACATACCACACACCCCAAATTTTTCATGTATGGGTGGATCCACATAACTACATTGAGGATATTTGTCTAGGTTCTTATTTCCTTCTTATTAATTCTTTGTTGTTCAAGACAATTTCTTTTTTTTTTATTTTTAATCACACCTAGCTTTCTTACTTCCAAGATTGTCTTAATTCTTCTTATGTTTGTGAGGTCTCCCTCCCTGCATTTTTATAACTGCAGATTCTGCACATGTTGTAAGCTTAGAAGTATAATGGGTAGGCCATAGAGAGGAATAAAAATACACAGCTATATTACTGGATCTAATTTCTGGAGAGCCATTTGTAAGAAACATTTGCCATATCAGTGCAACCCGAGCATGGTGTTGTATGGTAATAATTTTTATCATTTGGGAGTTTGAGACAGAAAGATTGTAAGGACCCACCCAGGTCACAGAAAGTTCCTAGCCAGCTTGGGCTACACAAAAATTGTTTAAATATATTATAGGAAACCTCAACACATATGCTTAAATGAAAATTCCAGTGTTCAAAATGTGTGTTTCACGTTATCGTCCAGGGAGGCTCCAGAGCCTTCCAAAACACAAGTTTATTGTCACCACTCTTGGCTTTATGATCAGAACTAGACACACTAGATACGCAAATGTCTAAGACAGAAAGAAATCAAACTGACACTGATCTGGAAACTCACTCTCTTCTTGGAGTCTTCATAGTGTTGGGGTATGATGTAAGTGATAGGGGAGAATCTCCATCAGTGGCCTTGCTCAGCTGTAGACCCTGCCTGCTAAAAAATTTATCTGTCAGGGCAGTGCCGTTGGTGCAATGATGTCAAGCCTTGTTAGGAGGCAAACCAAATGATTTCTTATTGGAATTTTAAAATTATTTTTAATTATGTGTCTATGGGTGCATCTGACTGTGGTTATGTCCAGGTGCCCATATAGGCCAGAGGCCTCAGATCTTCTGGAGCTGGAGTTATAAATGGTTGTGAGCCAGAGAAATGGAGGTGCTGAGAACTGAACTCAGAACCACTGGAAGAGCAGCAAGTGCTCTTAATAACTAGGCCATCTCTCCAGTCCTGATTTATGATTGATTTGCTACCTTCTCCCTAGGAAGAAATTAAAATCTGGTTTGTTTTGTAAACCTGGTCAAAGGCTTGGGAGGACAGAAACCCTTCTGAGGAAACTACTGTTATTATTTGGCTAAATGGACACAGTGTTCTTGACAAGTTGTTTTCTAAACACCTAAAATTGATGCTTACAGTCTAGCAATGCCAGTTTTGGTCTGAGAAGCTTAAAAAAAAAACAGTGATTAGTTGTTACTATAGCAACTTGTAACTGCTGCAATTGCCAAGAATAAGAATATATTGAACAATCTGCACCTTTAGTACCTCCTTCAAGACACAGGGAACATTGAAGAAGAGGAGGAAAAAATATAGGAATCAAAGGAAAGCTAGGGTCTTCTGAGAATGCCATAGCCATTATATTCTTGAACTCTAGCAGCACTGAAAAGACCTACACAGAACCTAGCTGAGACCAGACCTATGAACATTCATCCTGGAGCAAGAAATCTTCACAGATCATCTTCTCTGAGGATATATAGTCAGGGAGTGGCTCACAAGGCTGAAAACCTTTGTGAGAATCTATAAGCAGTAGTAAATGCAGGGAATGGTACAGATTTTTTTCAGTGTTGTAGACACTTGTAAGACATCCATGCTTATAGGAGCACCTCTAGTGATATACACATGCATGAACAGGCTCTCACACACCCGTGCATGTGTTCAAGCATGCACACACCTGCATATACTCGCACATGCAGGTTCTCTCTCTCTCTCTCTCTCTCTCTCTCTCTCTCTCTCTCTCTCTCTCTCTCTGTCCACACACACACACACACAAACACACTCACAAACAAAAAAGGATCAGTTAGGATGTGAAAAGGCATCACGAGGGGAAAGAGGGACAAGAAAGTGTAATAGGGATTAATTTGGTAAAAATACACTATGTATATATGAAAATGTCATTAAAACCATTATTATATGTAGTTAATATATACCATTCAATACTTACAAAGTCTTCAATGTAGTTTATAACAACAACTTGTCTGTTTTTCTCTACTACACCAGAGTAAGTGGTGGGAGCTCAGGAAATGCATCTCTGTGGTATCTACTGTTAGCTCACTATTACAAACTTTGATGGAGAAGAAATAGAGTGCTACCTCTCTGAAATGCACACCAACTCTCAGGTACATACCAAAGGGGAGTGAAAACATGTATATATGAAGAATTTTATATATATGTGTTGCAAGAGACCAGGATCTGAACCTAGAAACTATTTATTTATGAGAATTAGTTTGTGCTAACAATTTAATGAAAGTGCAAAAGTAGTAAGAAAAAAAGCCCTGAGAGACCCAAGATGGTGACACTGACCACACACTGTGTCTGATTGGCAAGATGGAGCCTAGGGAGTGGGCTGGGAGCTACAGACCACAAGGCCTGGAGAGTTTTTGGTGAAAGGGGTCCACATTGGGCAGAGCACAGGTGGGTCTGGCCTCAGGCCATCCAACTGGTCCACAGAGGATGGGTGCTCAGTCCCCAGAGTCTGGACACATACCTGTTTGTGAGCTGCATCTATGCTCTATATTGTGGACTTGTGTCTGGGACTTAACTGTGACCCACTAGCATCTGGATCTGCTGACCCAGAAGAGAATCCAGGAAAACAGGTGTATCTGACCTCAGACCACCCTGCCAGTCTACAGAACGCTCCAGGCCTGGAGTGGGTGTGGGCAAGCTCACCAAAGACCAGCCAAATGTAGGCTATCTGGCTATACCTACACTTTCTTTCTCTGACTGAACTGTGGGCTACAGAGCATCAGTGTCGGTGTCTGCTGGCCCAGGGAGAGCCCAGAATGTGGAACTGGGATAGATCTGACCTTGGATCATGCCGCTGGTCCATATAGGGACCCAGGAACCAGACAGGGTGGCCAGGCAGCAAAAAACACATTCTCCAAAGTTCAACCAAACACCATAGGCTAGCACGTGAGGTTCCCACACTCTCTGGTGGATGGAAGCAAGGCCACAAGGCCTCAGTGGCTCAAAGCCCAGCCAAACACAGGCTGTCATACTCTACCTGAACTCTCTATGACTGAACTGTGAGCTACAGAGCACCAACATCTGTGTCTGCTGGCCTAGTGGGAAGCCTAGAGTGTGGATCTGGGATAGATTGGATTACCCTGCCAGTCCATGGAGGGACCCAGGGCCCAGATGGCTTTGGACACGCTCTCCAAAACCCAGCCAAATGTCACAGGCTAGCACACAGAGTATCTGCGCTCTCTGAAGGATCCAAGACCCTAGGGGCCCAGTGTCCCCAAAGCCCAGCCAAACAGAGGATAGTGGGCTGTACCTACACTCTCTTGGACTGAGCCTTGGGATGCAGAGCACCACCACCAGCCTCTGCTTGACCCAGTGGGGAGCTCAGGCTGTGGAGCAAAGTCCCTAGGAGCTGAACCAAGATCACCTACCTGATCCAGGGAAGGGTTTCCTGACCTTCACAGGCAAGGGGCCTCATCATACAGTCACTCACAGCCACTCACATACTAAATGCTCTCAATGGCCAGTGAGGGACACCAGAAAGTACCTCCCAAAGTCAGAAACAGCAAGATGACTAAAGGTCAATGTAAAAACACAAACAACAAAAGCAAAAAAGAATATGGCATCTACAGAATCCAGTTATCTGAAAGAAATCAAGCCTGGGGACTCAAAACCCAACTGAAGCACAAGGAAATGACCTCAAATCCTTAGTAATGAAGATGATAATGGAGAAAGCGAAATAAAATCCATAAACAAATACAGGGAGATGCAGCCAAACAGATCAAGGACCTTAGAGAAGCCACGACAGAAGCCTATGGAGAGGAAAATGAAGAAGTCACTGGAAGAAATTCAGGTAAATGCAAACAATTAGGTGAAGGAAATCAAGAAAAATGGTTCAAGATCTGAAGAGGAAAATGGAAACAATGATAAAAGCATAAACATAGGAAAGCTGGGAAAGAGAGAACTTAGAGAAGAAAACAGGAACTGCAGAGGTAAGCATCACCAACAGAATACAAGAAGTGGAATAAAGAGTCTGGGGTATAGAAGGTACAATAGAAGCGTTTGATACAACCATTAAAGAAAATGTTAAATCTGAAAAATTCCTGACACAAAACATCAAAGAAATCAAGGACACCATGAAAAGATGAAATCCAAAGATTATAGGAATTAAGACTCATGGTTTAACAATTCAACAACTCATAGAAGTAAATTTCTCCAATTTAAAGAAATATATGCATACAAAACATACAAAAGGCTGACAGAACACCAAATAGAACAGAACAGAAAAGAAAAAACTCCCTCCACTTAATAATCAAAACACAAAATATACAGAACAAAGATAAAATATTAAAAGCAGCAAGAGAAACGGCCAAGTAACATATAATGGCAAACTTATCAGAATCACACCAGACTTTTTAGCAGAGACCATAATAGCTAGAAGGGCCTGGGCAGAGGTCTTGAAAATCCCAAAAGAATACAGATGCCAGTCCAGACTACTATATCCAGCAAAACTTTCAACAACTCTAGATGGAGAAAACAAGATATTTCATGACAAAAATTAAAACAATACCTATCTACAAATCCAGCCTTACAGAAGTGATTAGAAGGAAAACTCCAAGCCAAAGTGGCTAACTACAACCAAGATAATACAGGAAATAGATACCTCCACTTTAGGCAAACAAAACCCAGACAAAAACACAAATATAGTATCAAACCCAACATCAAAATCAAGGGATCTAACAGTCATTGGTCATTAATCTCTCTCAACACAAATGGTCTCAACTCTCCCACATAAAGACACACACTGACAGAATGGATGCATAAGCATGACCCAACATTATGCTGCATTGAAGAAACATATATCATCCACAATGAAAGACACTACCTCAGGGTAAAAGGCTGGAAAAAGTTATTCTAAGCAAATGGACACAAGAAGCAAGCTGGCGTAGGTATTCTAATAGCTAATAAAATAGACTTTCAACCAAAATTAATCAAAAGAGATTAGGAAGGGTACTTCATACACAAAGGAAAAGTCAATCAAGATGACATCACAATTCTGAACATATATGTCCCCAATACAAGGCACCCCACTTGTAAAAGAAACATTAATAAAGCTTAAACCACACATAGATCCCCAGACATTAATAGTGGGAAACTTCAACACCCCACTTTCACCAAAGGATAGGTTAACAAAAAAGAAGCTAAATCAAGAAATAATGACACTAACTGATGTCCTGAATCAAATGGATCTAGTAGATTCTATCTTTTTCTCAGCACCTCATGGAACTTTCTCCAGAACTTATCATATTGTAGGTAACAAAGCAAGCCTCAACAGATACAAGAAGATTGAAAGAATGCCTTGTATCCAATCAGATCACCATGGTCTAAAGCTGGACTTCAACAGCAACAGAAATAAAAAAAAGCCTACAGGCAAATGAAAACTAAACAACTCTCTGCTTAATGACAACTGGATCAGGGAAGAAATAAAGAAATTAAGGACCTTCTGAAATTCAATGAAATTGAATTTATTTATTGAAATTCACTTATAAGTGGATATTAGCCCAACATAGATCTCTTCTGAGAGACTCCACCCAGCATGGGATCAGGAAAGATGCTGGAACTCACAGTTGGACTCTGGGTGGAGCACCTAGAGTCCTATGAAAGAGATGGGGGATGGAAGGGCGAGGTGGAGTGAGGAGCTCCACAGCATCAAGATCTGTGGATGTCTACCCGGGGGTGGGGGCTGCACAAACTGATGCACGAAGCAAGAACAGTGCATACAGAGAACCTAGACCTTCTGATCAGATATAGCCAATGGACAGGGGTATCAGGGACTGCCTCTGACATGAACTCTGGTGCCTGCAATTTAATCACTTCCCCTGGCGGTTAGGCCCTGCAGGCACACAGAGTAAGGGGATGCAGGCTATCCTGATGAGACCTGATAGGCTGTTGTCAGTTGGTTGGGGAGGAAGGCACTCCTGTCAGAGTACTAGGGGAGGGAAATAGGGCAGAACATGGGGGGAGGGTGGAAATGGGAGGATAGGAGCCAGAGGATAGGATTGAGGGGATAACAATCGTGATTTAGTGTAAATAAATTATGAAAAATAAAACATTAAAATGAGAAAAATTATCCACATGATCATCTCACTAGACACTGAAAAAGCCTCCAACAATATCCAACACCATTTCATAATAAAAGTCTTGGGACAGATCAGGGATACAAGGGACATAAGTAAACATAATAAAAAACAATTTACAGGTTAGTATCTCTCCAAATGAAAAGACGAAAGAGACAGTTTTCTACCTAAATAGTCATCCAAAACTCTTTATAACATTGGAAGATGTTCTTCAGCCTTCTGGCCCAATATATCTGACAACAAACCTATAGCCAACGTCAAATTAAATGGAGACACAGTCAAAGAAATTACATTAAAATCAGTAGCAAGACAAGGCTGTCTACTTCCTCCCTACTTACTCAATATAATGCTTGAAGTTTGAGCAAGAGCAGTAAGACAGCTTAAATAGATCATGGGGATACAAACTGGAAAAGAAGAAGCCAAAGTACAGTTACTTGCATATGCTATGGTAGTATACATAAGCAAACCCTAACACTTTACCAGGGAGCTTCTAGAGCTCACAATCACTGCCACTGAAGTTGCTGAATACAAGATTAAGAAAAATATCAGTAGCCTTCGTATACAAATGACAAAGAGACTGAGAAAGAAATCAGGGAAGCAGCACCATTTATAACGGTCACAACCAATATAAAACTTATTGGGGGTAACCCTAACCAAGCAAATGAATGACTTGTATGACAAAACTAAGTTTTTGAAGAAAGAAAGTGAAGGAGATATCAGAAGATGGAACAATCTCCCATTCTCATGGATTAGTAGAATTAATACAGTAAAAATGTCCATTCTACCCAAAACAATCTACAGATTCAATACAATCCCCATCCAATTTCCAAGACAATTCTTTAGATACTGTGAAAGGGACTATACTCGACTTTATATGGAAACCCCCCAAAAACAAAGTTAGTTAAAATAATTCTAAACAATAAAAGAACTTCTGGGTTACCACTATCCTAGTTTTCAAGCTGTACCACAGACCTACAGTAATGATACCCACATGGAATTGACATAAAAAAGACACATTGATCAATGGAATTGAAGATCCACACACCTATGGATACCTAACTTTTAATGAAGAAATCACAACACAATTGAAAAAAGAAAGCATATTCCACAAATGGTGCTGGCGTAACTTGATGCCTGTATGTATAAGAATGCAAACAAATTAATATTTATCATCATGTGCAAAAGTCATGTCTATATGAATCAAACCATTAAACCAGACACATTGAATATGATAGAAGAGAAAGTATGGACTATTCTTGACTACACCAGCACATGGGATAACATTCTGAACAGGACACTTATAGCACAGACATTAAGATGAACAATTAATAAATGGGAGCTTTTAAAACTGAAAAGCTTCTGTAAGGCAAAGGACACTGTTAATGGGACAAAATGGAGCCTACAAAAAGGGGAAAGTGTTTCACCAACCCTACATTTGACAGAGGGCTAATATCCAAAATATATAAATAACTCAAGAAACTAGATAGCATCAAACCAAATAATCCTATAAAAAATGGAGTACAAATCTAAACTAAATTCTTAATGGAGGAATTTCAGATGGCTGAGAAAGACTTAAAGCAATGTTCAACATCATTAAATACCAGAGAAATGCAAATAAAAACTTCTTTGGGGTTTCATTTTACAGCTGACAGAATGGCTATTATCAATAACAACTCATGATGGTGAGGATGTGGAGAAAGGGGAATACTCCTTCATTGCCGATGGAAGTGCAAACTTTTACAGTCACTAGAAGATCAATATGGCAGGCTTCTAAAAAATTGAGAAAAGACCTACTTCAAGACTCTGCTATAGCACTCCTGGGAATATATACCCAAAGAATGTTCCATTCTACCACAAGACACTTACTTAGCTTGCTTAGTGCCTTTATTCACAATATCTAGAAACTAGAAAAAATTAGAAGTTCCTCAACTGAATAAAGGATAAAGGAAATGTGATACATTTACACAATAGAATATTACTTAGCTATTAAAAATGACATCATACAATTTGAAGGCAAGTTGATAGAACTAGACAAAAGTCATTCTGAATGAGGCAGCCCTGACCCAGAAAGATAAACATGATATGCACTCACTTATAAATGGATATTATCTGTCAAGGAAATTCACACTGCAATCCCCAGACTCAGAGAGGCTTAATAACAAGGGGGTATTCATGGGTCTTCCTGGAAAGGGGAGATACATTTTGGGTGTGTCCTGGTGGCAGATACGGATGGGAAGAGGAGGGTCCAGATTAATGAGAGGACAGAGGGGGAGAGTACTTGGAGAGATGACTGGAATAGGGGGTTATATGATAACCTATTATTGTGGAAACTTCCTAGAACCTTTGAGGGTTAGTCTAGTAAGGACTCTTTGTAATGGAGGATACAGAGCCTGAACTGGCCATCTTAGGTAACCAGCGAAGCTCCCATTGGTGTGATTAGAACACCCATCCAGCTGCAACACCTTCAACCTACACCTGTTCTACCAGAAAGATGTGCTGGGGGCAGTTCTGGCTCAGAGCTTGTGAGAATGGCCAACCAATAACTGGTCCAATTTGAGGTCCAAGCCAGGCTAAGGAGTCCATGCCTTACAATGCCAGACACAGGAAGCTGAATGAGTCAGAGACCTAGTGTCAAATACACCTGGCCAAAACAAACAAACAAACAAACAAACAAACAAACAAACACACACACAGTCAGTGGAATGATTCCTAATGATATTCTTCTGTATTATTAAATTGGTACCAAGCCCTATTGTCAGAGAGGCTTCCTCAGGCAGCTCATGGGAGCAGATGCAAAGATTCATAGCCAAGCATTAGGCAGAGCTCAGGGAACCACATTGACAAGGAGGAGGTGGAGGAAAGATTGTAGGATCTAGAAGGGTTGAGGATACCAGGAAAACATGGCCCACAGTATCAAGTAAGCATCATTCATAGGGGCTCACAGAGACTGAAGCAGCACTAATGAAACCTGCATGGGTTTGAACTAGGTCCTCTGCATACATGCTGTAGTTGTTTAGCTTGGTGAGTTGTGGCACTCCTAACAGACTCTTTTTGACTGCTCTTTGGACCATTTCCCTCCTGTTCAGTCCCCCAGTCCATCCTTGATATGTGTCTTATCACATCTTGTTATGTAATGTTCAGTTGATATCCTTCAGTGGCCTGCTCTTTTCTGAAGGTAGGATAGCTGGGGGGGGGACTGGGCAGAAGTCTAGGGAAGAGATGCTGTGGTTGGGTCATATTGTATGAAAGAATAAATACAATATAAAACAAAATAATAATCATTTGGTTTTGAACTGGGAAATATAACAATTAAAAATGTTATGAATAAGAGGAAGAGTTTGAGGTGGGGAGGGATGGGCTGGAGTAATGTAGGGACAAAGCTCATGTATGAAGCTATCAAAATAAGATGGTAGAAGAAACAGGATAGGAGAGAGATTGGAGTTTTCGGAAGGCTGGTGGAAGGAGGGCTTTGTTTAGCTTACAGTGAACGTTGTAAAACTAACCTGGTTTTTCAAGTCCTTGTTGCTGTATCTCCTCAAAAACTGGTGGCTCAAAGGATACTTCTTCTGAAAAAAAAAAAAGGAGACAACTTTCATTTGTCATCGTATGAAATCCATGATCTGGAGAGAGTGGGGATTGGAGACTTGGAGACAGCACAAGTTTAGTCAATGAGTACCAGAACTTTATATCCAGATTATGCAATGAGAATGTTAAGGAGACACTGGGCATATTAAATGAAAGTGCATCAGCTTCTGACCTTGTCACTGTGTTTATTTTCTGGCAAGGGAATTCCAACAGAGCAAAGGCTGCATTCATATGTTGCTTAGCAAGGGACACTCATTTGGCGAAATCCATCATTAGGTTGTTTTGTGGCATCTTGGATACCACAGACTATTCTCACATGAGTCTTAGAGGTGTAAGCCAATCATGTAACATGGCCTCTTGATATAATCAAGAGATGTTAGCTCCATGTGAGACATTAAGGCTGATTCTAATAAAACATGGAGTCAGGCAAGCCTAGGAGACAGGATAGTACCCTGAGAACCTTGTTTACATTTGTAATGTAATGATGTACTTGGCAGGCTAGTTCTCTTCTGTTACATGAGCATATTGTTTAAATTTACTGTTCTCCACACAATGCACCTTACAACCTCAGAAACCTCTGACCCCTACCTATATTACCTTATGCAATGTCACATATGAAGAAGAAGTTTCCCTATCATTGATAATAATCAAATTTATAGAGCTTCTATTCAAGTGTATTTCTAGCATATCTGGGTATAAAGAAAGAAAGGCTAATTTAGCCTGAAGTTGTTTTGGGTTCATAAGTAAAAAGGTAAACTTTCTTCTCTTGTAAGCTTTCAGGGAGAATTCCCTATTTACAATCTTATGCCTATGTATAATTGGGCATGTATACAATTAAAATCAGATATCACTCTGAGTGCACACACACACACATCCCTTTTTAAGTAGAATGTATACCAAGTACCATGGTACTGTACATAACTATATATTCTATACTTTAATTCTACTAGCAGTATGATGGGGTAATTTTGGCATAAGTAAACTTAATAAATGAGGTACACTTTCACTGATATGTTAACATATCTCTGAAATCATATGAGAGTAATTTTCAGTCCCATCATAACCTTACAGGACCACCATCATATGTGTTCCATTATTACACAGAACACAATGTTCCATAAGGTCACTCCTAAAAGCATTAGTAAGCCTTGTGGAGAGATTCCCCAGAGTCTGAAATGAATAACCACAGGAATAGGATAGTGTCGCAATGAAAGAAGGGTTTGGAGCTAAACATTTGGTTGTGAATAGGTGCGTTATAGAGCTGGAGGGAAGGCTCAGTGGGTAGAACCTTGGTTGTCCGTGTGGTAGAGTCTCGCCTTAGAGATCCAGAAACCTATAGAAAGCTGGACAGTGTAGTGAACATCTGTAACCTCAGTGATCCTATGGTAAGATGGGAGGCAGAGACAGGAGAATCTCTGGGAGTTGATGAATCACCTATCCTGGAGCACAGCAGCAAAAAACAAAAGGTCCTGCCTCTCTCACAAGGTAGAAGGAAAGGATGAATACCTGTTGCTGTCCTCTTATCTTCATATGCGGGCTGTGTTGTGCACAATCCTGAACTCACAAGAACACAGATACACACACACACACACACACAGATTAGAAAGCTAAAAAGGGGAGAATGTAGAGAAGTTTTAGAAAAATGTCCAGGAGGTAATTGTCTACAAACACCCGAAATGCATGATTCCTTGATGAAAGCATTAATCAGCAAGATTTCAGGAGGTAACTGGCTAGGTAGGAACCAGCTGACAGTTACCTGAGACAGCACAGTGTGCTTAGAAAATGGACAGTTGGCAATCAAGTCTGAAGTTGAGGCTCTCTGGAATGTGATAAGTGGAAACACTGGTCACATGCAAGTGATAGAGCTGGGGTAACACTCTCCTAGAAACTGAATATAAGTTTTTTAAAGAGGTTGTGGAGATGAGTTAGTGGATAAGCATTTTTTTTTTAAAGATTTATTTATTATGTATAGTGGTTTGCCTACATGTACACCTGCACGCCAGAAGAGGGCACCAGATCTCATTATAGATGGTTGTGAGCCACCATGTGGTTGCTGGGAATTGAACTCAGGGCCTTTAGAAGAGCAGCCAGTGCTCTTAACCTCTGAGCCATCTCTCCAGCCCAAGCATTCTTGTTGTGCAAACCTGAAGAACAAAGTTCAAACCCCCCCCCCCAGCACCCATGTAAAAACCCGGGCTTGTCTATGAACACTTGTCATCTCAGTGTAGGCAGAGACAAGAGGGCTAGTGTGGCTTGCCAGTTCATAGATGCCTAGCTCAGAGTCAGTAATAGATATAGACAGAGTGCCCTCTGCCTTCCTCTGATTTCTGTGTGCATGGGTGTACACACACGTGGAACCACACATGGGAGTGCCTATCCTTGGAAGTAAAATAAAATTAAACAAATGATCAGGGAAAGGAACCAGGCAGAGAAAGGGAGGTAACTCTATGATCTCAGATGTGAGACCTAAAAGAGCCAAACTGAAACCACGCATGGGCGGGTACATGATTGTAATTACAGAACTTGTGAGGCAGATGTAGGAGGATTTCATGTTTGAAGAAGCCACTCTGGTTTATACAGAAAGACTTAAAGGAAAAACACATACCTATTTCATAAATAAGTTCTTGGGTTCCAATGTGGGTGGTGATGGATGGTTCAATCTGAATATAACCATCACAAAAGGTTATTTGTTTATCAAACCACCACAGCATTGTGCACCTTGAGTAAACTTAAACTTCCTTAACTAAATATTTTGAACAAACCTATAATCTTGTCATGGTTTACTCAGAATGTTTAGTTTTCCATTTGCCTTAAGCAGGTACAATTCTTTAAAACCTTGTCAAGTTTCAGATCTGGTATACCATCAAATAATGTCATAAGATCCACTAACACATGCATAGAAGTAGTTGGATGGTCTGGGCTTAGGCACAAATGGCCATGGGAACATCTGAAATATTTTTCAGGTTACTGCTCCTTCGAGCTGAAGTCGTATTTTATAGTACACTGGCAATGTCAAGGAGAGGATACTGGAAAAAGTTGATACCCTGGATCCTTGTGACAGTTAATGTTGTCAACTCAACGCTGAGGAGAGAAACCTCCAGGCATATCTGTGAGAATTGTATAGATTATCATTAGTTGATCTATCATGTCATGTTTCCCTGGACTGAATAAGATGGAGAAGATAAACTGAGCTCTGGCATACATGCATTAATTCATTGCTCTCTTCGTGTTCTTTTGACTTTATTTAAGTGTATATTTGTATTTGTGAGAGTGTGTGTCACATGTGTTCCGGTACTCCAGGAGTCTAGAAGAGGGTGTGGGATTCTTGGGAACTGCCTCCTGTGGGTGCTGTGGAAACCCAACTGAGGTTCTCTGAAAGAGCAGTCGCTCTTAAGCACTGTGTAATTGCCCCACTAGCTATTGTTTGATCTTGACTGTGAGTATAATATGAGCACTTCTCTCAGGTTTCTGACTTTATAACTTTTCTGCAGCAAAGGAAAAAGGCCAAGTAGCATATAATGGCAAACCTATCAGAATTACACCTGACTTCTCAGCAGAGATCATAAGCCATAGGGCCTTGGAAGAGGTCCTGCAAACCCTAAGAGACCACAGATGCCAGTCCAGACTACCATACACAGTGACACTTTCAATAGCCACAAATGGAGAAAATAAGATATTTCATAACAAAAACAAATTCAAACAGTATCCATCCACAAATCCTGCCCTACAGAAGTTACTAGAAGGAAAACTCCAAAGTGACTAACTACAACCAGGATAACACAGGAAATAGATAACTTCACTGTAGCAAAACATAACCAGGCAAACACTCTACCACTACTGACATCAAAATCAAGAGACTTAGCAGTCACTGGTTATGAATATCTCTCAAGATCAATGTCTTCACCTCTCCAATAAGAAGACACAGACTAACAGAATGCATGCATAAACATGACCCAACATTTTGCTGCATACAAGAAATACATCTCAGCCACAATTATAAACATTACCTCAGGGTAAAGGCTAGAAAAAGGTATTCCAAGCAAACAGATTCAAGAAGAAAGCTAGTGTAGCCATTCTAATATCTAATAAAGTATACTTTTAACCAAAATTAATCAAAAGAGATGAGAAAGAACACTTCATACACAAAAGAAAATTCAACAAAGATGACATAACAATTCTGAACATATACACATGTAATACAAGGCACCTACATTTGTAAAAGAAACATTAATAAAGCTAAAGCCACACATTGATCTCCACACATTAATAGTGGGAGAATTCAACACTCCACTTTCTTTTTTTTAATTTTATTTTTTAAAAATATTTTTTATTAATTTATTCATATTACATCTCAATTGTTATCCCATCCCTTGTATCCTCCCACTACTCCCTTCCTCCCATTTCCCCCTTACTCCCCTCCCCTATGACTATGACTGAGGGGACCTCCTCCCCCTGTATATGCTCATAGGGTATCAAGTCTCTTTTTGGTAGCATGCCATCCTTCCTCTGAGTGCCACCAGGTCTCCCCATCCAGGGGACGTGGTCAAATATGGGGCACCAGAGTTTGCAACACTTCACTTTCACCAAAGGATAGGTCAATGAAACAGAAGCTAAACCAAAAATTAATGACACTAACCAATTTCATGAGTCAAATGGATCTAACATATATCTACAGAACTTTTCACCTAAACACAAAAGATTATACTTTCTTCTCAGCACCTCATGAAACCTCCAAAATTGACCAAATAGTAGGTCATAAAACAAGCCTCAACAAATACAAGAAGACTGAAATAATACCTTGTATTCTATCAGACTACCATGGACTAAAGCTGGACTTCAATGACATCAGAAATAACTAAAAGCCTACACACACATGGAAACTGAAAAACACTCTACTCAATGACAACTGGGCCAGGAAGGAAATAAAGAAATTAAGGACATTCTAAAATTCAATGAAATTGATGGCACAACATACTCAAATATATGGGACACATTGAAAGCAGTGCTAAGAAGAAAGTTCATAGCACTAGGTGCCTTCATAAAGAGATTGAAAACATCTCATATAGACAACTTAATGACACATCTGGAAGCCCTAGGGAAAAAAAGAATCAGAAACACCCAAGAGGAGTAGGTGGCCGGCTGGAAATAACCAAACTCAGGGCTGAAATCAATAAATTAGAAACAAAGAATCAATGAAACCAAGAGCTGGTTCTTTGAGACAATCAACAAGATAGATAAACCATTAGCCAAACTAACTAAAAGGCAGAGAGATACTATCTAAACTGACAAAATGAGAAATGAAAATGGAGACATAACAACACACACTGAAGAAATACAAAATATCATTGCATTTTACTTCACAAGCTTATACACCACAAAATTGGAAAATCTAAAGGTAATGGCCAAGGTTCTTGCTGGATTTCACTTGCCAAAGTAGAATCAAGATCAGATAAACAAATAAAATAGTGATATTTCTCCTACAGAAATAGAAACAGTCAAGTCTCCCACTCAAAATAAGCCCAGGGCCAGCTGGTTTCAGCGCAGAATTCTACCAGACCTTCAAAAAAGACCTAATACCAATACTCTTCAAAATACTCCACAAAATAGAAATGGATGGTGAATGTAACATTTATATAATTCCTGATTTTCTCATGGTTATTCCTGCTGTATGTAGTTTATTTTACTCATCTGTAATAATATAAATGTATATATTAAAATATCCATAATAAAAAAGTTTAAAAAACGGAAATGTATGGAACATTACCAAACTCATTCTTTGAGACCTAAGTCTCACAAAAACCCAAGAAGGAATTACAGATCAATTTCTCTTATGAACATTGATGCAAAAGTACTCAAAATACTCACAAACCAAATCCAATAGCATTTTTAGCAAATGGTGCTGATATAACTGGATGTCTATATGCAAGTAGGTCCATATTTATCGCCATGCACAAAACTCAAGTCCAAGTGGATTAAAGACCTCAACATAAAACCAGACACACTAAATCTGTTAGAAGAAAAAGTAGGGAAGAAACTTGAACTCATTGCCACAGGAGACAGCTTCCTGACCAGAACACCAAGAGCCCAGGCTCTAAGGTCAACAATTAACAAATGGAACCTCAGGAGGCAGAGAAGCTTCTGTGAGGCAGAAGACACTGTGAACAGATCAAAGAACCTGAGAAAAGTTCTTCACCATCCCTCCATCTGACAAAGGGATAATAACCAAAATATATAAAAAGCTCAAGAAATTAAACACCACCAAACCAAATAACCCAATTAAGAAATGGGTTTCAATGCACAAAACTCAAGTCCAAGTGGATTAAAGAAGTGGGGAAGAGCCTGGGACACATAGGCACAGAAAACAACTTCCTGAACAGAACACCAACAGTCCAGGCCTTAATGTCAACAATTAATAAATGGGACCTCATGAGGCTGAGAAGCTTCTGTAAGGCAGGAGACACTGTCAGTAGAACTAAGCGACAACCTACAGAATGGGAAAAGATCTTCACCAACCCTTCATCTGACAAAAGTTTAATATCCAAAATATATAAAGAACTCAAGAAATTAAACACCACAAAACAAACAACCCAATTGCGAAATGGGGCTTGGAACTTAACAGAGAATTCTCAACAGAGGAATATCAAATGGCCAAGAAACACTTAAAAGAAATGCTCGTCTTCATTAGTCATCAGAGAAATCCAAATTAAAACGACACTGAGATTCCATCTTACACCCATCAGAATGGCTAAGATCAAAAACTCAAATGACACCCCATGTTGGCGAGGATGTGGAGAGAGAGGAACACTCCTTCACTGTTGGTGGGAATGCAAACTAGTACAACCACTTTGGAAAGCTATCTGACGCTTTCTCAGAAAAATGGGAATAGGGCTTCCTCAAGACCCAGCTATCCCACTCCTTGGAATATACCCAGAAAATGCCCTACCACACAACAGGGACATATGCTCAACCATGTTCATAGCTGCTTTATACATAATAGCCAGAACATGGAAACAGCCTAAGTGTCCCTCAGTAGAAGAATGGACTAAGAAACTGTGGTTCATTTACACTATGGAATGCTACTCAGCTATTAAAAACAAGGAATTCCCGAAATTTGTGGATAAACGGATTGATCTAGAAATTATCATAATGAGTGAGTTCACCCAGAAGCAAAAAGAAACAAACGGTATATACTCACTTATACCAAAACACTAGTCCGAGGGATATGTACCATGAAAAACTTTACTTACCAAGAAAGTGGGTCAGAGGAGAGGATATCTGATTGAGACTTTAGGCAAGAGTAGCATGGAAGAATAGGGAAATAGTAGGACCCACAGGGTCCTGGAAACCTACAAGAACTTTATGACAGGCAGATCTGGGTCCTGGGGTCCTCCTCAAACTAAGGCACCAGCGAAGGAGAATATGGGCATTAAACTTCAAACCCCTACCAAGCCGATGAATGTGATATTCTCCACGGTTGAGTGGAGAGTGAGATCTGACTCTCACATGAACCCTGGTGCCCCTTTTCTGACCATGTCCCCTGGACGGGGAGGCCTGGCAGTCCTCAGAAGAAGGATAGCAAGTTACCGAGAAGAGACTCGATATTCTAAGAGCATATATAGGGGGAGGAGTTCTCCTTCAATCACAGACATAGGGGAGGGGAATGGGGGGAAGCGGGGGGAAGGGAGGAATGGGGGGATACAAGGGATGGGCTAACAACTGATACGTAATATGAATAAATTAATAATAAGAAAGGAAAAAAAAAAGACAGTGGCACTATGGATGCAACATTAATATAATTCCTGATGGTTTTGTGATTCTTCTTGCTGTATGTAGTTTATTTTATATATGTGTAATAATATAAATGTATGTGTAAAAAATAAAAAATATTATTAAAAAGAAAAAAAAAAAAAAGAAATGGGTTTTCATCAGAATAGCTAAAACAATCTTGTACAATAAAAGATCATCTGGAGGAATCTCCATACTTGATCTGAAACTGTATTATAAAGCGATAGTAATTAAAACAGCATGGTACTGGTACAGCAACAGGCTGGTTGATCAGTGAAATCGAATCAAAGACCCAGATACAAATCCACACACATATGGTCACTTGATTTTTGACAAAGAAGCCAAATCCATTCAATGGAAAAACGATAGCATCTTCAACAAATGGTGCTGGTCTAATTGGATGTCTATGTGTAAAAAAATGCAATTGGACCCATATTTGTCACCTTGCACAAAACTCAAATCCAAGTGGATTAAAGACCTCAACATAAAACCAGAGACACTAAGTCACTTAGAAGAAAAAGTGGGGAAGAGCCTGGAACATATTGGCACAGGAGACAACTTTCCTGAACAGAACACCAACAGCCCAGGCCTTAATTTCAACAATTAATAAATGGGACCTCATGAGGGTGAGAAGCTTCTGTAAGGCAGGAGACACTGTCAAGAGAACAAAGCGACAGCCTACAGACTGGGAAAAGCTCTTCACCAACTCTACATCGGACAAAGGTCTAATATCCAAAATATATAAAGAACTCAAGAAATTAAACACCCACCAAACCAAATAACCCAATTGAGAAATGGGGCTTGGAACTTAACAGAGAATTCTCAACAGAGGAATATCAAATGGCCAAGAAACACTTAAAGAAATGCTTGTCTTCGTTAGTCATCAGAGAAATGCAAATCAAAACAACTCTGAGATTCTGTCTTACACCCATCAGAATAGCTAAGATAAAAAATTCAAGTGACACCACATGGTGGTGAAGATGTAAAGAAAGAGGAACACTCCTTCATTGCTGATGGGAATGCAAACTAGTACAGCCACTTTGGAAATCTACTTGGCACTATCTCAGAAAACTGGGAATAGGGCTCCCTCAAGACCCAGCTATTCCACTCCTTGGAATATACCCAGGAGATGCTTCAGCACACAACAAGAAAATTTGCTCAACCATGTTCATAGCAGCCTTATTCATAATAGCCAGAACATGGAAATAGCCTAAGTGTCCCTCCTCAGTAGAAGAATGGACTAAGAAACTGTGGTACATGCACACTATGGAATACTACTCAGCTATTAAAAACAAGGATTTCCCAAAATTTGTGGACAAATGGATTGAGCTAGAAATGATCATAATGAGTGAGTTAACCTAGAAGCAGAAAAATTAAAATGGTATCTACTCACTTATATCTGCATACTAGCCCAAGGGGCATGTCCCACGAAAGCCTTCACTTACCAGGAAACTGGGACAGAGGGGAGGACATCATATTGGGACTCTAGATGAGAGAAGCATGGGAGAATAGCAAAGTAGAAGGACCCAGAGGGTCCAAGAAACCTACAAGAAGATTATGATAGGCAGATTTGGGCCCAGGAATCCCACTCAAATATGGCATCAACCAAAGACAATACAGGCTATAAACTTCAAACCCCTACCCCGAACTAGCCAATGGATAGGACAGTCTCCACAGTTGAGTGGAGAGTGGGGTCTTAATTTCACACAAATCTGGTGCCTCATATTTGACCATGTCCCCTGGAGGGGGAGACCTGGTTGCACTCAGAGGAAGGATAGCGGGTTACCAAGAAGAGACTTGATACTCTATGAGCATATACAGGGGGAGGAAGTCCCCCTCAGGCACAGTCATAGGGAAGGGGAGTAAGGGGAAAATGGGAGGGAGAGAGGAATGGGAGGATACAAGGGATGGGATAACAATTGAGATGTAACAAGAATAAATTAATAATAAAAAAAAGAAATGGGTTTCAGAGCTTTATCCAATGGTTGAGAAACAAACAAATGCTCAACGTCCTTAGTCATCAGAAATTCAAATCAAAAAGACTCTGAGATTCCATCTTACACCTATCAATGGCTAAAATAAAAAACTCAAGAGACAGCACATGCTGGTGAGGATGTGAAGAAAGAGAAGTACCCCTTTGTTGCTGGTGGGAGTGAAAACTTGTACAACCTCTTTGGAAATCAACTTGGCAATTTCTCAGAAAATTGGGAATAGGGCTACCTCAAGACCTAGATATTCCATTCCCTGGCATATACCTGAAAGATGCTCCACCACACAAGAAGGACAGTTGCTCAGCTATGTTCATAGTAGCCTCATTCATAATCGCCAGAACCTGGAAACAACCTAGATGTTCCTCAGTTGAAGAATGGATAAAGAATCTGTGGTGCATTCACACTAAGGAATACTACTCAGCTATTAAAAAACAACGAAATTTTGAAAATTTCAGACAAATGGATGGAACTAGAAAGGATCATCCTGAGTGAGTTAACACAGACCCAAAAAAATACACATGGTATATACTCACTTATAATTGGAGACTAGCTCAACATAGATGTCCTCTGAAAGTCATCAGTCAGTAGGGAATTGGGACAGATGCTGGGACTTGTTATTGGGACTCCAGGTGAGAGAGGTATGGGAGAATGGGGAGGTAGAAGGACCAAGAGGGTCCAGAAACCCTACAAAAAGACCATCAAGGTTGGTGGATTTGGAACCAGAGGGCCTGCACAAACTACTGTACCAACCAAGGACAAGGCATGCAGTAAACCTAGACCCCTTATTCAGCTCTGGCCAATGGACAGGTCATTCTCCACAGTTGTGAGAGACTGGGGACTGACTCTTACATGAACTCTTGTGTTTCCTATTTGACCACTTCCCCTAGGTGGGGAGGCCTGGTGGCACTCAGAGGAAGGGTAAGCAAACTACCAGGATGAGCCCTGATAGGCTGTGAGCATATGATAGGGGAGGAGGTCCCCTTATGTCACAGGTCTAGGGACGGGAATAGGGTGAAAGAGGGAGGGAGGGGGATAGGAAAGATACTAGTGAGGGGATAACAATTGGATGTAACCTGAATAAATTATTTAAATAAAAAAAGGGAAAAAAGAACTTAAGTGTCCTTTGAATGATGCTTAGCCCTAAATGGAACATCCACATCTCCTCTTCCAAGGCCCAAAGGAACACTGCGGAAGAAGATGGAAAGAATGTAAGAGCCTGAGTGGAAAAGAAGAGGGATGAGGGATAAGAGGAAGGGGGAGTTAAATGGAATGCTGCACTTCAGGCATGATAAGGTTGTTGTACTTTCAAACTCTTAGCATCTGTGGTTACCTGTATGAGATGGGCCAATCACCATTGCATCATGGAGGGAAGCAATATTTTCTTCAGTGATGTAGGATGTATCCACTGGTAAGGTGCCCAGTGTTCCCGTAAATAGGCCCTGAGCTATGCTCCTTCAAGTGATGCTAGTTAACCATTGTTAACAAACCAATGAAGACACAGCCCTCCAAGGATACCCATGCCCCTCCCCCCATGGATGGCCTAAACCCATTCACATATAATAAGTTGACTCAAAGAGTTTTAGTAAAACGATTGAATGAAGTTTGGAGTGAAAAATGGAGGGTGTATAAACTGCAGGGTATGGGATATGGGTGGATACAATCAAATTGCATTATTTATAATACAATAGATTATATATAATGCATATATATATACAGTGTATATATACCCTTATACATACATACACACAATTTTCTTTTTTCTTTCTTTTTTTAAAAAATATTTATTTATTATGTATACAGAGCTCATTATAGATGGTTGTGAGCCAACATGTGGTTGCTGGGATTTGAACTCATGACCTTTGGAAGAGCAGTCAGTGCTCCTAACCTCTGAGCCATCTCTCCAGCCCACATACACACAAATTTCAAAGAGGAAGAATGAAGAAAGAAAAAGAAAAAACCTAACCCCCAGCCTATCTCCCTAGAGAAGGGACAGATTACTTTCCCCCACTCTCATTTGCACCAGCTGACTCCTATTTAGCTAGTATCTTCTTGCTGGAGTTTATAACATCATGACCCAGTGATTGTTGTGGGGGCAGGCCCTACATTATGGCCTATCTTTGCATCTTCTTTGCCATTTAACACAGACTTCTGTATTTTTAAAACGAAACCCTCAGGTCTCAAATCTCCCATGAATAAAAATTTATCCGCAAGGAACTTACTTGGTGGTGCAGCTTCCTCGGGTGCTTTCAACGCTGCTTCTGAAAAAGAAAGAGGTAGGAGAAATTCGCACCCTTTCAGAACCCAGACCCAAGAGGCAACAAGTTGCTTTGTGATTGCATTTGCGAGTTGCCCCACAGGAGGGAGCTCTTGTCTGGTGCTGAGATCATGGGCTGCAGAGGGATGTGTGTGTGTGTGTGTGTGTGTGTGTGTGTGTGTTTGTGGTTTGAATGATAATGGGCCCCATTGATTCAATGTATTTGAATGTTTGGTTACCAGTTGGCGGACTGTTTTGGAAGAATTAGGTGTTGTCTTTATGGAGGAGGCTATGTCTCTGGGGGTGGTGGGCTTTGAGGTTCCAAAAGCAGGCATTAGGCTCAGTCTTGCTCTTTCTCTGCCTCCATCTTCCAGATAAGCTACAAGTTCTCAGCTTCCATATCTAGGTGAAACTAAAAGCTAATGTTTTACTAACCCCAATTATACATCCTGGATGTTAGTGTTTCTAAAGTTTTAGGACATCTCCAAGAATAAGCATAAAAGAAAATGGTCTCAATTTCAGATTTTTGTTTCATTGTGGATACAGTCTACAGTCATGTCAACAGTCATTTGAAAGTTACAAGTTGAGGGAGGTACTGTGCAGCTGAGGCGTATGGGAGTTGGATCTAGCACGTGGGAACCAGAGATGGTGCTAAAGATGCTAGAACAAATTCATAGGATGTTCTCATTTTTGCTATTAGTGCTGCAGACCTAAAGGATTGTAGAAGTATCAACTTGTGTGAGTATTGAGTATATGAATATGTATGTATGCAAATATTTGCATACTACTTGGTGAAAGAAATCTAAGTTTGGATTAAAGCAAACAGAAAGTACATTTTAACTTATCATTCATGATATCTAAAGAGTGAGGTCATGGGCTAGATAGATGACTCAGCAATTAAGAGCACATACAATTTTCCAGGGGACCTGAATTTGGCTCCCAGCACATTGGGCACCTTATTACTGCCTGTAACTTGAGGTTAAAGGGATCTGAAACCCCCTTGCCTCTGCAGATACTTGCACACACATGCCACACACACACACACACACACACACACACACACACCCCGTAAAACTGAGTCTTGAAAAAATAGGATCATAAATAAATTATACATAAGCAGCTTTAGTTTAAAGAGACTGTGAGAAACGGTTCTTTGTAGACGTTACCCAAACTCAAAGAAGTTGTAGCATTTGTGCTCTGAATATGACATTTCTGCAAACCTCAATGCTTTTTCTGCATTTTTTCAGTAAATGTTTTTTATTTATTAACATTAAATTTTTTCAGGATAAAAAAGTTATTTACTTATTATTATGTATACAGCACTCTGCCTGCATGTACACCTGTATGCCAGAAGAGGGCATCAGATCACCTTATAGATGGTTGTGAGCCACAATGTGATTCTGGGAATTGAACTCAGGACCTCTAGGAAGAGCATTCAGTGCTTTTAACCTCTGAGCCATCTCTCAAGCCCTTGTTTGTTTTTTTAAAATTGTTTTTGTTTTTACAATTTAATTAATTTTTTACATATACATTTATATTATTAAACATATATAAAATAAACTACTATAGCAAGAAGAACCACAAAACAATCAGGAATTATATATATGTTACATTCATAATGTTTTGGCTATTTGTATTTGGCAGCCTTGGAGAAAACATCTTTCCTATCTTGGTGAGTCTAAAATTCTGAATGTAAATCAATATCACATCTCATCATTATCAACTTAAAACTTCTATCTAGACCCAAAAACATCTTAACCCCTAGACAATCAACCTTAAGATGGGGTCTAGAACTAAACGGAGAATTCTCAACAGGGGAATATCAAATGGCTGAGAAATACTTAAAGAAATGCTCAACATCCCTCGTTATTATGGAAATGTAACTCAAAATGACTCTGAGGTTCCATCTTACACCTATCCAAATGGCTAAGATAAAAAACTCAAAGTGATAGCACATGCTGGAGAGGACAGGGATAAAAGGTTAACACTCCTTTTTTGCTGGTGGGAGCTCAAACTTGCACAACCACTTTGGAAATCAATCTGGCACTTTCTCATGAAACTGGAAATAATTCTGCATTTTTCTTTCAAAAACGTTCTTTGTGTGTGAGATGGTGATGGAGAAAATGCATACATATAGGAAAGCAAGTGTGTGTGTTCCTATGTCTGTGTGGGCACGTGTGTGTGTGTGTGTGTGTGTGTGTGTGTGTGTGTGTGTGTGTAGCAAAAGTACAACATTGGTGTTGTGACTCAGGCACTATACAACTTGGTTTCTGGCACTATACACCTTGGTTTCTCAGGCAGAATCTTCCATTGGCCAAGGGCTCAGCAACAAGTGGGCTAGGCTGGCTAGCCGGAGATGCCCAGAGATCCTTCTATCTTCACCTCTCCAGTGTTGGGATTATGTGCATTTTATAATGCTTTGCTTTTTAAAAAAGCATGGGTTCTGATGATCAGACTTTGGTACTCAAGTTTTCACAGCAAGCACTTAACTCACTCTTTAGCCTTTCTACAACTCAGAATAATCCCATTGCCTCAGCCTTGCCTGCACTGGAATTATAGGTGCCATCCATTGTTTCTGACATTTCTACATATTCAAAGTCCTTAAGACAGTTCCTCTTTTCTAGGACACAGGGTGGGGTGTTTTCTGCTTACCGTCAAGTTGTTTCATCACTAATTCAGCTAGATCTGCACGGCTTATCTTCTCTAAGATCTGGACGAGAACTTTCTCTACCCAACCACTGGGGCAGTACTCCATGAGAATTTCTATTAGCTGACCTTCATTGGCCAGGTTCACTGTCACCTCAGGGATCTGTTTCAGCGTATCTGGCACAGAACACTTCTTTAATGCAATCTTGAACATGCACAACTGGTTTTTGTCCAGTTTTTTGAGGACATCCTTTAAACTGAAATCCAGCTGATCAGGATATTCCATCCTCACTCACGGGTGAGATATGAGCTTCCAGCTGTACAGAAATAGGAGAAAAAAATGGAAAGGGTCAGTGATTCAGCTTTTTACCTCTGATAGTGGCAACCTTTCTGCTGTGGCAGAGCTACTATCAGCACAGTCAGTTCTTCTCTTTTAAGTGTAAATTACCAATAGTGGCCAAGTTCACATGGGGTTTTCTTCCTTGGCTTGATTTAAGGGGTTAATCTGAGTGTCCAGGTCTCTGGAAATATGCAAGGCTCTCAACTCACATGAGCAATCAGCAATGCCATGTCTCCTGTACCTAGAAGACAACTTCCTGAAAAGAATGCCAATAGCTCAGGCTCTCCAACAACTAATAAATGGGATCTCATGAAACTGAAAAGCTCCTGTAAGTCAGGACACTATCAATGGGACAAAAGAGCAGCCTACAGACTGGGAAAAGATCTTTACCAAGTCTACATCTGAGAGAGGGCTAATATCCAAAATATTTAAAGAACTCAAGATGGGGTACAGAACTAAACTGACAATTCTCAATAAAGGAATATCAAAGGGCCGAGAAACACAAAATGCTCAACATTTCCAGTCATAAGGGGAAATGTGAATCAAAACGACTCTGAGATTACACCTTCTGAGAACTTACACCTATCAGAATGGCTGGTATCAAAATCTAAAGTGACAGCACATGTTGGTGAGGGTTTGGAGAAAGGAGAACACTCCTTCATTACTGGTGGGAGTGCAAACTTGTACAACCACTTCAGAAATCAATATCGTTCTGTCTCAGAAAATTGGAAATAGTTCTACTCCAAGATCTAGCTATACCACTCCTGGTCATATGCCCGAAAGATGCTCCACCATACAACAAGGATGTTTGCTCAACTATGTTCATAGCAGCCTTATTCATAATAGCCAGAATCTGGAAACAACCTAGATGTCCCTCAGCCGAAGAATGGATAAAGAAACGGTGGTACATTTACACTATGGAATACTACTCTTAGCTATTAAAAACAAGGAAATCTTGAAAATTTCAGGTCAATGGATGGAACTAGAAGTTATCCTTCTGAGTGTGGTAACTAGACCAGGAAAACACACATGGCTTATACTCACTTATGAGAGTATATAAGCCACATAGTATAGGGTAACCACACTACCAATACACAGGCATAAAGAAGATAAATACCAAGGAAGACTCTATGGAGAATGCTTAATTGTCATTCAGAAGGACAAATAGAATAGACACTGGAAGTGTTTGAAGAGAAGAAACAGTATGGGAGTCTACTATAGAGGTTCTCTAAAAGACTCCTCCTAGCAGTGGATTGAAGCAGATGCTGAGACACACAGCCAAACTTCACAGTTGAGCACAGGGAGTCTTATCAAAGAGTTGGGGGATAGAAGGACCTGCTGGCAACAGGAAGTCCACTGGGAGACCAATGGAGCCAACAAATCCAGGTGAGGGTGCCATGTTGCAGAGACGGATGCACCAACCAAAGACCATGCATGATGATGACCTAAACTCTCTGCTCAGATGTAGTAGATAGGGGGCACAGTTCTCTTGTGGACCCCACAATATGGGGGGTAGGAGATACTTCTGACATGGACTCTTGTGGCACCTCATTGATAACTTCCCCCCTGGTGGGGTGGTCTTGCCAGGCCACAGAAGAAGAGGATACAGACAACCCAGATGAGACTTGATAGGCTGAGGTCAGATGATAGGGGAGGAGGGGTCCCCCTTTCTGAGGGCTAGGACAGAGGGGGAGGGGACTAGAGGGAGGGAAGGTGGGACCAGGAGATGATGAGGGATGTGGCTACAATCAGGATGTATAGGGAACAAATTAAAAAAAGGATCTTTTCAAATTTTATCTTAATTTCAAAATATTTATCATCTGACACATTAATGAAAATTGCACAAAATGTTTTCTGTAATGCTTTTCATGTTGGAATATCAATATTTTATTTTAATTTATAGAATTAGTCAATTACCTACTTATTTTTATAGCCATACTAAATGTTATTAAAGTCATTGTTTTAAGAGAGAAAATGCGGATCCAAGATGGCGGCGAGCAGTGTGGACCGCGTTTGGAGGCTCCAGTGAACAATTCAGGGAATTGCACAGATTTCTGAGCCAGGAACACCGAGGTCCGAACATCACGGCAGCAGGAGTGCTCCACGGTTCGGAGGGACCAGGGTGCGGAGGACCTGCGTGCCCCTGCACACGGGAGGAGCGTGGTTTTTCTCTGATCGGAGCGGCAGCGGTAGAGGCGGCAGCACCAGCGGCACCAGCAGCGGCGGCTGAGGTTTGCAGCTCATAGCCTTCCGGTGGAGGCGATTGGTGTGGTGGCTGGTGGGAATTGCTGCGGGAGAGGGGACTCGGGGCAGGATTTGGGTCGCGTGGAGCCTTTGGACCCAGATTGGACTCGGCGGACAGTTCGGCCCCAGAGTCCCGGGTATTGGCCCGGCCCAGCAAACAATTCCGCCTGAGGCACTAACTCAGCGTGGCCATAGCTCCCCTGCTGTGGCGCAGGCTTAGTTGAGCACGCTGCTCCACACTAGGCACCACCTCAGCTCAGCGGCAGCGCCCCTGCGGTGACACAGTCTGGGCGGAGCACTTGGTTTCACCACAGGCGCTAACTCAGAGCAGCCGCAGTTCTGCTGTGGCGCAGGCTTGGTGACGTGCTCGGTTCCATCCTAGGCACCACCTCAGCTCAGCGGCAGCTCCCCTGCGGGGACACAGTCCGGGCGGAGCACTTGTTCCACCACTGGCGCTAACTCAGAGCAGCCGCAGTTCTCCTGCTGTGGCGCAGGCTTGGTGACGTGCTCGGTTCCATCCTAGGCACCACCTCAGCTCAGCGGCAGCTCCCCTGCGGTGACACAGTCCGGGGCGGAGCACTTGTTCCACCACTGGCGCTAACTCAGAGCAGCCACAGTTCTCCTGCTGTGGCGCAGGCTTGGTGACGTGCTCGGTTCCATCCTAGGCACCACCTCAGCTCAGCGGCAGCTCCCCTGCGGGGACACAGTGCGGGCGGAGCACTTGTTCCACCACTGGCGCTAACTCAGAGCAGCCGCAGTTCTCCTGCTGTGGCACAGGCCGGACAGAGTTCTCGGTTCCACCAGCTCTAAGACTCTGGTTGGACACAGTGTACAGTTTGAATCCAGAATTCCTGGCTGAGATTGGTGGTCAGTTCGGGCCCTGAGTCAATAACTGACCACAGCACGCACTTTGGGCCAAAAGGCCCTAGTGGAGCTTGGTGCACAGTCCCAGCCCAAAAATTCTGGCTGGGCCCTGTGTGCATTTTGGGCCCAAAATCCCTAGCTGAGCTTGGCAGACGGTTCTGACCCTGAGAATCTAGCTGAGTTCTGCCCGTGGTTCGGTCCCAGTGCTCCTGGCTGGACTTGGCAGGGAACACAGAAGGCTGTGGATACCTTGGCCTGACCCAACGCTCATTCAGAGACCCAGAACAATTGCAGGATCCACAGCAGAGAGGGACTGAGGATCACTGGCTGTGAGAGACCAGAACAACAGGGCTAACCTCCTAACATCCACACCAGTGAAGCTTTGAGCTCGCAGCCTAGGGAAATCGTAAGAAAACAAGTGAATTTATCATCAGACACCCTCTATTCAACTCTGGAAACTACCCAACAAAAACAAAGACGGCAAGATGTCTAAAGGACAACGAAAAAGCATACGCAAAAAAACCCAAAACAACATGGCGTCTCCAGTTTCCAGCTATCCCAAAGAAAACCACCCAGAGAACTCAAATACAACGGAAATACAAGAAAATGACCTCAAATCCTTAGTAATGAGGATGATAATGGAGGAAACAAATAAAATTCGTAATCAAATGCAGGAAGACGCAGACAAACAGGTGAGAGACATAAAAGAAGCACATAGAGTGGAACTGGAAAAATTGCAGGAAAATGCAAACAACCAGATGAAAGAAATAACTAAAACGGTTCAAGCTCTGAAGACCTATAAAGAGGCAATGGAAGAAACTCAGGAATATACAAAAAATCAGATGAAAGAAATCAAAAAATCAGTTCAAGATCTGAAAATGAAAATGGATTCAATGATAAACACACAGACAGAAGAAAAACGAGAACGTGAGACCTCAGAGAAGAAGGCGAGCAACACAGAGGTGAGCTTTTCTAACAGAATCCAAGAGATGGAAGAACGAATCTCAGGGCTAGAAGATACAATCACAGATATTGAATCAACCATTAAAGAAAATGCCAAATCTGGAAAACTCCTGACACAAAACATCCAAGAAATTAAGGACACCATGAAAAGAAGAAATTTGCGGATAATAGGCATTGAAGAAAGAGAAGACATCAGACTCCAGGGCCCAGAAACTATTCTCAACAAAATCATAGAAGAAAATTTCCCCAATCTAAAGAAAGAGATGCCTATAAACATACAAGAGGCCTACAGAACACCAAATAGAATTGACCAGAAAAGAAAAACTGCCCGCCACATAATAATCAAAACACAAAACATGCAGAACAAAGAAAAAATATTAAAAGCTGCAAGGGAAAAGGGCCAAATAACATTTAATGGTAAACCTATCAGAATTACACCTGACTTCTCAGCAGAGACCATAAAAGCCAGAAGGGCCTGGACAGAGATCCTGCAAACCCTAAGAGAACACAGATGCCAGGCCAGACTACTTTACCCAGCAAAATTATCAATAACCATTGATGGAGAAAACAAAATATTCCATGACAAAAACAAATTCAAACAGTACCTATCCACAAACCCAGCTTTACAGAAGGTACTAGAAGGAAAACTCCATCCCAAAGGGTCAAGCTACAACCAAAACTACCCAGGAAATAGATAACTATCCCATGGCAAAAACACAACTACACAAACGCTCGACTGGAAACAACATCAAAATTAAGACTCTTAACAGTCACTGGTCATTAATATCTCTCAACATCAATGGCCTCAATTCTCCAATAAAAAGACACAGACTAACCGAATGGGTACATAAACAAGACCCAACATTCTTCTGCATCCAAGAAACACATCTCACCCATAATGAAAGGCATTACCTCAGGGTAAAAGGTTGGAAAAAAATATTCCAAGCAAATGGTCACAAGAAGCAAGCAGGTGTAGCCATTTTAGTATCGAACAAACTAGACTTTCAACCAAAATTAATCAAAAGGGATGAGGAAGGACACTTCATACTCATCAAAGGTAAAGTCAACCAAGATGACATCACAATTCTGAACATCTATGCTCCCAATACAAGGGCACCCACATATGTAAAAGATCTCCTAAAAAAGCTTAAACCACACATCGATCCCCACACAATAATAGTGGGAGACTTCAACACCCCACTCTCACTGAAGGATAAGTCATTGAAACAGAAACTAAGCCGAGAAATAACATCATTAACCAATGCCATGGGTCAAATGGATCTAACAGATATCTATAGAACCTTTCACCCAAACAAGAAAGAATACACCTTCTTCTCTGCACCCATGGAACCTTCTCCAAAATTGATCACATCGTAGGTCACAAAGCAAGCCTCAACAGATACAAGAGGATTGAAATAATACCTTGTATCCTATCAGATCACCATGCTCTTAGGCTGCAATTCAACAACAACAGAAATAACAAAAAGCCTACACGTTTGTGGAAACTAAACAACTCTCTGCTAAATGACACCTGGGTCAGGGAAGAAATAAAGAAAGAAATCAAGGAGTTTCTGAAATTCAATGAAAATGAAGAAACAACATACCCAAATTTGTGGGATACATTGAAAGCAGTGCTAAGAGGAAAATTCATAGCACTAAGTGCCTTTAAAAAGAAATTGGAAACATCGCACATAAGCATCTTAACAACACAACTGGAAGCCCTAGAAAAAAAAGAAGCAGAAACACCCAAGAGGAGTAGACGCCTGGAAATTATCAAACTCAGGGCTGAAATTAACAAATTAGAAACTAAGAGAACAGTCCAAAGAATCAACAAAACCAAAAGCTGGTTCTTTGAGAAAATCAACAAGATAGACAGACCATTAGCCAAACTAACTAAAAGGCAGAGAGACAGTATTGAAATGAACAAAATCAGAAATGAAAAGGGAGACATAACAACAGACACTGAAGAAATTCAAAGAATCATAAGATCCTACTTTGAAGGCATATACGCCACAAAATTTGAAAATCTAAGGGAAATGGACGATTTTCTTGATCAAGTTCACTTGCCAAAGTTGAGTGAAGAACAGATAAACAAGTTAAATAGTCCCATTTCCCCTACAGAAATAGAAGCAATCATCGATGGTCTCCCAACCAAAAAAAGCCCAGGGCCAGATGGTTTCAGTGCAGAATTCTACCAGACCTTTAAGGGCGAGCTAATACCGATACTCTTCAAGCTACTCCAAAAGATAGAAATGGATGGAAAATTACCAAATTCATTCTATGAGGCCATAGTCTCATTGATACCTAAACCTCACAAAGACTCAACAAAGAAAGAGAATTTCAGACCAATTTCTCTTATGAACATAGATGCAAAAATACTAAATAAAATACTTGCAAAACGAATACAGGAGCACATCAAAGATATCATTCATCATGACCAAGTAGGCTTCATTCCAGGCATGCAGGGATGGTTTAATATACGGAAATCCATCAATGTAATCCATCATATAAACAAACTGAAAATAAAAAAACCACATGATTATCTCCTTGGATGCAGAGAAAGCATTTGATAAAATTCAACACCCATTCATGTTTAAAGTTTTAGAGAGATCGGGGATACAAGGCACTTTCCTCAACATAATAAAGGCTATATACAGCAAGCCAATAGCCAAAATCAAAGTAAATGGTGAGATACTCAAGGAAATTCCTCTCAAATCGGGAACAAGGCAAGGCTGCCCACTCTCTCCATATCTCTTCAATATAGTACTCGAAGTTCTAGCCAGAGCAATAAGACAACAAAAGGAGATCAAGGGTATCCAAATGGGAAAGGAGGAAGTCAAATTATCCCTCTTTGCAGATGATATGATAGTGTACATAAGTGACCCTCAAAACTCCACCAGAGAACTCCTAAAGCTGATAAACACCTTCAGCAAATTGGCTGGATACAAAATTAACTCAAAAAAGTCTGTAGCCTTCCTATACACAAATGACAAGCTTACAGAGGAAGAAATTAGGAAAACCACACCCTTCACATTAGCCACAAGCAATATAAAATATCTAGGAGTTACCCTAACTAAGCAAGTGAAGGACTTGTATGAAAAAAATTTCAAAACTCTGAAGAAAGAGATTGAAGATGACCTGAGAAGATGGCGTGATCTTCCTTGCTCATGGATCGGGAGAATTAACATAGTAAAAATGGCCATCCTACCAAAAGCAATCTACAGATTCAATGCAATCCCTATCAAAATAACTACACAATTTTTTAAAGACATTGAAAGTTCAATTCTGAACTTCATATGGAAAAACAAAAAACCCAGAATAGCTAAAACAATCTTGTACAATAAAAGATGCTCCGGAGGAATCTCCATACCTGATCTCAAACTGTACTATAAAGCAATAGTACTTAAAACAGCATGGTACTGGCACAGCAACAGGCTGGTTGATCAGTGGAATCGAATCGAAGACCCAGATATGAATCCACACACATATGGTCACTTGATTTTTGACAAAGAAGCCAAATCCATTCAATGGAAAAAGGATAGCATCTTCAACAAATGGTGCTGGTCTAACTGGAGGTCTATGTGTAAAAAAATGAAACTGGACCCATATTTGTCACCTTGCACAAAACTCAAATCCAAGTGGATTAAAGACCTCAACATAAAACCAGAGACACTAACTCACTTAGAAGAAAAAGTGGGAAAGAGCCTGGAACATATTGGCACAGGAGACAACTTCCTGAACAGAACACCAACGGCCCAGGCCTTAATGTCAACCATTAATAAATGGGACCTCATGAGGCTGAGAAGCTTCTGTAAGGCAGGAGACACTGTCAAGAGAACAAAGCGACAGCCTACAGACTGGGAAAAAATCTTCACCAACCCTACATCTGACAAAGGTCTAATATCCAAAATATATAAAGAACTCAAGAAATTAAACACCACCAAACCGAATAACCCAATTGAGAAATGGGGCTTGGAACTAAACAGAGAATTCTCAACAGAGGAGTATCAAATGGCTGAGAAACACTTAAAGAAATGCTCAACCTCCTTAGTCATCAGGGAAATGCAAATCAAAACAACTCTGAGATTCCATCTTACACCCATCAGAATGGCTAAGATCAAAAATTCAAGCGACACCACATGCTGGCGAGGATGTGGGGAGAGAGGAACACTCCTTCATTGCTGGTGGGAATGCAAACTAGTACAGCCACTTTGGAAATCTATCTGGTGCTATCTCAGAAAAATGGGAATAGGGCTTCCTCAAGACCCAGCTATTCCACTCCTTGGAATATACCCAGAAGATGCTCCAGCACACAACAAGAAAATTTGCTCAACCATGTTCATAGCAGCCTTATTCATAATAGCCAGAACATGGAAACAGCCTAAGTGTCCCTCAGTAGAAGAGTGGATAAAGAAACTGTGGTACATATACACTATGGAATACTACTCAGCTATTAAAAACAAGGAATTCCCGAAATTTGTGGATAAATGGATTGAGCTAGAAATGATCATAATGAGTGAGTTAACCCAGAAGCAGAAAGAATCAAATGGTATATACTCACTTATATCTGCATACTAGCCCAAGGGGCATGTCCCACGAAAGCCTTCACTTACCAGGAAACTGGGACAGAGGGGAAGGCATCCTATTGGGACTCTAAATGAGAGACGCATGGGAGAACAGCAAAATAAAAGGATCCAGAGGGTCCTAGAAATCTACAAGTAGAACAATATGATAGGCAGATTTGGGCCCAGGGGTCCCGCTCAAACTAAGGCACCAGCCAAGGACAATACAGGAGGTAAACTTTAAACCCCTTCCCAGATCTAGCCAATGGTCAGAATATTCTCCACAGTTGAGTGGAGAGTGTGATACGACTTTCTCACATACTCTGGTGCCTCACATTTGACCATGTCCCCTGGAGGGGGAGACCTGGTGGCACTCAGAGGAAGGACAGCAAGTAGCCAAGAAGAGACTTGATACCCTATGAGAATATATAGGGGGACGTAATCCCCCTCAGGAACAGTCATAGGGGAGGGGAATAATGGGAAAATGGGGGGGGGAGGAATGGGAGGATACAAGGGATGGGATAAACATTGAAATGTAACAAGAATAAATTAATAAAAAAAAAAAAAAAAAAAAAAAAGAGAGAAAATGCATTTCTCTCTTTACTGATACTGTTAATTCTGTGTCATGCTTAACATTTTCACTGAAAAGTGAAATCAATATGAATTTTACATATTCTCATTGTTTGCTACTAAAGACAAAATTAAAAAGTTAAAAAATTAAAAGACGATGACCTGAAGCAGACAGGAGCTCCACAAGGAGACCAATGGAACCAGCAAATCCGAGTGGCGTATGTGTGTGTGTGTGTTTGTTTGTTTGTGTGTTTGCTGCAGAGACTGATGCACCAACAAAGGACCATGTATGGTGAGGACCCTCGAGCCTCTACTCAGATGTAGTAGATAGGCAAGAGGATATATGGAGGATATCATTGTAAGCAGAATGGGTTTCTGATGTTAATGAATTAAAAAGAATTTGGATTGAAATAAAGAATACAGTCCAGGGGCTAGTGAGATGGCTCAGAAGTTACTAATGCTTGATGGTTTCCTAAAGGGACCAACACCCACACCCAGCAGTTCACTCCTGCCTGTAACTATAGTTTCAGGAGATCTGACACCATCTTCTGGCTTCTTCAGACACCCATATGTGTGTGCATACACACATGTGCACATAAATAAAAACAAATCTTAAAGAATACAGAGCAGAGGCCCATCAACAGATGAATGGATTAAAAAAAATGGTGTGAAGAATACAACTGCATTCAGCTGTTGAGAATACATTTCAAACAGATTCATTGTAATATTTTTATTTATGTGTATTTGTGTGTACACTCTCATGAGTGCAGTCCCACGGAGGCCAGAAAGGGGATTACTGTTATGAGGTCATTGCTGCATTAACAACTGCAGGTCGTCATGAGCTACCTGATGTGAGTACTGGGAACTGAACTCTGGTTTGCTGGAAGAACCACCATTGCTCTTAACTATCGAGCTATCTCACTAGCCAGGAATAAAATTATTATAGTATCATTTCCATTAATTAATGAATTAACCAACTTTATATCACTGTAGGAAGTTCCCCTTTCTCCTCTCCTTCAAGTACCTTCCTCTCACCTCCTCTCCACTCCCCCTGTGCCCCTCTCTTTCTTCTCAGAGAAAGGGAGACATCTCATGGGTCTCACCTGGCCTTGGCACAGGATGCCTTGTTCTTTGGAAAACCCAGCAGTGGTTTTCTCTTGCCCCTTCCCCTGTGCACCCCATATCTAGTACCACCAGAACCCAGCTATCATTCTACAGCAGGCCAAGGATATCCTAACACAGTTGAATCACAAGAAAATTGACCTTAAATCCAATCTTGTTGTGTTGATGTAGAGGCCTTTCCAGTCTTTATACACAGAAGCACTTTCCATTGTTGCTCATGGTGTGTAGAGGAGCCATGCCAAGAGCCTGCTCTAGAAATTTTTTTCTTCCTTGAGGAGTAGGGGAGTGGCCAGGATGGCTGGCTGGAATCTACATGAATTGGGGCATTCTTTCTGAAGTATCTGTCAGATTTTGTGATCAAATGATGCAATATAAGGATTGTATAAGAGGGAAGAATTGTTTGATGCTGATGTGCTTGAGAAGTACCTCAGAGGCTTCTCGATTTACATAGTCCAAGTGCCTAAGGTTGTGCCCCCTTCCTGTATAGCAAACTGCTTTAATCCACAGTCGTGCCTATTGTCTGACTAAGATTGCATTCCCCAGTCCACCAATAAATTGTCATTAAAATAAAAAAGCCAAAAAGTTGCTTTAGATGTTATGTTTTTAAAATCCTTATTTAAAGCACAGAAATGCCACATGTTGCCTAATGCACATCTTGATGAATTTCTTTGAGGATTTTCAATTCAATTAGCTAACTTAAAAAATTTATAAATACATTTTCTTTCTCCACAAGTCTTAATTCTGCTTTTTGCTCTAAGTTTCTTTACTCTTGCTGTTTCTGGAAAGATGGCTTCTGGTTAAACATATGCTGTGCCCAGGTATTTAATATTTAATGAAGACACTTGTGTATACATTACCAAATTAATCAACAAATGCTTGATTATTATTGAGCATATTCTATGTAATTAAGCATGTGGAATGCTTGTATATGTAAAAGAAAAAGAAACCTTTTTCTTGTGTATGGAGGTGTATACCTGTACTTTCAGCTACTCAGGAGACACAGACAAGTGCAACACTTGAACTCAGGACTTTAAGATTAGCGTGGTCATCATAGTAAAGCCATGTCTTAAACAATACATACTATACGTTTAATGTTCATCTAAATGTTTTTTATATTTTTCTTCCATGGTTTGGGGATGTAGTTCAATTGGTACCCAGTGTTTACCCAGCATGCACAAGGTCCTGGATTCCATCTTCAGCACTCATACAAAAAGGGCGTAGTGCCCAATGGCTGTAATCAAAGCACTTGGGAGGCAGAGGCTAAAGGGTCAGAAGTTCTAGGTCATCTCTGCTACATAAGTGAGTTCAAGGCCAGCAGGAGTACATGAGACTCTGCCTTACTAAGGCAAACTCTGTGTTGTCTTTCACACCTGTATTGCCGCTTTTGGATATTTTGTTTTGTGTGTTTTTGGAGTAGATGTGGAAGCCTGGTAATTAGAGACAGGTAATTGTGGATGGACTTATTAAGGGAGAACTTAGTAACATATAGTTAAACAATCAAAATATAGAGGGGGTATGCTCAGAGTGGAAAGGTCCGAACGTTGATGGGGAAGTGACAAAGTAGGAAAGACTTAACTGGTGTGAAGGGTACATAATAAGATCTTGGAAACTTGCATCTTGCACTAAAAGTAAAAATATAATTATAGGGGACCATGGAACACAGATGGCATGAAATAACTGGGGAGAATATTCCAGTCTAAAGGTATAACGGGGGCTGGGGCCAGCATATGAGGGAAGAGCTGGATGTATGGAGGAGTTAACCAAAACTAAGGATGTCAAGAAGCTTCTGGCAATCCAGTAATTAGCAAGCCAATTAAAAATAAAATGAAAAATTTAAAAGTCCCCTTTGAACCCCTTTCCCAGCTCAACCTGAATCCCCAAGTCTAGCTGCCACCAGGGACAAGAAAGATAAGACCCCTATGCTCTAGCACCTTGCCTGCTAGGTTCCCCTGGGCAAGCCCTGCAGTAGTGAGCTACTTCCTATGTCCTGCACACTCCTTCTCCTGGACCACAGCTCCACTGACATTTCTATACCACTGTGGCCATCAGGGACCATCAGGTAAGACTTGCCACCCCTGCTCCTTGGTCCTGCTAAAAAAACACTTCTAACAGAGGTAAAATCTACCTGCTCCCTGGCATTCCATTTTCTGCCCCACAACTTGGGCTTAGTTACTGGAGGCCAGCCAATACCAGGATGAACACATGGGTAAAGGCCAGTATAGGAAGAGAATTGACACGATCCAGGGCAATATGGCATCACAGGAACCCAGCTATCACACTATAGCAAGCCCAGGATATCCCAACACGGCTGAACCACAAAAAGACCTTAAATTCAACCTTATGAAGATGATAGAGGCCTTTAAAAAAGAAATAAATCCCCTAAGGAAATAGAGGAAAATGCAACCAAATGGGTGAAGGAAATGAATAAGACAGTTCAAGATCTGAAAATGGAAATAGAAACAATAAAGAAAACACAAACTGAGAGAATCCTGGACCTGGAAAACAGAAACTACAGATACAAGCATCACTAAAAGGATACAAGAAATGAAAAAAGAATCTTAAGCATAGAAGATACGATAGAAGAAATTGCTACATCAAAGAAAATGTCAAATCTAAAAAAACACCCAGAAAAATTGGGGCACTATGACGAGGCCAAACCTAAGAAAAATAGGAATAGAAGAAAAAGATTTTCAGCTCCAAGGCCCAGAAATATTTTCAGCAAAAATCACAGAAGAAAATTTCCCTAACTTGAAGAGATGCACATAAATGTACAAGAAGCTTACTAAATAGAACACCAAATAGATTAGACCAAAAAAGAACATTTTCTTGCCACATAAAAATCAAAACAATAAATGTACAGCACAAAAAAAAGAATATTGAAAGCTGCAAGGGAAAAAGGCCCAGTAACATATAAAGATAGACCTATTACAATCACACTCATCACTAGAGACCTTAAAAGTCAGAAAGGCCTACGCAGATGTCTTCTAGTTTCTAAGAGACCACAGATACCAACCTAGACTACTATATCCAGCAAAACTTTCAGTTGACATTCATAGAGAAAACAAAACCAAAATTAAACAATGTCTCTCAACAAAGTCAGTCCTACAGAGAATACTAGAAGGAAAGCTCCAACACAACAATGGTAACTATGCCCAAGAAAACACTAGAAATAATTCCACTCCAGAAAAAACAAAAGGGAAACACAGACACACCCACCCAGACACCCACCCACCTATCCACACAGACACCCACACAGACACCCACACAGACACCCACACAGACACCCACCCACCCACACAGACAAATACCAACCCATCCACCCACCCAGACAGACACCTACCCAGACATACAGACACCCACCCACCCAAACACTCCCACACACAGACACACCACCCACCCAGACACAGAGACACATAGAGACACCCACCCACCCACCCAGACATATAGACACACACAGACACCCACCCACTCACCCACTCATACTGACACCCACCCACCCACCCACTCATACTGACACCCACCTACCCACCCATACAGACAGACAACCACCCACCCAGACATGCAACCACCTACACAGACACCCACCCACACAGACATGTAACCACCTACACAGATACCCATGCACACAGACACACACACAGACACACACACACCTACACAGACACACACAAAGACACTCATCCCCCACAAGATACCCACTCAGACACACCCACCCAGACACCCACCCACCCAGACACCCAGACACCCACCCACCAAGACACCCACATAGATACTCACCCAGACAGCCACCCACCCAGACAGCCACCCACCCAGACAGCCACCCACCCAGACAGCCACCCACCCAGACAGCCACCCACCCAGACACACATACACCTCAGACAGACACACACACCTCAGACAGACACACATACACAGACAAACACACACACCTACCCACCACCCACCCAGACCCAGACACCCATTCACCCACCCAGAAACACATACACAAAACACAAGCCCACCCACCCAGACACATAACCACCCAGACACCCACACCCACAGACACATACCACCACCACCAAAATATCAATGATTAAAAAATCATTGGTTATTAATATCTTTCAATATCAATGAACTCAATTCCACAGTAAAAAGACACAGGGTAACAGAATGGACGAGTAAACAGGATTCATCATTCTTCTGCATACAAGAAACAGTGATCATCAACAAAGGTAGATATTACTTAAGAGTAACAGGCTAGAAAAAGATTTTCCAAGCATATGGGCCCAAGAAGCAAGCTGGAGTAGCTACTCTTAATATCTAACAATATATATCAACCAAAATAAGTAAAAAGAGATGGGTAAGGACACTCTCCTACCACGATGATATCTCAATTATAAACATTTATGCTTCAAATGCAAGGGCACCCACATTAGTAAAAAAAAAATTACTAAAGCTAAAAATCACACATCAAACCCAACACATTAATAGTGGGAGACTTCAACTCTTGACCCTCACCAAGGGACAGATCATCGAGACAGAAACTAAACAAAGAAATAGTCAAACTAACAGACATTATGAATCAAATGGACTAAACAGATATTTACAGAATATTTTGCCCCAATACAAAATATACCTTATTCTAGGCACCCTTATGGAATCTTCTCCAAAATTGACCATATACAGATGTTAGGGGAGGAGGGCTCCCCTTTCTAAGAACTAGGGGAGGGAGAGAGAGGGGATAAGGGAGGGAGGATGGGATTGGGAGGCAATGAGCGAGGGGGCTACAGTTGTGATGTAAAGTGAACAAATTAAAAATAAAAAATTAAACAAACAAAAAAACTAAAATTGACCATAGAGTCAGACAAAAGACAAGTCTCAACAGATCAAAGAAAATTGAAATAACCCCCAAAACTCATTCTATGGGGCCAATGTCACCCTGATACTTAAACCACACAAAGACTCAATAAAAGAACTTCTGTCTAATCTTATGAACATTGATGCAAAAATACTCGATAAAATATCCATAAACTGAATCTGTGAACACATAAAAATATCATCCAACAAGACCAAATGATCACAAAGGACACCATCAACAGGAAAAAATGACAGCCTACAGACTGGGAAAAGATCTTGCATAATAAAAGAACTTCTGGAGGCTACCACTACCTCTGACTTCAAGCTTTACTGCAGAGAAATAGTAGTAAAGACTGCATGGTATTGGTATAAAAACAGACAGGTTGATCAATGGAATTGAATTAAAGGCCCAGAAATAAATCAACACACACACCCACAAACACTTGATTTTCAACAAAAAGCCAAAACTATACAATGAAAAAAAAAAAAGCATCTTTGCTAACCCACACTGCTGGTTCACTCAGGAATTTAAGTTTTGTTCCTTCTCAAGTCTCTGAGGGGCATTGAAGACAAGATAGTATAGTTTTACAACCAAGCTTAGTTGGTTAGGGGACGAGATCATTTTAGATCAAGATAAAGAAGTTAAGCTATTAGAGCTGAGATAGGATAAATGTTGAATCTCATTCGGAAATTTAGACCCAACAAGACAGAAAAAATACCTACTTTATACTAGACGAATGCAGATGGCCAAGTCACTATGAATGTAACACGTAGAGAACCCATTATTCTCATGATTGTCACATGGTTCTCCCTGCTGTATGTAGTTTGTCTTATACATGTGTAATAAAATTAAAAAGAGAAAAAAGAAAACAGCATCTTCAACAAACGGTCTAACTGGATGTCTGCATGTAGAAGTATACAAATAGATTCATATTTCTCATCCTGCACAAAACTTAAGTCCATGTGGAACGAAGATGTCAACCTAAAACCAGATACACTAAATTTAATAGAAGAGAAAGTGGGCAAGAGCCTTGAATTCATAGGCACAGGGAACAAATTCCTGAACAGAACACCAGTAGTTCAAGCTCTAAGATCAACAGTTAGTAAATGGGATGACATGAAACTCAAAAGCTTCTGCAAGGAAAAGGACACTGTCAATAGGACAAATCAGCAGCTGACAGACTGGGAAAAGATCTTCACCAACCCTATATCTGACAGAGAGCTAATATCCAAAACATATATTGAACTCAAGAAACTAAACACCCAACAAGGCAAAGAACCCAATTAAAAATGGGGTACAGAGCTAAAAAGAATTCTCAACAGAGCAACCTCTAATGGCTGAGGAGCACCTAAAGAATTGTCCAACATCCTTAGTCATCAGGGAAATGCAAATTAGAATGACTCTGAGATTACATTTTATAGAATGGTTAAGAAAAAAAAAACACTCTGGTGACATCATGGTGACGATATAGTTCAAGAGGAACACTTCTCCATTGCTGGTGGGAGTGCAAATTTATATGAACACTCTGGAAATCAATCTGGCAGTTTCTCTGAAAACTAGAAACAGTTATACTTCAAGACCCAGATATCCAACTCCTCGCTATATTTCCAATAGTCACTCCATCACACATGACACTTGCTCGTGTATGTTCATACCAGCTTTATTTGTAATAGCCAGAACCTGGAAACAACCTAGATGTTCCTCAATCAAAGAATGGTCAAATAAAATGTGATACATTTACAGAATGCAATACTACTCAGCTATTAAAAACAAGAATATCTATAGCTGGGCGTGGTGGTACACGCCCTTAATCTCACCACTTGGGAGGTAGAGGCAGGTGTGTCTCTATAAGTCCCAGCCCAACCTGGTCTACAAAGCAAGTCTAGGACATCCAGGACTACAAGGGAAACCCTGTCTTGGAGAAACAAAAGCAAAGCAAAACAAATGAACAAACAAACAAACAAAAGGACATCAAGCAATCTGCAAGCAAATGGATGGAAGTAAAAAAAGTCATCCTGAATGAAGTAACCCAGATGCCAGAAGATAGGTATGGTATATAGTCACTTATAAGTGGATATTAACCATAAAGTATACAATAGGCACCCTACCCTTCTCAGATCTATAGATGCTAAGTAACAAGGAAAGCCCAAGGGAGGATGCTTGAATCTCAGTCAGAAGGGCCCATAAAATAGACATGTGAAATAAATGGATGGAGGGAACTGGGTGGTAGAGGGATTGGGAAGGGGGAAGGTGGATGGGGATCAGGTGTGGGGAAACTAGGGGAGGGCTGGGAGAGAGAATTTAAATTGGTCAGCTGGCATCTGTGTGATGAGGGAGACTCCTGGGAGTCTATGGTGGCCAGCCTAGGTGAGACTCCTATCAGTGGGGTAAATGAGGCCTGAACTGGCTATCTACTGCATCCAGGAAGGACTTCCATTCAAGGGAGGGGAACACCAACCCCTACACACAACCTTTGACCCAGCCAGTCAGTGATTGGCCCAACTTAAGTAGCACATCATTAGAGAGAGCCTAGCATGGGCACCACTGACATTCTGTTATTGTTGCAGATGGGAGGTGAGCAAACAGTCATCTGAGTGGCCCCGCCTAGCAGTTGATGAAAACAGATGCACAGAGCCGCAGATAAACATTTGGCAGAGCTCAGAGAATTTTATGGAAGAAGGTGAGGAAGGATTGAAAGAGCTAGAGAAGTCAAGGACACCACAAGAAAAAGCTATAAAACCTATTAACCTGGAACCATAGGTGCTCAAAGAGACTGATGCACCAATCAGAGCACATCCATGGGACAGTCCTAGGCCCTGCACACAGGTGTAGCAGGCTCGTTCCTCATGTAGGCCATTTGACAGTAGAAACAGGAGCCGCCTCTGACTCTGTTGCCTGCCTTTGGATCCCTTTCCCCTGACTGGACTGCCTTGTCTAACCTCAACAGAAGATGGGCCTAGCCCTACTTGATATGCCAAGATGGGTTGATACCCATGGGGGTGCAGGGGGAGGGAAGGAAGGTGAGAGGAAGTAATTGGAAGGAGAGGAGGGAGGAACAGAGGAACAGTTCCTAATGGGATAGAACGTTAATTAATAAAACACAAAAGGATGTTGGCAAGGATATTGTCCCCGTTTATTTCCCAGTGCAGGGTCAGGCTCATTTGGGAACAAAGCAGGTGCTGAAAAAGTTGATTGAGAATGTTTTATAGGGCAGATCTTTTAAAAGCAGGAGAGCAAAAGATTAGCAAAGTTTGACTTTAGCACCTAAGTGAAGATTCTATTTCCTAGTTCATCTACGGAACCTGTGATTTCAGTGCTCTTAACTGAATCCAATGAATAAGTTGATTACTTAAATAAAGCATGTAAGCTGGGAGAAACAGTGGGTAAAACAAAATGAAAAGTGAATGGGTTTTCCAGGGTGGTGGTCATTAGGCGAATGATTTCCAGACTGTTGGATAATTACAGCAAAAGAAAGTTTTATGTGTGATGTAGCTACAGTTAAACAACCAGGTGCATCTCGCATGGAACCAGTTAAAAACTTCAGACCATCAGCAGTCACAGTTCACACCTGTATTCTCAGGGCTTGGGAGGTTGAGATTACAGGCATTTAGTAGGTAACAAGTTTGTGTGGGTGCTGAGGATTGAACCCAGAAACTCATGCATGATACACTCCTGGTCCCTGGAAGAATATGAAATTTGAGGAAAAAATTATTTAGACAAGACCTTTAAGCATAACAACATGGATTTCTGTGAAAATCTGAGGATAGCCTGGCCTACACAGTAAGATCCTGTCCAGAGAGTAATGATTCAACTACAACATGGAAACAGGTAAGAAAAGGACCAAAGAGCATCCTTTAAATTCACTAAGGGCTTAGGTACCAAGTTTAGGTGGTGGATTTGACACTGATGGATTTGCCCCTAACATTCTGCAAAGCAGAAGATGTTTATTTCCAAAAGTATCTTATTCGGTATTGTCCTCATTTGGCATAAGTCACTCTAACATTTGTATTTCACTGGCATTTGCAAGACCAATTTTGGGATATTAATGTGATCCAGTACATACAGAGTCTAGTGCTACTGGGGAGGAGGGACAGCAGAAAGAGCGCACACTAACCATATACTACATTGGAATAAGGCACTGGGCAATGCTCCATTGTACAGTGCTTTGCTAGAATCCAAGAAGCTGTACACCAGCTGTTCTTAACCTGTGGGTCACGGCCCCTTTGAAGCCTTTGTCTCCAAAAGTATTTACATTATTATTCATAACAGTGGCAAAAATTACAGGTATGGAGTAGCAATGAAAATAATTTTATGTGTGTAGGGGTCACCGCAACACGAGGAATTGTATTAAAGGGTAGCAGCATCAGGAAGTTTGAGAGCCAGTGCTGTAAAGTGAGAGGCAGTGAGGTCTTCTTTGGATGGGGGTAGTTTAAGAAGGGCCACCGGGAAAAGTCACAGATGTGGAGCTTAAAAGCATGCAGAAACACGCTGGGCCTACCGGTGCACGCTCGCTATCCCAGCTCCTTAGGTGGCTCACAGAATCAACTAACCTGGCCTCATAGGGTGGCTTACAGAGCCTGAACCAACAGCCAGGGAGCCTGTATGGGACTGACCTAAGCTCTTTGCACATATGTTACAATCGTGGAGCTTGGTCTTCTTGTGGGACTCCTAACAGTTGGAGCAGGGGCTGTCTCTGACTCTTTGGCCTGCTTTTGATGCCTCATCCAGCCTCAATACAAGGGGAGGCGCCTAGTCTTACTGCAACTTGATAAGCCATGGTTGGTTGGTATCCGTAGGAGGTCTGCTTCTTTCTGGAGAGAAACAAAGGAGGAGTGAATTTGGGGGGGGGGGAAGGCAGAGAGGAGGTGTCGAGGAGGGACTTGGAGGAGAGAGAGGAGGGAGAGGAACAAAACCATAGCGTTTTTCCCAGGTGTGGAGGAGGGACTTGGAGGAGAGAGAGGAACAAAACCATAGCGTTTTCCCCAGGACCTGGAACACACAGCTTGGCCCAGGACCTGGCCAACTCAGGTGTTGCAGTTTTCTGCATCTTTGTGTTCTGCGTACTCCCACACTCTTAACTTAGATGAACATCACTCTTGCCCCTGAGTCTCTGAACCATTATTCGCTTATGGACCTTGGCTTTAGCAGAAGAAAAGCTGTTGTAAGTCGTAGAAGGAGTCATTGGGGAGGGCTTCTCCAAGTCCACTACAGACTTTGCACAGAGAAAGCCCGGGGGCTCGGGGTGTGGTTCATTTGGTTGAGTGCTCGAATAACCATGCACAAAGCACTGCATAAATTCAGTATAGGCATAAGTCTGTAGCCCCAGCACTCTAGAGGTAGAGACAGGAAGATCAGTTCAAAGACATCTTTAGCCATAGGGCAAATTGAAGCCTGGGCTACAGGAGTCCCTGTTTCAAGGAATCAAATTTGAGCATAAACCCCAGACCCCATAATTCTTTCAGGCAAGACATCCAAACATTCAAAGAAAGGGAGGAGGAAACTTTTTAGCATAGAAACACCTAAAGGAAGAGTAAAAAGCAGAATTATTGCTCACCTCTTCACAGCCAGCACTTACTCGGGCTCACCGTGCTTCAGGTGTGGGAAAGCCCTCTTAAAAGTGGTTGCCTCCTCACCCAAGCTCTGTGATTGGGTCCTGGGAAATCAATCCCACCCCTGAGAAATTTCTATCTGGGAATGGAGACTGATTTCTGCCCTAGTCCCATGCTGTTCTTGCTCACATCTGTGGTTTGCAAACCTTGACTGCAGTTAGACTTATTCACACCAGGGCAGAGAGTCGGGGTGGTGTATTTTATGGTGGTAATGCCCTAAGAGTCAAACATTTAAATTTAACGTCAAACATTAAAGGGCTATGATAGTCAAAGGGAACTTGAGATGGGGCAAGACAAGAGATGGCAATAGGGGAAAAGAATGACAAATATTTTATTTCTTTTATGTAGGAATCAGATTTATTTATTAAATGTTATTTATTTATTTATTTATTTGTGTGGGTGTGTATGTGTGTGTGGTGGGGGTGAGGCTCATGTACCATGTTGCACGTAGGTGGAGGTATTTTTCTCCTTTTGTTATGTGGGTCCTGGGGATGGGGGTCAAACTGAGGTTGTCAGGTTTGATGGCAAGCACCGTTGCCTGCTGAACCATTTCAAGGATCTAGATTTAAATGAACACACACACACACACACACACACACACACACACACACACACGAACACCAATATCTTCTGATTGAGTGTGACAACACACACCTGTAACTCCAGCATGTGTGAAACTGATCTAAAAGTTAAAGTCAGCTGGTCTTCAAAATAAGGCTTGGCTTTCTGGACACACGCACACCAATATCTTCTGATTGAGTGTGACAACACACACCTGTAACTCCAGCATGTGTGAAACTGATCTAAAACTTAAGGTCAGCTGGTCTTCAAAATAAGGCTTGGCTTTCTGGTGTGTGTGTGTGTGTGTGTGTGTGTGTGTGAGAGAGAGAGAGAGAGAGAGAGAGAGAGAGAGAGAGAGAGAGAGAGAGAGAGAGAGAGAGAGAGAGAGAGAGAGAGAGAGAGAAAGAGAGAGAGAGAGAGAGAGGGAGAGAGAGAGAGAGATGGGGTGGGGAGTGAGGGGGGTGGAGGCAGGAATGGAATGGAACCTAGGGCTTGTTTCACACATGGTAAAACAAGCATTCTTTCTATTTCTTAATCATAATTCTAGCCTTCATTTCATTTATTTGTTTATCAAGCTACTGAATTTCATGTGGGAATCTGTCTGAAGTTGTAATCTGTATTTCTGACTAACTGACTGTAGTTTGGAGGCTTCTACAATGCCCTATGTGCTAAATTCAGCTATGTTGGCTAGATTGGCTTGGGAAAACACATCAGTGTGCATTTGCCTACTGGTTACACTGTTCTGAAGGACACAGGTAACAGATGCAGGAAGGCCAGTGTAAGAGGCTGAATGAGATGCATCAGGATCTCCAGCCAGAGTATCTTGTTTTTGAGGAGTTGGGGTAGTCTATTTTATTGGCATGTGCAAGTATTCCTTTCACAGACAGGAAAATTCCTCTAAGCCCCATACTCTTGGGGTGGGATTCTATGAAGGCTTTTTTTTTTAGGTGAGCATGGGTTATTACACCACTGGCCACCAGGGACCCACTTGAGTGACAGCCCTTCATCTCTCTCTGGAGCTCATGGAAATGGGACTGAAAGTTCCCAAAGTCTCAACCATGGTTGGTTCCTGTAGCAATGATCCCTTCAGTATTGTGGCTACCTTGGCCCATCCTCAAAATGACCTTAAGACAGTTTGAAGAGTAGTTGGATTTGTCTTATCGTTGTTGTATACTCCCAGGAGGCTTCAGGAACCAAGGCTATGTATTTTAACAAAAGATATGCCTGTTGTATCACTGTGGAGTGGAGATAACCCCCTCAGTTTTCCGAGTGGGATATAGCTTAGTTTGCAAACTGCTTGCCTAGCATGTACAAGACCTTAGGTTCAACACCCCAGAACCACGGTGGTGCATGCTTGTAACCCCAGAACTTTAGAGGTTCAAAGTCATCTTTGAACATAGGTCAAGGCGAGCTCATTTTACATAAGAACTTGTTTAAGAAAGTAAATTTTTTTTTAATATTTTCTATAATAGCATCCCTACTGCACCAGACCCAGGTGCTCTGGCATCTTAGAGTCACCTGGCAGGTGCTGGCTAAAGCCCTTGACTCACCAAAACCCACCCTCAGCCAGCCAATTAAGTTAAAATTTCAGTGGCTAGAGCACAGGTGCTTAAGAGTTTGTTGTTCATTGCTTCTCTCATAGAGTTCTCAGTGGCTTGTGCATGGCTAGCCATTGACATTACCGAAGCTAATATTTCCTAAGGATTGAGTTTCTTTTACATTTAATGTTTACTTAGCCTCTTTCTTAATAATTTTTTTTATATAAGGAAAGATATATTTTATTCTTGGACATTTTTATATAAGGATGTAGAATTTTATTTCTGAAACAGCCTCAGTCCTCCTTGGTTTGAATAAAGTGACAGTCAGATAGATCTTAGCTTTATCTGATCTGCACCCTCTGTCCCTTCTCTTGGGGTGGGTTTATTTACAATCTCCTCACAGTGAGGTTGCAGATTGCTTTGACCAGGACAATTTTGAGTTATATCTCAGAGGCAGCAAATGTTAGTATTAACCTCTCTGGAACTTATGACACCATCCCAAATAGGACAGTCTTTTGGTCATAGGGCACTGAGAGAATTTGATGCCCAAATGCCCCAATGACCTGCCCCAATGACCTGCTAGCCAGCATGAGTCTGTTGCCTGCCATGGTGCTCTGAGGGATTTACCCCAGTATTACTGTGACAGTGGCTGCCTTACATGGACAAGAAACTTTGAAAACAAAAGACAAACAGACAAAAAAAAAAAAAAAAAAAAAAAAAAAAAAGAGTGCATGGCTGATCATTATCTACTTACCCTGGGACCATCTTTACACCCTGGCAGCAGGACTCCAGGGGGCAGGAGAGGTGAGCCCAGTGGGAAGACATTCATGCAGCTACATCCTGGGCCCCAGCACAGGAGAGGTTGGTACTATGTCCTGTGTCTGCCTCTGTCTGCACTTAGGTCAAAAGCACTTATTGGTTGGGGGTGCTTCCATGGAGTACTCTAAGCCTGAGTACTTGCTGTGAGGCTTCTAAGAAGGAATTTTTTTTTGCAGACCTAAAGCTGAACCCTCTTTTTCTAAATACTTGTAATTCCATTATGTAGTTTATGTTAAAATTTATTTATTTTTGTTTTTAAAGCCATTAATCGCAAAGTTCGGAAATATAATGTTTTAAAGGAACTTTGAGAAACAAATTTCATACAAACATACATTGTGTTTGGGTCATAATGGTTCCTACACTCTGGCCCCATGTCCCAGATCTAGTTCTCAACTTATGTCCTTTTTAATACTCATGTGTGTAGGGCCAGAGTGTGCTTGACCTACCGGGGGTCGCACCCCTAAAAGAAAGCTTATTCTCCCTTCCCCAGGAGCCACCAACAGTCAGAAACTCCTCATTGAGAGGTGGGAGTTCCTAGGTCCTCTTCCTGCTCCGGTATTGACTGGTTGTTCATATGCAGGCAACCAGAGCTGCTGTAGCTTTGTGAACGCAGGCAACCAGAGCTGCTGTAGCTTTGTGAACGCAGGCAACCAGAGCTGCTCTAGCTTTGTGAATGCAGGCAACCAGAGCTGCTGTAGCTTTGTGAACGCAGGCAACCAGAGCTGCTGTAGCTTTGTGAACGCAGGCAACCAGAGCTGCTCTAGCTTTGTGAACACAGCCTGTCATATCCAGGGCACACTGTTTCACTTCGCTCTTCTGGACCTCTGTTATTTTGTTTTTTGTCTTTTCTTTTCCTTCTCCTCTTCCTCCTCCTCTTCTTTTTTTTCTTTTTTACTGTTTTTCTGCCACACTTCTATGTTGGTTCCTGAGCCTTGCGATGATGATGATGATGGTGGTGGTGGTGGTGGTGATGATGATGTGTGTGTGTACATGTGTGCATTTGTGTGTTTGTATTCTTTGCATGGCCTTGCTCTCTGGAGAGCTGATGGCCACACCTTCACAATGGGCATTAGAGAAAAACGTGACTTTGTTTGTAGGTAGTCTTAGGGAAGTGGGATCAGGTTTCAGTCAAATTTTCCCTACTGTGGGGATTCCCCAAGGTGTGGCTTATTTCTTGTATATCTAGACAAACTACAACTTTTTCACTGGCTTCTGACTTGCTCTCTTTACCTGCCTCAGGTGTTAATGGGTTATACCTGGGTGGTCCAGAGATCTAACTTCTTTTGAGTACCAATTACTTTTGATACATACAAACTGCTTAAGAAACCTTGCAGTTCTGATATCAAAGAAGCAGATGTGGGAGTTGAGGATCATTCGGTGACCCAAAGCTGGAGATTTTAACATATCTCTTGTAAAGTAAAAAGAGGTAAATTCTTAAGTATTTCTTCATCCAGCATGAATACTGAGGTAGGCGCGCGCGCGCGTGCGCGTGTGCACGTGTGTGTGCATGCAAAATCCTGAGTTTTCAGGGAGAAAACCTTCAGCCATTTTTTCTCTATATCAGAGGTTTTTACCTTTAGTACAAGTGACCATATGGGCCAGATTCTTTATTAAGTGGGTGGTGCATATTACAAGATGTCTATTAGTACTGTGGTTTCTGCTCATCAGAAGGCCCTTGAAATAGCAAATGCATAGAGGCCAATTATTGGTTGCCAGGGACTGGAGAGGAGAAATACAGAATGCCTCCTTTACTGGATGTACAATTTCCATTAATTTTTTTTTACCTTTTATTTTTTTTATTTTTGTAATTAATTTATTCTTGTTACATCTCAATGGTTATCCCATCCCTTGTATCCTCCCATTCTTCCCTCCCTCCCATTTTCCCCTTATTCCCCTCCCCTATGACTGTTCCTGAGGGGGATTACCTCCCCCTGTATATGCTCATAGGGTATCAAGTCTCTTCTTGGTAACCTGCTATCCTTCCTCTGAGTGCTACCAGGTCTCCCCCTCCAGAGGACATGGTCAAATGTGAGGCACCATAGTACGTGAGAAAGTTGTATCACACTCTCCACTCAACTGTGGAGAATGTTCTGCCCATTGGCTAGATCTGGGTAGGGGTTTAAAGTTTACCGCCTGTATTGTCCTTGGCTGGTGCCTTAGTTTGAGCGGGACCCCTGGGCCCAAATCTGCCTATCATAATGTTCTACTTGTAGGTTTCTAGGACCCTCTGGATCCTTCTACTTTGCCATTCTCCTATGCTTCTCTCATCTAGAGTCCCAATAGGATGTCCTCCCCTCTGTCCCAGTTTCCTGGTAAGTGAAGGCTTTCGTGGGACATGACCCTTGGGCTAGTATGCAGATATAAGTGAGTATATTCCATTTGATTCTTTCTGCTTCTGGGTTAACTCACTCATTATGATCATTTCTAGCTCAACCCATTTGTCCACAGATTTCAGAAATTCCTTGTTTTTAATAGCTGAGTAGTATTCCATAGTGTATATGTACCACAGTTTCTTTATCCATTCTTCTACTGAGGGACACTTAGGCTGTTTCCATGTTCTGGCTATTATGAATAAGGCTGCTATGAACATGGTTGAGCAAATTTTCTTGTTGTGTGCTGGAGCATCTTCTGGGTATATCCCAAGGAGTGGAATAGCTGGGTCTTGAGGAAGCCCTATTCCCAATTTTTTCCTATTATATTTTGATGTGTTTGTGTGTTCATGTGGACATGTCACAGGACCCTTGTGGACATCAGGAGAACATGCTAGAGTTGCCTCTCTCCTTTATGGAGTATTGAAGTCAGGTTGTCAGGCTTGGCAGTAGATTTTCTTTTACTCATTGAGCCATCTGGACAGCTTTCTATAATTGCCTAAGATTTAAAAACTTAGAAAGTAGTGATGGTTACACTCAATGCTTAGTGCAAAAAAAAAATCACTGGGAAATACAGGGTTAAAATAGAAGCTGGATCTATGTATGTGAGTTTTGACATAATAAAAGTCTCATTGATGTTTCCAAATGTGTAGGATGATGATAGGGTGTGTTCATGGTGGGTGGTGGGTAGCTCAGAACTTCCCTCAGGTGATGATCACCATCGTGGTCTCCAATGAATACATAATGTGGTATTTATATATATAATGTGATCTAAATATGATAATTTAATTTTGAAATAGATAAAGATAAAAAAATAAAAGTATACTGCATGAGATCTAGCTAGTTAAGGATTCAAGAATGGATGACTATGAAAGCTCCAACTACAAGCTGAGGGGCTATTTGCAGTTAATAAGCAATGAAAAGAAAGAAAGAGAGAGAGAGTAAGTTTTCTTTGGGAGTATAGCCATTGTTAAGTTGTTCATGTGCTTGGTGGGTGATATCACATCAGTGCAGATATGCATAACAATGGATTATGAAGAGATTATTACAAAAATTCTCTTGGAGGCTGGTTAGATGGTTCACTGGGTAAACGTGACTTCAGACAAGCCTGATGACCTGAGTTCAGTCCTCAGGATCCACATGGGAATAGGAGAGAACCAACTCTTGAAGATTATTTTCTGACAGCCACCTGTGGTGTGTGTGTGTGTGTGTGTGTGTTGTACCTTCTAATCTAATAAAATAAACTGTGCATAAAATTATTTTAAGCATTTGTATGAGTTTTAAAGTTAGCATACAGGAGGCTGGAGAGATGGATGAGTAGTTAAGAGTGCGTATTGTTCTTTCAGAGGAATGGTTTCGGTCCCCAGCACCCATATCAGGTAGTTAACAATTACTTGTACCACAAGTTTGGAGTAATCTGGTATCTTCTTCTGGATTCTATGTTCACTTTGTTCATGAAGTGCACATACAAACAAGTAGGCACACTACACCCATTAAAGTAAAATTATCATACTAATCAATTAATGGCATTTACATATGGTGTTAAACAACATTGGTTTTGTTGATCCATCTCCCTTATATCTTCCCTACAATCTTGTTGCTGGTTCTCTTCTTTCTCTCATCACCAGCCTTCCTTCTACCTTCATGTCACATGCATTCTATTATCTAAATGTCTCTCTAATACAACCATGGAGCCCTCTTTTCCAACCTCTCAAAAGCACTCATTCTAGTTTGATGACTGATATTCCTTCCACATACACATAGAAAAAATTTTTAAAAAGTTAAAATGACTTTTAAATTGAGTGTAGTTTTTGAGTATGTAAAGTGGGTATGTGAATTTGAATGTCAGTGCCAGCAGAGGCCAGAAATGTCAGATCCTCATGGAACTGGGTTTACAGGAAGTTGTGAGCTGCCTGGCATGGGTTCTGGGAAACAAACTTGAGTCCTTTGGAAGAGCAGTGAGTGCTTTTAACTGCTGAGCTATCTCTTCAATTCCCATGTATAAAATTAAAGACCATGATGATCATATAAAGAAAATACTTGATATTTATCTTTCTGAGTTTAGGACATTTCTTACAACATAATTTCTGGCAAATGTTATGATATTATTTTCCTTTACAATTGAATAAATTTTTTTTTATTCTTTTTTTTATTAATTTATTCTTGTTACATCTCAATGTTTATCCCATCCCTTGTATCCTCCCATTCTCCCCCCCCCATTTTCCCATTATTCCCCTCCCCTATGACTGTTCCTGAGGGGGATTATGTCCCCCTATATATTCTCATAGGGTATCAAGTCTCTTCTTGGCTACTTGCTGTCCTTCCTCTGAGTGCCACCAGGTCTCCCCCTCCAGGGGACATGGTCAAATGTGAGGCACCAGAGTACGTGAGAAAGTCGTATCACACTCTCCACTCAACTGTGGAGAATATTCTGACCATTGGCTAGATCTGGGAAGGGGTTTAAAGTTTACCTCCTGTGTTGTCTTTGGCTGGTGCCTTAGTATTTCATTGTGCACATGTACCACATTTTCCTTATTCATTCTCCTTATGGTGTATTTATGTTTGTCTTCTTCTATCTATGAGAGATATATTTCAAAGTTCATCCCTGAAACTTTGGATTAAAATAACTAGGATCTGTATGACTCCTGAACTTAGTATTCAGGTGCTTCCCTTTGGGAGATGGGAGGAATCCCAAGTTTGGCTGCTAGAGTATAGCCTCCCTACAACTGGGGACCTATGTTTTATATGGGTAGATCATACCTGGCACCAAGGGATCTTGTGTGATTCTTGGACCCAGGAGACATCTGTGGAGTTCCTGGAACTATGCATCCCAGCTCCTAGTATGCCCCCTTCCATCCTGGAAACACTTATTGTAGGTGTTTGGAAATCAGCTGTCATGTTATTCACCATAAATACAATTTCTGGTCTTCTGCCACTCAGTTATAACACACTCTGGTGCTGCCATTTTGGAAGTCCCCTGAAAGTATTATTTTTTAAATGCAAAATGAATCTGACTTTTGTAATGGACAACATATCAAAGTCTTACACAAATATGATGCACATTGTCTGTTAGAAATGCCACAACAAAATACCACAGGGAAGGTAACATAACAAATTTATTATCTCAATATAATGATATGCACTGAGCTTTTGGCTATTGATAGTATCATGTAGAGGGAAGAATTTCTGTCTTTAGGTGTCTACCCACTACAGACTCCATAGGAAAGCCTCAAACCCACAATCACACAGATGGCCCTGGTTAATCTAAGTCGGTCAGAAACAAAATGAACATAGGACGTTGCAGAGATGATGGGGTAGGCTGGTGTGGTGGGAATTTAGGAGTGTATAAGTGATCATCATGCAAGGTGTACATATACAAAATTTTCTAAAATAAACTTAATTGATAATTTTTAAGATAGGACAGGGTTGGTTTCTCCTGAGGCCCTCTCTCTTCTCTCTCTCTGTCTCTGTCTGTCTCTCTGTCTCTCTCTCTGTCTCTGTCTCTCTGTCTCTCTGTCTCTCTGTCTCTCTGTCTCTCTCTCTCTCATCTTCTTGAGGAGCTCCTTTCCCCTCTGAGTCCTTTTACTTTCTTCCACTCTTCCATAAGAGGCCCTATGCTTGGCCCAAAGTTTGGCTGTGAGTCTCAGCATCTGCTTTGATCCCTTGCTCTTTAGAGGGCATCTATAGACAGCTCCTACCCTGTTCCTTCCTTTCACCTGCTTCAAAGTTTTATTTTATTTGCCCTTCTGAATGAAAATTAAGCATTTCCTCTAGGGTACTCCTTATTACTTAGCTTCTTTAAGTTTGTGGATAGTATGGTTATCCTGTATTATATGGCTAATATCCACTTATAATTGACCATATACTATGTGTGTTTTTCTGGATCTGGGTTACTTCACTCAGGATGATCTTTCCAGATTCATCCATTCATTTGCAAACAGCCACAAGAAACAAGCTGGAGTAGCCATTCTAGTATTTAATAAAACAGACCTCCAACCAAAACTAATAAAGAGAGATGGGGAAGGACACTTGATACTCATGAAAGGAAACATCTCAATTCTCAGTTATGAACATCTATGCCCCAAATGCAAAAGCAGCCACATTTCTAAAAGAAACATTACTAAAGCTTACATCACACACTGAACCCCATAAATTAATAGTAGGAGACTTCAACACCCCACCCTCAACAATGGACAACTAGATCGCAAAGATAGAAGAGAGAGAGAGAGAGAGAGAGAGAGAGAGAGAGAGAGAGAGAGAGAGAGAGAGAGAGAGAGATAATGAAACACATATGCCATGAATCAAATGGACCGAACAGATATTTACAGATACCTAAACCACAGAAAGAGTCAACAAAGAAAGAAAATTTCAGACCAATTTCACTCATAAGCTTTGATGCAAAAATACTCAACAAAAAACCCCACAAACAAAATCTGAGAATATATCAAATATTTCATTCACTATGACCAAGTAACCTTCATCTCAGGGATGCAGGGATGATTCAACATATGAAAATCCATCAATGTAAACCACCATATAAAGAAGCTGAAAGAAAAAAATCACATGAGTATCTCATTATATGCAGAAAAAATGTTTGACAAAGGGATCTTGAATGGCTGGGAAACACTTAAAGGGAAGTTCAATGTCTATATTCATCAGAATGGCTAAGATCAAAATCTGAAGTGTCAGCACATGCTGGTGAGGATGTGGAGAAAAGGGAATGCCACTCCTCCACTTCTGGTAGAATGCAAACTTTGGATATGAACCTGGCACTTTCTTAGAAAATTATGTATTTTTTCAAGACCCAGCTGGCTTTACCACTCTTGGGTATATATCCAAAGGACACTCCACCATACAACAACACACTTGCTTAACTGTGTTCACAGTAGGCTTATTCATAATAGCCAAGATCTGGAAACAACCTATATGTCCCTCCTATTATTGCAGATAGGAGTCAAACAGAGTTGGACTGTGAGAGGCTCCATTCAGCAGTGCCTCAAAACAGATGCTGAGACTCACACCCAAATATTATTTGATGCATAGGGAGCCTTGTAAAAAGTGAGAGATAGGAGAAAAGGACCTGAAGGTCACAGGAGATTCATAAGATGACCAACAGAGCCAACTAACTAGGGCCCAGAGAGGCCTGCTGACAAGGAAGCATGAACCAAGAATCTTGCATGGATTGCAGCTAGGCCCTCTACCAAAATATAGCTGGTGGGCAGCTCAGGCTTCATGTGGGTGTTCTAGTAAAGGAAGCCTCTCTTGCCAGCTTTTCAATTAAATCCCCCTGGATGGACTGCCTTGCCAGGACACAGGGGAATAGAACTGCTAAGTCCTGATATGATTTGATGAGCTAGTGTGGAAGGGGTGGGGGTGGGGGCTCCTACTTTCTGAGTAACAAAGGGAGGGGGATGGTAGAGAGGGAGGGAGGGTAGGACTGGGAGATGAGGAGGGACGGGGCTATAAAAAAAAAGTCAAGAATAATGCTTTCAAATATAATTTAGCTTAGCACCTGAGGTGATTTGGTGTTTTTATTCTTCATTCTTAATCTTGATGTTTAAAATACTGTGTTCAGTAGCTCACAAAATGTAAATGCAATATTGAGCTGCTGGGAGTTGCTTGTGATCAGTGTGAGAGATTTTTATTTATGAGTTAAGAGCACATTGGTAGGGCTAGTCAGAACCTTTCTCCATATTCTCTCAAGGAGGCTCCTTTACCAAGTCCAATACAGACTTTAGGTATAGGCACATAAAATGCTTCTAACTTACATGATAATTTGTTTAAGATGACAGTTCTTTTGTCATAAGTTAGAATGGAGAAAATTCAACATGCCACAAACTCACTAGAAACAAATCCATTTAATCTTGGGCTGAATATGCTTTTGGGAGATTATAACTTGATACTAAGTTAGAAAGTTCTGCCAAAGGTAAAAAGAGAGAAGAAAATTCAATTTGGATCTCCGCTGGCTATGGGTACAGTCATCAATTGCCTACAGTGCAGTGAGTGACATGTATGTTGGGGTCTAAGTTAATTCCTTGATATTCCTTTTTCCTATAAATCTTTGCATTAAGCCAAACATGGAAACACAATTCAAATTCTTGGGAGGCTGAGGATGGAGGCTCAAGAGTTCAAGAGCTGCTTGGATCACATAGTGAGATCCTGTCTCAAAACAAATCAGAACAAAGCAAAGCAAAACAACTAAATAATAATAATAATAATAATAATAATAATAATAATAATAATAATAATAATAAATCATTTCTTTGGGTTTAGGAATATCTCTTGGTACTTAAGAGAAAAATTAGCTTTAAATATGCATTCGACCTGTCTAAGGTGTATATCTATGTAAGAGGGAATGGTGATTTGTATTAATATATTAATGCGGTGATCAAACAGTTCAAGGAGGAAAGAGATGATGGACTGCATATTCTATATCAATAGCAAGACCCAGGAATCTCAAGTTCCACATGTATTCACATGTGTATCTGTGTGTTTCCTGATATCTCCTTGTAGGCTGAGAATATGATCAATTTACATGAACCCATAGTCCATATGGGAATATGGACATTAGCACACTGATAGAGTTCTGATACTATTATAAGGAATTATCAAGAGTTGGTGTAATGGATCATCTAGAGAAGCCACTTGCTACCAAGACTGATCACAAGTCCAATCCCTAGGACATACATGGAGTATAGATGGGAAACCAAGGTTTGACTGAGATCCAGCTAGGACACATCTATGTCTCTGCAGTATTTCTTCATAGTTTGCATTTCTACTGGTTGGGGTTGCAATGGTGTCTGCACCAAGACCAAAAGTAACTTGAGGAGCAAAGGGTTTATTTTAGTTTATAATTCCATACTACAATCCATTACTGAGAGAAGTCAAGACAAGAACCTCGAAGCAGGAGCTGATGTAGAGGCTTGTTCCTCGTTGCTTGCTTAGCCCATCTTCTTATAGCACCAGGGTCACCAGCTTAGGGATGACATTGCCCACAGTAAGCTGGGTCCCCTACTTCACTCATCAATGTACTGTAGGATTTCATACAGACCAATCTGGTGGGAACATTTTCTCAACTGAGGTTCCCTCTTCCAAATGACTTTAATGTGTATCAAGTTAACACGATACTATCCAGGACAGTATATGTCTACTTATTCATATTGTTTGGTACTTATTTCAAGTGGAATTCTTGCATACAAGAGAATGAAGAAAGAAATAGGGACAGGTTAGCAAGAAGAAGGCTCAGTAGGTTAAAAACACTTGCTGGATTAATCTAAAACTTGTATTCAGTCTTTGGAGATTACATAAAATTTATGTATTTAGGAATATATATGTATATATATACACACATATACATATACATGTACATATGTGTGTATGGCAACAGTTAATGAAAAACTGGCCATGAATTTGAAAGAGAGTAAGGAGGAGAATATGGGAGTATTTGAAGGGAGGAAAAGGAAGGGGGAAAAGATGTAATTATATTGTAATCTCAAAAAATGAAAGAAATATCTTTTTGAAATGTGGAAGCAGGAAACCATGACACTTGTGCAAGTATGTTCATAGTAGCTTTATTTGTAACAGCCAGAAACTGGAAACAACCTAGATATCCCTCAGTTGAAGAATGGTTAGAGAAATTGTACATTTACACAATGGGATACTACTCAGATCTTAGAAACAAAGATATCATGAAAATTGCAGGCAAATGAATAGAACCAGCAAAGATCACCCTGAGTGAGGTAACCCAGACCAGAAAGACACACATGGTATATACTCACTTATAGGTAGATATTAGCCATATATTATGGGATAACCATTCTACAATTCACAGACCCAAAGAAACTAAGTAACAAGGAAGGCCCATGGGAGGATGCTTGAATTTTATTAAAAAAGGGGAAATAGGATAGACAGAGGAAATGCTTGCAGAGAGGGAATAAGATAGGAGAAGGAGTGCTGAAGGAAGTGATGGTGGGGACCAGATATGAAGGGAGTGTGGGAGGACTGTAGTCTTGCAGAGAGAAGTGAAACTGTGGGTGTGGGCATCTTTGAGACAAGCTGGAGACCTATGACAGGGTAGGTTCCTAAGATGCAATGGGGGTGACTCAGCTGCAACTCCTAGCTAAGGGGACAAAGGAATTGAAGGGGCCACCCCCTAGCCAGGCAGGATTTCCAGTGGATGGAAAGAGACACCAACCCACCCACAAAACATTCTACCCCAAAATTTCCCTGCCTTCAGGATGTTCAGGGATAAAGATGGAACAGAAGATGAGCAAAGAGCCAACTAATGAGTGGTCCAACCTGAGACCCACCCTATTAGAGAGAGACAACCCCCAACACTATTGACAATACTCTGATATAGTTGCAGACAGGAGCCTAACATGAATTTCCTCTGAGAGGCTCCACTCAATAGCAGAACAAACAGATACTGAGACCAACAGCCAAACATTAGGTAGAGCTAGGGAAGTCTTGTTAAGGAGTGTGAGGAAGGATAGAAGGTCCCAGAGGGCACAAGAATCCCTCAAGAAGACCAACAGTGTCAACCAACCTAGGTGCATAGGGGCTTACAGAGCCTGAAACACCAACCAAAGAGCATGCATGAACTAGACGTAGGTCCAAAACACATATATAACTGCTGGGCAGCTTGGTCTTCATGTGGGTCCCCTAGCAACAACGGGAGTGGGTTTCACATCTGACATGGACTCAGTTGCCTGATTTTGGATCGCTAGCTGGGCTGCCCTGTCTAGCCTCAATAGAAGAGGATGTAGTAAGTCCTGATGTTACTTGATGGACAGGAATGGGTTTGTAAGGGGGGTATGCCCTTTTCTGAAGAGATGGGGAAGGAGAAAAGAGGAAGACAGTGGGAGGGTAGGACCAGGAGGAGAGGACAGAGGGGCTGCAATAGGGATGTAAAACGAGTAAGTGAACACATTTATTAAAAGAGTGGAAGTAGAAAACTGACTCCACGAAAGTGTTCTCTGACCTTCATTTGAGTGACATAGCATATGTATGTACACAGATGCACCTTACACGTGTATACAAAATATAAAAATGAATTGAGAATGTAGCTGAAAATATGGCTCAGCTGTTAAGAGCACTTGTTGCTCTTTCAGAGGACTTGGATTCAATTCCCAGTACACACATGGTAGCTCACAGCCATCTGTAACTTGAGTCCTTGGGGATCTGATACCAGCTACACAAATGGAGCACAGACATACATGCACCCAAACATCCATACACATAAAATAAATAAAATTAGAAAAAAATTGATAAAAACCATACTAGTAAAGAAATATTCGCATGGCCATCACATTGGAAGGTAGCTATTTCTAGGAACGACAAGAGTGGTTAAAAGTATAGCTTGTAATAAGGAAGCATTAGAGTACTTAAAGCTTAACAAGAGAGATTTTTTTTTTACAGTAGAAACTTAGAGCCTTCATCTCACCATGTCCTTTAGGATGCTTTTTCCAAACAATCTACCTCTTCATTCCTGAAAAGACCTCTCTCTTCATCCATGGTGCAGCACAGAGCTCACATAGGCCCAGCTTCAGGAGTTGTCTTCAGTTCTCCCATAGATACTGTATCTCTTTTTTCCTCTTCAAGGGAATGTTGCACTCTCCATCTTCTCCTGCATTCCCGATTTGCCAATCTGTTGGTGCCCTCTTGATTCTTCCTCTTGCTGAGCCAGTCTTCAGCCAAAAGCCACACTAGAGTCATCAGGACGATGCATGCCAGACCAATCCGAATGAGATTCTGAGTTGTGTGGTCCCAGAAGGTAGGGTCTGGAGTCAGAAGACGGGGTGGCTGTTGATAGATGTGACACCCATCCCACCCTCCTTCTCCTTTGACTTTTCCTGTGCCTTCTCCAGAGGCTATAGTTTTGATGTTCACTTACCATTCTGTAGTCCTGATTCTTTGGTTGAAACGTCATACTCCCAGTCATCTGATCACAAGGGAAGGAAGAAGGGATGAACAGAGGAAGGTGTTGGTCCCTTCCTTTGAAATCTTTCTTCTTCTGTATATGTCTCCATTGCATCTTATGGCTTTCCCAGGGTGCTCTATGCCCAGAATTCCAGCCCCTAGGAGCTTCATCTGGCAATAGACTGATAAAGAGATGGGTGAACTGAAGCACGGATCCACCTGTAGTACTAATACCCGTGTCTTCATGCCAGACAAATCCTCTAAAGAAGGCCCAATTTCCTCATTTATTCAACACCATGTCTTTCTCCTCACATGAAAACAAGTTCACACACTTGTCGATTTCTTCATTGTCTGACATGAGCTTCCCCCCAGTCCTATCACAACCTCTATGATGGGCAGTTTTAAATGTCCTTTTCATAATCTAGAATTGCCTGAAAAGAGTTCAAATGAGCAATGATTTAGATCAGGCTAGTCTGTGGGCATGTCTGTGTGGGATCACTTTGATTATTAATTAATATGTGAAGATCCAACCTATTATGGATGTCACCATTCCCTGGGCATAGGGTGTATGAATGATACAGGACAGGAGAATATTTGATTAGAGCTGAAACAGCACGAATGTGTTTGTTTTTCTCTGTATTTGACTGTGGATATGTTGTAATTAGCTGCTTGAACTCTTCTCTTAACTTCCTCTCCATGATGGTCCGAGACCTGAAAGTATAAGCTGAATACATCTTTTTCTTTTTAGAGTTGCTTTTAGCCAGGGTGGGTTTTTAAAAAAAATCACATCAACAGCAATTAAATTCTCAGTAGAGAAGAAGGTAACTAAGACAGACTAGAGAATAAGAGACTGTAGAATGCTTAGACATAAGTGGGCTTTATCAATCCCCTCATCCCTAGGATCAGAGGCTACTGTGGAAGAGGGGGTGGAAAGACCTTAAAAGCCAGAGGTGGTGGATCATTACAAGGAACTAGTGTCTTGTGACCACAGCATAGCAGTTGCATATTCAAACTCATAGCTATTATGTTAGCATTAATAAAACCCGTGAAATCTCAGTCTAAACCCACTCTCAACATGGACAGAGGAGATAAGCATGAAGTCCCAAGGCTGGGTGAGTAGCTATTGGGATTTGATAGCTTCCTGGAGATGAAGAGTGAGGCTTCTTCAGGGGTTTGTCTCCTAGCAGGTTGGCCATGCTTTGCTGGAAGGCTACATACCCAAGAGAAATGTGGAAAACTTTGTATTTGATGAATTAAAAAAAATGACACAAAAGTTAGGTAGGTAGGGAGGTGAATCTATGAGAAGTTGAATATGATTGAAACATTGTAGGCAATTCTCAAATAAATAATACAAATTAAAAAACGAAATGGAACTAGCCCACACAACTGTTTTCAACCGCATTGGCCTCATTACTCTTCTATATCACTCAGATATTCTTCCTGCCTTAGGCTATCTCTACATGGCTACAAATCTCCCTTTCTCTGAATCTCTGTGTATATTCTCAGTTGCCATTATCTCAGAGGCTTCCCATTCTGGGAAATCCTCTTTCCTATTGCTACCTTCCCTCCTGATCAATTTAGGATATATTTTCCTACATCACCACTTCTTCTCTATGTGATAGAGGACACATTTATTTGTCCTGACCAACTCTTCATTTGTTTCTTATTGCTGAGATATAAGTTTCACAAAGGTCAGGGTGTTTAGCTGACTGACGGTAGCAGCTGCTGGTAGGCACTGTACACTAAATGGATGTCATGAGTAAACGCCACGTTTTAAATGTCAGTAGAAAGCTTTGATCTTTCCTATACTGTGTGTGTGTGTGTGTGTGTGTGTACGTGTGTGCGCGTGCGTGTGTGCCAGAGGTCAACACTGAAGACAGCTTCAAGCCCTATCCACCTGAGTTTGTGAGACAGCATCTTTCAATAAACCTTCAAGTTCAACCAGACTAGCTTGCTGTTGAGGCTGAGGGATCCTCTTATTTCTCTGTCAGTAGCACTAGGATTACATGTAGAAGGCACTATGCCTGGATTTTTTACATGGGTATTGTGCATCCAACTTGGGTCCTCAAGCTTGTGTAGTAGGCAATTTACCCAGCTCTTTTCTGGATAATTTAGAAGTGACTCACCGAAAGAAGAGGTAGGAGCTGTGGGTGGAAGGCTGGTATTCCCAACACCTCCTGTAAGTGAAGAATAATTAAACAAATAAGAATCTTTTTTTTGCATTTTTCCTTTTTTATTATTAATTTATTCATATTACATCTCAGTTGTTAGCCCATCCCTTGTGTCCTCCCATTCCTCCCACCCTCCTGCTTCCCCCCTATTCCCCTCCCCTTTGTCTGCGACTGAGGGGGACCTCCTCCCCCTGTATATACTCACTTATATTGAGACACTAGTCCAAGGGGTACGTCCCCATGAAAAACTTTTACCTACCAGGAAAGTGGGTCAGAGGGGAGGACATCCTATTGAAGCTTTAAGTGTGAGAAGCCTGGGAGAATAAGGAAATAGAAGGACCCAGAGGGTCCTGGAAAACTACAGGTGGGTCTGGGCCCTGGGGTCCTCCTCAAAAAATAAGAATCTTAAGTCCCCTCTTCTATTCTCGATTCCTTAATTTTCTCTGACTCTCTGGTGTTCTGAGTGCCCAACTGGCTCTCTAAGAAGCAGAGAACTCTTTGCTATCTCGTTCACCACTGTTGAAAGTATCCCCTAGAACTCTGGTTATGACATGGATGAGAGTTGCCCTTACCTGTGATGAGTAGTGTCACGGGCTCACTGGGGAAAGACCATGCATAGTCATTGTAAGAGCCAAAACACCTGTACGTTCCTTGCTGGGCTCTGGTTACAGGGCCCATGGGGAACTCTGCCTGAGTGTTTCCATATCTGTGCTGGACATGGTTGGATCCTCCCTCCTTGAGCAGAAAGAATTTGCTGGTTGCAGTCTTTAGGTGGCAGGAGAAGGTGATATTCTCCCCGAGGGTTACTTCAGTCCCTGGATGAACCCAGAGGTTGGGTGTGTCATACAGACCTGTGAGAGAAGTGGGGCTGGTATATACAAAGCATTATCACACTGCAACTTCTCTATCTCCTGTTTCCTGTCCCTATGACCAGATACCAGTCTTTAGAGTCTGAGGAGCTTCTGTTTCCTAAACTTATGCTATCTTGTCACACATGAATCCATAATCACTCATGACTGAGGCCCTTGGGCCACAGCTTCTGCATCTCTACTCATGATTCTATATTTGGTCCAAAACCACTAGTGTCACCTGGAAGCCTGCATATGCGCTGCTCCTACCCAGAATCACTGCAGTAGAAACACAGGGACGTGACAGGCATTTGCATTTAAACATTTATTATTTGATATTATAGTGTATTTACATCAGTTGTCCTTTTCCTTTCTCCCTCCAAGCCCTCCTATACATCCATCCTTGATCTCTCTCAAACTTGTAGCCTCTTTTAATTAATGGTTGTTAGACACTCATGCACACACACACACACAACCACACACAGAGAACAACACAACCACACACACATACACACACAGATATGAATATACATATTCCTAAATAAATAAGTACAACCTGTTCAGTTTGTACACTGTTACTCATTTGTATGCTTTCAGGGTTTCAGGGTTGATCATTAGGTGTGGGATAACCAATTGGTGTGCTCTTATAAGGCTTTCTTCTGCAATCATTATTCCTTAGCTGCCTTTAGTTCTGTGTGTAGGGTTGAGGCCTCCTGGGATTTACCCTGTACTAAAGAAATCAGTTTGTGTGTGTGTGTGTGTGGGGGGGGAGGCTGTGGAAGTAGCTCAGTTGATAAAGACCTGAATTTGATCCTCGGGTCTGGGTTTGATCTCCAATATTCACGTAGAAATCCAGGCATGATGACACATGCCTGTGATCCCACTGCTGGAGAGGAGCTGGAGAGAAAGAGATAAGCAGATTCTTTGGCCAGCTAGTCTAGTGTGTGCACTTGGTGCACCTAAAGACCAATGAGGGACACTCTCAAAAAGTAAGGTGAATGGTTTCTGGAAAAGGACACCTGAAATTATCCTCTGACTTGTCGCACATGTGCGCGTGCACGCACGCACGCATGCACACACACACACACACACACACACACACACACACACAATCAATCCCTGTTCACACAAGAACTTGCAGACACTTCTTCAGAGCCATTTCACATATGAGACTGCAACAAACCATTAGTGCCTTTCACCTCCAGAACTTTTGCTTCTCAAAACCAGAGACCTTTACACTATTAAACAACCCCTTTTCTTCCTTCCCAATGTTTGACAACCACTCTTCTACATTTTTTTTTTGTGTCTGTGAATCTGATTATTCCAGGCAACTCTGTTAAGTTCACTTAGATAGTATTTGTACTCCTATGGCAGGTTTGTCTCCATTAATATAATGTCATCTAGGTTCAGCTACATCATAGAACGTGCCAGCATTTTCTTCCTTTGTAAGTAACATCGCACCACATGAATATACCATTACATTCGTCCATTTATTCACCAAGAGACACTAGTGCTATTACTACCTTTTAGATACTAGTTTATTTATTTATTTATTTTCTATACTATTTTCCCCTCTGTGTTATTGTGTGTGGTATGTACTGTGTTGTAGTATGCATATGCTC